>NW_025953826.1:0-353509 GCF_022578515.1 Annulohypoxylon truncatum
ATTATTATTATTATTATTATTATTATTATTATTATTATTATTATTATTATTATTATTATTATTATTATTATTATTATTATTATTATTATTATTAATTATTTAATAATTTTTAATATTTTTTAAATTTTTTTTTAAAAATTACCTCGTTAAACGAATTTTTTCGTTATATTAAAAAAGTACATGCGCAATCCATCCAATTACGGCTAAAACGTGCATTAACTCCGCCCTAAAAGCGTCTAGCGCGCTCTCAATGATCCGTGCACAGCACTAAATTCCCATTAGGCGTGCACTTATATATTAAATTCTCGTTATTTCGTTCTGAGCCCTGTGCTCCGCCGTACCTGGCCCTTGTCCGCTCTCGTCTTCCCACTCCGCCTTCTCTTTTCCATTTCAATCACATCGCTGCGCGTACCCGGCCGATAGATACGGACGGGATGAGGGGGACTGAATAGGACAACAGGTACTTATGATATGGGTGAAGTAGTATTTTATCAATTCCAAGCCGTCTTCTCCTCTTTTCCCGTCAGACCGGGGAAAAAAAAAAAGGTGATCTTGATCCAAAGTACCGCACATAAAACATACATATCATCATACATCATACATGAACAATGACAGCGTCTACCTGTCTCTCTCGCACGTAAGACACGGAGCAACCATGGTTCCATCTTCATCTTTCGTCGTATTCCCCGCGAATAAGGGGGGCCGCGTGCTGCTTACCCTACATGCACTGGCTTCTGCTCCGCAAGGCTATCGACAGTGTGTGTGTCGCGCGCACATGGCCTGCGGCGTGATTCGCACAGGTATTGCATTCCTACGCAGATAAGCTCGTGGAGCCCCCGTTCGAAAAAGGCTTCACGAACCCCTGCCCTGCCTCTCCGCCCGCATTCTCCGCGACCGGTGTGACCAAAATCATTCCTCGTCTGATTATATGCCTGTATGCCTATGGGGGAAAACCATCCGTACTCTATTACCTTTTTTCGGCGAGTGCTCCGTACAACATACATACGTAATGCGCCTCTGTACCCGAAACCTCGATATGGGTCGTTAACAAAAGATACTTTGCTTCGCTGAGCACAGTAGCCGAGCTGACTGGCGCCAGAAAGTCAACCGAAGGAAAAGGCGGGATGGCGTCAACTTTACTCGGTGTACACCCTACGTAGCCGATTATTCATCTGATGTCCCCCACCCAACGATCGAACGACACTAAGGCGAGCCTTGAACGGACCTCGCACTGGCCTGGTTGTTAACTCGTGTAGGTACATCATAAAAACGATCGCCGCTAATAGCGGATGTTTCAGAAGCATGCTGACGCCAGTAAGCCACACAAACACAACGCGGCTTAGTGTACGAGGCTCTCACCAGCATCGTCATAAATTATCCCTAAACGGAGGCAGGGGCTGAGATAAGCGGGTTGAGATCTCATTTTTTGATGAGCTTATATTTACCCCCCACAATTTCGAGTTCGCCGTCGCCTATCTTCTCGCCTAGGAACTCCTGCAGCTCTTCGTTGCTCCAGGGGAACCCGTCAGCAATCAACATTTTCATCATCATTGATATTTGACCGAGAGGCATAGCAGGACTTGAGTTAGTAAGCATGCCGACGATGAACTGCCAGTAAACTTGTCGCTTGTCCTTCTCCTTTTCACTCATACCGGACTTGGCTTTTCGGGGCGTCCCTGATGTCACGTCGACGGCTGCGGCGGTAGATGGTTGGGCTGATTGAAGCAACGAAGGCTGTTCGGCATCCGAGAGGCGCTCGACAACGACATATGTGTTATCAGGGTGTCTGCGGAGCACATGCTTCTTTTCCCAAAACTCAAGCGCCGCCGTGAGAAGATCTTCATCCATCTCAAGCTTCATCCATAGATCATCGAAGGTCCAACTAGACGAGTTCTCCTCGCTGAAGGCATAGATGACAGCCGCTTCATACGTATGAACCTGCTCTGAGATCGTTCTATCCTCTAGTTCAAGTTCCACAGTGGCCTGGCCGAGATGATTAAGCCACTTGATCTTACGCGATGGTTTGAGATGTTCAAATATGGTCTCGTACATCTTCTGCATTTCAGTGACGCTGGGAGGTAAGTGGAACCGTTCTTCCCCTACCTCGGGCCAGTAGAGTCGAGATAGGATTCTTGCGTGTATCGTCCAGTCTCGGTTTACTTTTTCTGGGTGATTAACAGCCCCACGGTGGATGACGCCGTCCAGTCGAGCCGAGTCTTGGATATCTTTGATCATCACATCGCAAGCCTGCAATGACGACTCGCCGAACCGTTTCTTGAGTAATTCAAGTACGCCCACTTCTTGTTTGAACCCCGACTGTTCGGATAGTAGCCGCTCTCCAATGATACTTTGGAATTCTTTGATGAATACCTCTGGGGATCCCAAGGCCCCTATGAGTGTACCGATGACATCCTCAGACTTCCGTCGTCTATAATTAGAGCCTGCATCTACCGGTGCAGGGGCCCAATCCAAGTCATCGAAGTCTTCGTCTTGTCGTTCGTTGCGGTGCTCATTAGAATCCTGTAGCAGCAACTCGACCAGTTCAACGAGCTTCGTATTCCGGCTTTCGGTGTTAACCTCTTCTCGGCTAGTTAGTAAGCCCGTAACGATGATGCGTACGGTATCTTCTCGAGTACAAAGGTACATTTGGAGAGGATAGGCTACTCGGTCTAAGAGCACCCTCGTGTGATCAAGCCTGTGAAACGTTCGGATCATTGCAATATATGTGCGAAGTATTTCTAGCGTCGAACGCCCGGCATGAAGTAAGCGCTTTTGCAAGGTAGATGAGAATGCATCGGTGAGTTGTAGTCGTCGCTGGGGCGTCGTAACTGAGTAGCGGAGGTCATCAATCCCTCCTTCGCTGTCCGGCCAGTTAATAACAATGTCGAACAGCTCATCGATTCGGAGTGCGGCAAGTCGTCCAGTGGCAATCTCTTTCCATTTAGCTACGTCTGCCCAAGCTACATCTGCGTCGGTACCAAGAGTGCCAATAACTTCCGCGGCTAGTCTCGCATACATGTCCTCGACCCAGTCTAGGAGTTCTTTTACGCATGTGGGTTGTACTCGAATATGGTTCGTAAGGCGTGATCTCATCTTCAAGTCGTCGTTTGGCTCCCATATTCCAGCGAAGGTTTCCTGAATATAGGTGATCATTATGCCATCGAGGAGCTCTGCAAATAAGATCTGAAACCTTTCACCAGCTAAACCAACCTTGTTAAGTGAGTCCAGTAGCTCATGCAACTCCTTTTTTGCTTTATCCACGTTGTCGTGTTCTATTATCATCTCCTTTCCATGCTCGGGCGCGCGGTTTGTTCCTTTAACACCGAGCAGCGTCCTCATCAGCTTGCCGAGGACCGACTTTAAGGCTTTCATCAAAGCATCAGACATAGAGTTGCCTACAAGAGCGTGTATATCACGCTGAAATTTCATTAAAGCACGGTCTCCCTCGTCTTCGTCCATGGCACGGAAGATCAACCGGAGACCGAACAGATATTGTCTATATGCAGCTTCTAGAGTTCGTATGCTGCCCAGCAAGGACTGTGTTTGGTCCGAGTAGCCGTCGCATATCGCGAGTAATGGTAGAACGTAGCTCATAAAATGTAACCGAACCTGCTGCGTGTGCCACTCCAGGATATCATCGGTGTGAGTTGCAAGCGGAAGACGACTAGCTGGGTCTATCACATCACGGAGAGCCTCCCGAAATGCTTCATCTCCAACATCCTGCGAGTTCGGCGGTGATCCGAAGGAATCCTCCGCCGTCACGGAGGGCGGAAGTGCAATGCGGGATGTGACTACGTGCCAGGACCGGTCAAAGCGGGTCTGCTGTGCAGCATGATCATTGTTCCCTGGCGAGAGGAAGAGCTGAGCTCCAGTGCCTCCTTTCTGGGGTGTCTGCGCCAAGGGCCCCCCGAAAGCCTGGCCATGCTCAGGAAACCGTATAGATGGTGTTGAATATGGCGTGGGCTGTGAGATGTCTGTTTGGAAAACGGACTGAATAGCGCGTCTTCTTCGCGCGTTCCACTTCGTATCCGCAGTCATCATGTTGCTATTGTTGTCCGTAATAGATTAAGATACTCCATTCATCCATTGACAAAGTACAGTAACCACCCCTGGACTGACGAGATGAAAAATCTGTCAGTCGAAATTGTCAGAGATTATTTTTAGTGAGGTATCATGTCTTAGCTTCCCGTCTCGTCGTATAATTTAGGCAGCTGAATTGCCAAGTGTGTATCAAATTAAGCTAGGAGACGACAAGGTTGGTTAGAATGGTTAGCATCTTGGAGTCGTCAAGGCAAAATTAGCAAGAATGGATGTTTTTGGTTTGTTGATTTGGAAATTGGGGCCGTTTAGGTAGGCGGTGAAAAGCGCTTACTTTGTGGCAGTTGTGGCCGTTGCGGCCATTGTGGATTCCCAAACCTTATGCTGCGCGGCTAAGAAATGGTCCGTGTGCATTGATTACGTTATACTAGTGCGACACAGCCGACGCAGGAAAGCCTCGCGCGGCTGAAGCGTTTGTCGCAACATCCTCTTTTTTTATGTGGGGCGATTATCTAGATATGTACTTTGGTACCTATAGAGATAGAGGTACATATTCGATATACACTCCAGCCGTGAATCTATGGGGTACCATGCCTCTTAACCAAACCCCGGACAGCCTTAGCGTAATTTCCTCCACTATTACGGATGTCGCTTTCGTATGTAATATGTAGGTAGGTACCTATATGTATGTATGTAAGCATGTACCTAGGTAGTATGCAGGACATTCATGAGCACCTGGCATGAAGGCAGATTGCACTGACCAAGTCCCAGGATGTTAATTGAGATGCGCTAACGATAAGGCCCTGGGGATCGACTTTCCAGTTTTGCTCGTTAATCTTAATCTTAAACATATGTACACTAACAATTTTAGAAAGTCAGAATCTCTTGACACCATCTTTACTGATATTACGCATCAGACTATGCCATTTTTACTACTTTTCGACGCATATCTAGAAGACCAGGACGGCGGAGAATTCTGGGTGTAATTAAACTCATCCAGAGTTACTGGCCCCCCTTCCAACTATCCCGGGTCAGCGCAAGGGTAATTTTGGTCGATTGCGGCGCTGGCGAATAACAGGACATGCCTTGGTCTGCGTGTAAGTGGCATGTGTGGTATGCATGCGGGCAAGCAACGTGCGGCGGGGGCACACGCGAATAGAAGCGGAGAATCGAAGATGGCCAGTCAGTGTGGCCAACGCATCTTTTACGATAGCTGCTTCTCAAAGTACTTGAAGGTATCAGGGGTATCCATCGAGGTATCACATATCATCTCTCAACTATGTGTCGACTTCCCCACTCGCAGCATGGAACTGGGTCCGACGCTGTCGATCTGTCAGACTCGAGCTGTATGGCCTTACTGCGTAAACCAAGGCTACGCGGTGAGGACGGCTGAAATGAGTGAGATGATTTAGGGCTGACACTAGCATCTGTATGTACTCTAGGTACGTACGAAAGCCAACTCTCCGTTTCGAGTCACGGATAAGGTAACGAGTCGGAAGATGTAATCATCAATCTCGGTCAGTTATATTCCGGTTGGGTGCTGCAGCTAACACCAAACAGCTGCCAAAGCTGTGTCACGTCAAAAGCACGATGATGCTCTATTTACGTCGTTGCGTGGGTATGCGTTGAGTGTGTGAGTGTTATGTTGCTTTCTACACCTCGTATGGGGAACGTCCGATGTATTGGACAATAGAACTAGTCAAAATCATGAAGTTTATGACAGCTGCGTGAGCCTGGTCTCGTTCTCGTACAGTCGATCAACAGCTGCTCTACCATGCTTTCTTGGTCGAATATGCGTAGTAAGCGCAGAAGACGCAAGTTTACTGGGCGAGCTTCATGTTTTTGGTTACATTCGGGGGTCGAATTAGCACTCGTCTCCCACGTTCGGCCTGCAGCTTTCACACGTGTAGGTCAGGTGGTTTGGGGAAGATTGGACCGGGGTTATCTGTACGCTTTAAACCTGACAGGTCCTTGCAGTGTAGCAATCGCCACACATCAAGCATTGTTTCAAGACCTGCACTGCAACCGGACCGGTTTAGTGCGAGTCGGTCGCAAGTTCGCGTGGTTGGTCGCCAACGGCCACTCCGTGAGTCTGGTGCTTGGTTAGGACATATCCGGCAACGCTATGGCCATTTATGTCCCGACGCTAACATCCGAACTATCCTTCCGCCGAGCGGTGCGGCACGGACGAGAGCACGTTATTACGCAGTCATGGTTATGGTTTACGTTAAGCGTAAGGGTCTATCGAACAATGTTACCAAAAATGGCCTCGAAATTAAATATGTGCAAGGGAGACCACCTTCGATTGTTCGAATTAGCGGGCCACTAGACCACTAAGCTGCTAAGATACCAGCTGCTGCTGCATGCGTACGGCGCAGCAGAATGTCGGAATCTCCAGCTCACGACGTATCGAGTGAGATCGACGCCGGCCTGAGATTGCTCGATGGTCAGGTAACATCGTTCTGCCGGTCTCTTGCTCTCTTCGAAAGGGTCATCCATTCTAGTTCCTATTCTTGGCGGTGGCCAATGGGGCTTCGGGACCGATCGAAACAATCTTGAGCATTCCGTAATATGTAATATGTCTCTTGCGGCGCAGGGGCCTCGATTAAACCCCTTGAGGCGTCCTGTGTGTAGATAGAAATGCAAATTTAGAACGATTTTCAAATGATCGTGAGTTTATCTTTCCTAAGATGTCCCAGAATGTCTCCGTGGGGGAAATGAAAGATCGCCGCTGTCGCAATAGTACCCCTCGTCCCCCTCGTCTTATCATGAATATGCTGACCATTAATGACCTATGACCTATCTGAGTCTTTGCCTTTCTCGGCAAAAGAGTCAGCCGTTATCCGCTGAACGCGCGGCATCATCAGCATCAGCATCAGCATCAGTTGAGGCTCGTAACCATGATTACCCCACGGCCCCCACTGGCCTTTGTGAAACGGCGCCCGAAGCCTGCGGTGTTGCGGAGTGTCCGACGTTGTGTGATTGTAACATACTGATTGCTAAATGATCTGTTAGTGACGAACTTGCTTCTGGTACTAAGACGAGTATAGCGTCGTTTCTGTCGTTTCTATTTCCCTCTACTACAAGATATCACGTATATGGTTAAGTATAGTATGTTCGATAAATTCTCCGACGCGTTGTAGAGATGGTGTACATATGCACTTTTGGTAGACTAAGATCTTGTACTACACCGTGGGCCTCTTGTATAGGTGTGTGATAGGTAGGTTGATAAGCAGCCACGGCTCTAGCCAGACATTCTTTACTCCTAGCCACGTTGTCTCGTGGCTTTCGGTATACTTTAATTCCTTACACACCGAAAACGAATGTCAAGTGCCGGACGGAGTATGTAAGCGTGTTACGTGATTCGATAAACAAGGTCCATCACCGGAGTTTAGGACAACATCTCCTATGTAGTGAATGCTCATTCGACACCTTGGACCATTGAGAGTGATGCTCTGAGCTACGAGACTGCGTGGCGCGGGTTTCGACGAATTGGCAACTCCAGAATCTGAGATGTCATCTCTGAGAACATCGAATACCTGTTAAACGTTAGAACTTCGCATACGGACATCGCCGCTATTTTAGTTTCAGGGTTCTTTATTTATGATAACTGTTCTGTTAAGATATTCGGAACGTCGTCCCGTCGCTACGCAACACAAGTTTATCGGTGCTAAGCAACGAAGATGCTTTATAATTAATATCTCCATTGATAATAGATCGGATGGTCGGTTGTAGATGGGTCAGTCTGACTTCGGGTTCTCAAGTGATGCAAGGGATTCCGGTCGTCAATACATAGTAAGTCCGTTTTGAGTCCGTAGTAGCGGAGTGGACACTTTGAAGAGTTCCCGAGGCATTTTGTAGGTCGCTTAACGGTTCCAAGGTTCATGACCCGCAGTGGTTCAAGGTTCTCTAGTCGACTTAGCGTCCTAGGTAGGCTAGGAAATAAGGAAATAGACTTTTAAGGGTTTACCCGCTCCGTGCCTGCTTGGCTCTTACGATAGGCGCAGAAATGACAGAATGTATTGTGACTGTACAACCTTGATGCTTGATAGTACAAGCGCAACATCAGTTTGTGTGTTGTTACGCAGTAGTTCGCGCGCAAACCAAGACTATTGTTTGATTTTTCCACCTGCGCCAATCCACAATCAGTGTCCCCATTTTCGGTTATGGATACCGAGCAAGCGAATCGTAGGTCCTAGTTAGACCCCGTGATGACGATACTGCAAACTCCCGCTTAACATGATCGTTGGTAAATCAACGGCGCCGGTACTTTTGCTCACCTAGGAGTGGATGTATATAACATCGGCTCATTTAGAAACGAAAACGTGGGCATCTAAGGTTAAGAGTTTTGTGGGGGAGGGAAAGAGAGATAAACTACACTAGGTATCTTAAGCCGTTTCACGCTTATGTAAAGGATCTTTTACCAGGTAGAACCCTGTCTTACGTAACTTCACTAATGAAAGTGACCCTTGCTATGTACAAGTTATGTACATAGAGACAGGGACTTATTTATATTATCCACGATGGATTCAAGCTTCAACTCTATCACGTCGATCCACATGGCACTTTTTGGTCTCCGTCCACGGAAGGAGCCTTTAGGTTTAGACACTAAGCCCTGCATATCAGCAAGGTGTATTATGTAAGGATTAACGGGTCGGATCTACATGTGTACCAGATTATATCATATTTCGACTAACTTAAATCGTCTTTGAATCATCTCCAAAGATGCAAGCCTCTGCAAGTCCCCACCTACAAATGCTACGAGAAGATATGTAATATTTTCCTGCGCGGAATCAAATAGTTCCTCGCGTTTAATAACTCTATCTGTCCCTATCTTAGAAGCCAATGACGATACGAGCTAAGAGGAGAGAAGAAGACTACTACTCAGACCTCTGACATAGCTGCAAGGAACTATCCACCCGATCGGTGCACATGCTATTGTCGAAAAGGTAGAAAGATCGTCGCCCTCAATTAATCTGAAAACCAATGCCGTAGCTTCGCAGCCTGCTTCTATTTCTGGCAGCATTGCACACAGACGATATGGCACATGGCTTTCCCCTCTGCACCCCTGGTCCCCCAATCCAACCTTAGGCTTCTGGAAGGCTATGCTCGCACTCTTCTCCAACACAATCTCCACGTTCCGACGGACACTCGGGGGGTCGGGTCGTACATTCTATCTGCCTGAATATTTTCGAGGACGACGATTGGTCGCGGTCTTTTGCTGTTTGACGTACTTGACGTACTTGACACATTCGATTCGGCCGATCCCACCAACCACCATCATCATAATCATCAACCAAAAAGCCATGCGTTAAGATCTGAGGCCCTGTATGGAACCTCATGCTGCAGAACGAAGGCGCATTTCTTGTATCACCTTAGCTGTCTACTATCAACCAACCAACCCCTTTACCGAAGCTTGCTCCGAGAGAATAATTGTGCGGCCGATTAGCAAGTTTTTTTTTCTTTCTAGCCCATTTACACATTCATGCCATTACTCTAAGGTGGTCTCCGTCGCCGCTGAGCAGTTCATTCGCTACCTGTACGAAAAGCCAAGCGATCTAACTAGCTGCGATCTAACAAGTAGCGCAAAAGATCATTGGCGGAAAGCCGACGAGTTAGCTTCGAGCCTAGGGGTTTAATGGTAATAGTAGAGGTGCTATTATTACATTTCAAATGGTGGCAAGCGACCTGACTATACTGGCGATAAGATACGATGCCGAGGGAATGAGAAATGAAACGCAGATTATGCACAGGATCTACCTTGAGAGCCACAAACACTGGACCCCTCACGTGGGAAAAAAAGGTCCCCTCGTTTCGGCCGAATGGTTTCGTAGCGAGAACGCGAGGGGTTTGAAGATCAGGAAATTGTGTATGCACAATAATACGCCGAGCGGGATTGGCAGAGAGCATAAAGGCGCGGAATTGTTCCCATCGTTCCATTGCGACCCTGACTTGGTTGGTATAGGATGTCTCATCGTGACATAACGATTTCCAGATGACCGGTTTGAAGGGGGCCACTCGTTCTCTACGTTCTGCTCCTCTGACTGGACCCAGACGAAAGAACGCAAGGTACAATCATACATACCCTACCTATGGTACCAAACAGTTACCAGTCACAGCTGCTATAGCTAGGCACTATTGTACAGAACAGGTTACGATCCAAGGTTAAGCATAACCCAATCCGGAAGTTGCCTTTGGTCCTGCGCACACATACCACCTAACCGTACCTAGTAGGAGTAGTTTAGTGGTAGCCACTTCATGTATTGTAACACCAATCCCCTGTCTGCCACCTGGCTAACGGGCGGGTTGTCTGCACTTCTGCGCCCTGTATTATATGCTGCTGCGTTTATAGCTAAGCTGAAGCAGGTCTACTGCAGCTGGGCTATTCCCGACTAGGGGTCCTTCACCCATGTCGTCCACGTCCTTTCTCGCGCTGCTTTCGAGATCATCTATGATCTTTCCCACCTTCGTTCCCCACCAGAAGCATGGTCGCATCGCACGTTGCACCTACATACATACTCAGTGTAGGTAGGATCATGGGCAAGCAAGAACGAAGTCAAAGGTTGCCCCTTAGCTTGGCCCGATCAGTCGCGATAGACGTCTAGTTAAGAGAAGCGATGCTACCGTACCCAGCTGGAAAAGCCTAACCCCACGTAATAAATCTCTATAGTATGGGACCTACTTAAGCGTTAGAGAAATGCGTACACATACATACAGGTAGCATCGATTTTATGCTGGCGGGGCCAACCCATGTCCCGTACGTTTTACCGACCTCGAATCTTGAATCAAGATAACCTTTTCGGTCCCGACAAGGCCTGTTGAGTTAGTCAATCGCTAGTAGGAGACTAGAGGCGGCGCCAGTAACGTTGGAATAGCTTCCTCGCTTAGGAGAAAAATGGATGGTTACCAAAAAAAAACCTCACAAGTGCTTCACGTGTTGGTTCACAAGTCTCGGACAACGTCTTGATGATGAGAAAAGGTAAATTTCATTTCCGCTGAAGCCAAATTTATACAAGGTCAAAAGATCATCGAAGTTCGTCAAAGATCGAAGATCGAACGAAGAAAGTCGAAAAGAAAAATAGGGGTATATGCTTAAATCTTCCACGCCATATTCCAAAGCTCATCAGTCCCCATAATCCGTAGTCCCATATATACTCCGAGCAAAAAAATATATCCGATTGTTTCGAGTGTCGGTCGAGCCGTCGTCTAAAACCGTATCCCGCTTCCCAAGTTCTCGTAGCTCCCATATTTTCACATTGACATCCTGACAATCATTCATCCCTAAGAAATCGTCGAAAGTGTTGTCGTATTTCTTTTTATTTTTTTTTAAATGTTTTACGAGTTTCGTCTTTGCTTGCACTTGTCATGTAATAAGTGTCCATTGCGAGCCTAAAGAATGAATTAGTGAGTTATTCTAGGGTGAGGTATTAGCTTAGAAACTTACAGTAGTTCTCGTAAACTCGGCACCGCAGTTAGGGCATGTAGCCTTAGCTGCCTGTCCCGACTTCTCACGCTGATGTCTCAGGAGGTTACTGAAAGTCGAAAATTGTCGTCCGTTGCATCCATGCTCCCAGCACTGAGGCTTAGGTCGACTTTGAACGACGCGGACGTGGCCGGCTTCTTGCGCTGAGCCTCCAGAAGAAAGAATTTGTGGGGGCTGAACAGGATACATCATCTGAGCTTCATGCATCGGTGGCGACGGGCGACTGCTTCGGTCATTAGTATTTGGAAATTACGAGAGTGATCGTTATTTGACTAACCTATACGATGAAGATAAGCTGTGAGCGGATGGTGGGGGCGGAGGGTATCCCGGTGAGTAATTCAGGCCCAGGTAATCACTAGGCGGTCTATTATGTCAATTGTCAGCATCGTAAAAAATCGAGTGGCGTCATCACCGAACTCACAGTGAAGAAAATTGATGTGTGAACATCGGGCTGCCGTGGTCAGGGAGAGGCGACGTGGAATAAGATGGCATATATTGCGGGGCAATAGATGTCGCGGGCTCTGCCAGGAGTGATATTTGCGATGGAGCAGTCGTGTAAACTGGAACAGGTGACGCTGCGGAAAATTCATGTAGCGAAACTGGCGGTGATTGAGAAGCAGAAGAGTAAGTGCTCATAGCTCGGCGCGCGCGTGCTGTCGTCTTTGAATCCCGTCGAGCCTGGTCCCGCTGCCTCTTAAGCTCTCGTTGCTCCGGTGTCAAGGTGAATCGGGGCGGGCTGGAAGTTAAAGATCGAGATCCACTCGGAGGGGTCATGCTGGCATCGGATCCATGACCAACAGAGCTCATGTCGTGAGCTAATAAATCCGAGGCTGAATCTAGACCGGGCCAACTATAGGAGGAGCGCGGAATACCCATCTCCAACCTTGGGTCGAATGCTACAGCTACGGTACTGTTCATTGTAAGCTATTCGTCCTATACAGATCAATGCGCATAAGAAAGCTCACCTCATAGTTGATGTTGCCGGAGGTGGTAAAGATGAAGAGGAACTATCTCGCGCTGGATCGACACGTAGTAAAGGTGTTCCTTGTGACTGTGACTGTGACTGTCCCTCGCTCCACTCGGTTTCCAAAGCACTCTGAGAAGGATAAGACGTAGGTTCTTGGAGATAAGTCGTAGAACGATGTGGGAGGCGGTTGATATAAGACGGCGGTTGAGGTCTATGAGACGAAGCGATAAGGTCTAAGTTGCGAAATCCACTTGTCGTCGAATTCGTGCTACTAGCTCTTGATCTAGGTAGGTGTGAGTAAGAGTCTTCGGAATCTCGTTCTAATCGAGAGCGATGGTCCATTATGGCGTAGAACTAAGTCTCATCGAGGTTTATAAGTTGTATGAAAGCACGTACAATATGTGTTGTATATATCCTTGTCTGAAGGTGTATGACTATTGTCCGTTGGGAAGCAAGGTGGGAGGGCGATCTGTAGGACTTATAATAAAGACCAAAGGCGTAGCTGGTTTGGCAAAGATGAGAAGGTGTAAGAGAGTCGTGAAGGAAGATCTTGCACAGCTAAGTATGGTAAGCCGTTTTGTACTTGAGAATCTCTCAGCCTCAATGGTCGCGATGGCAGGACAAGAGGAACATCAAGTGCTTATAAATTATCACCTGGTGGAGCACAACCGGCTTCTTGACCTTACGTATGTATGCTGCTGCGTGGGAAACGGCCTACCCTGTCACCAGAAAAGATGTGTACCGTGGAGTACATCTTACATTCGACTCCGTAGTGAGGAGTATGCTAGTACCTCTTACATGGGTCTACAAGCCAAAAGGCGGGTACGACGTAAAGGTAGGTAAGGCATGGTAGGGTGAAGAAGTGGGTGAGGGTGTGGGTGTGGGGTGGAACCAACGAAGGTCCTACTCTACATACATACATACCACATACATTAGCGGAAGTACCTCGTCTGTGGATCCGCCTTCATAGTACTATGTATGTATAATGAGTCGACATGGGTTATACATAGACGGGAGACGGGGAAGATAGATTGGCATGGCTGGTGGGAGAGCGGGGGTCAGATGGATACAGCATCGAAAGGTAGTTAGGTACAAGATGATAGCAGTTTAAGGGCCTCTCTATTATCTCTTCTTGCGTGATGGGTCCTAGCATACCCCGGCGATCGATGGCTTGATCATGTTCGGCTCGACATGGTAGCAGCCTAGCAATTGATCCCAGGCAATTCTGGCAGGGTTAGAAAATGGCCCATGGCAGCCATGGGTGTCTTTTTGCTGACAGGGGAGGCTTTGGTTGCTTGGTACCTGGCATCATCTATAATAAAAGTAGCTTTCGAATGGGGGGTAGGCGGAGTGATAAGGCAGCATGCGCGTGGTTCGTGTGTTGCGTCAAAGGCGTGTAGAGAATCTGCAGAGTCCAAGACTGGGTGCTGGGATGAGATTCTCGGAGCCGTGGTGTGTAGCTAAGTGTCAAGCGCGACAAGCCTGGCACGGGGTAGGGTGGCTTTTGCGTCTCTTCGCGGAGAAGAGTGAGCGGGCAGTGCTAAATTCTGCGACTTGTTTCTTAGTCGACCTGCCTTATCCATACTACAAATCTCGCCCACATAACGTGTAGCTCATTAAAACCGTACTGTACCGCGCGTATAATACGGCACGCCATGCATACGCCTGCAAGGGTCTTGTGCAAGATGTAGAAGCATCAGGAGAGGCGAGCTAAGGTGTCATGAACAAGACTGAATAGTCGAGACATTAAGAGAATGCGAGAGCCCACAGTCAAGGGTACAGTGTGATCGCGCAAGTAAAAAGTCCTTATGTCGCTGGGAGTGCTTGGTAGAATGACGTCGGACTTCTAGCGAGGTAGCACATAAGCGTAAATCCGAAAGTCATGATTACTCGGAGTCTAAGGCCGTGTGTCGATGCAGCATCATCATCCGGGACCGACGCGAACGGACGGAGCTATCTTCTCTCATCCACGGCGACGAAGGATTTAGGGTCATCTCAGAATAATTCAGTCGACCTCTAAACCCTCGACCGCAAAACGCGGCCGGCCGCATGGCAATAGCAGGCATCGTGAAGCACCCATGGAATGGTAGAGCATGGCGATGTCCGCAGCGCGTCAACTACTAGTTTCTGTTAGGTCAAGGTCGTTGCAGGAATCTAAAATGAAACAGAGCGTATGACTGTGTGACGAATTTGGAATAAGAGAAGAAGAATGGTAGAAATGTTCGATGGAGGAGGTTAAGTTACATCCAAGACAGCCACTAGTTGGTAGATTTGCATGTTGCGGAAAGTTGAAATGCCTCTTTAATTGAGAGAAGAGATACATAGGATCGTAATCCTTGCAAGTATAGCTGTGCCGCCCTTACCTTATTAGTCGATGGACGCAGAGCCAGGGGCGCACGAACCAGCTTTGGCAACTTGGTACTTCTGAATGTTACTGTGTTACTGTCAAAATGACCGTATCTCTTAGCTTGAGCAGGGTTTTTTGGCAAGCGCTGGCGTTTAATTTGTCGCTTAGGTATTGTTAAGCATACCCCAATTATCCCAGGAGTGTTTTAAGAATCTCTAATTTATGTACATTCATAATGATACTACGATGCAGCTAATGGAGGCATGGTTTCTATTGTTATTCTTTGCTTACCCGCAACTAGATAATAGCTCTTGAAGTCTAACAAATTTTATCAACTAAAATAAATTTCCTCCATATTCCCCCTGTGCTAAAACGGTAGTTATAGCAGGATTTAAACTTCTTTGTATATGAATGCTATGCGGTAGATAATCTATTCTTGACGGTTCTTGTGCTATTTCTATGGGATAGTTCATACACACCTTATTTATGCAGCCAATGTCATGGTTGCGGTCCCGATGAAAGTTGTATCAGTGGTGTAGTAGTATCTTGTCATTCGAGATTGGCGTTATGTAAGAAGTTTGGTTAAGAAAGATCAAATCATGTCGACATATTCCCTTTCCTCTTTAGAGTATTCGAACCAAACTTGAAAATAGTAGGGTTCTCATAGGTACCTGAGATACCTGGAGAGCTGCAGCTACCGTATCAGGCCTCAAGGTAGCGGATATACGGGCCTTTGACAGTGTCCGTATATTTTGCGCACGCCCATCGACTGTGCCGCTCAAGCTATCTAAGCTCCAGCTGGGTTGCTAACTGCTAGCTGCTAGACATGCTGGTATGTTCTAAGAAAAGACACCCCCGAATAGAAAGAGAAGGTTAGAAAAATGATACAATAATACAATAAACTAGACATTCATAATTCGGATGTTAAAGGCAGGTAGGTATCCCTGAGCAAGGCTAATTCAGTTTGAAGTGTTGATATTTTAAAAGTATGCCTCATTCGATGCACCCTTGAACCTCCTGCGTCATGTAGCCGAAACATACTATCCAAGCTCGACAGTGGCTAATGCCTTATCCGAAGCCCACATATCGAGGTCAGAATTCTGTGTTCTATTTTCGTTCTCATATGTGGGTAGAGGGTAGACAAGTCATTCGAGGTCACTCGATACTGAATGTAGTAGCAACGCCACCTTCTTGGACATCCACTCGGGCGGCACACGGAAGTCCCATAGTTCCGGTCTTACCTCTGCTCAATATTGAGTCGTTCAAATAGCACTTTATCTCCGGAGCATTTCGGACTCGGTGTCTCACTCGATTCGGTTTTCCAAGGGTCGGACATTAACCCCATTACTGGCGATAATCTGTCCGTTTCTCTTGTGCCAACTCCCCTAGGCAGATGATGGAGCTGATGACATTGGTAGACTGCCGGGCAGTGTGCGGAGCATGATGGTATAGCCTCCCTAAAAGGTCTATGTGAGCGCGTCTATTTCGACCCTCCTTCGGCAAACCCAGTAAAGCTAGCAAGGCTATGATGGTAATTATGGACATGGCATCCACAAACAAGCTTCATTTGACGCCGTCTAAGTTTGTTAGAGGAAAGTAGCGGTGCCCTGTACGTCATGGAGCTTGTGAATCCTTTCACAACGGCCCGCTCAGAGCGACGGCGTCGACGCTATGACAAGAGCCTATGAGAGCTGAACCCCTCCCCCACTACCTACTCAACCTGCCAACCTAAGGCGCACTAGGAGGAAGCGATGAATATTCTCAGATATTGTCATGGAGACTCAAGTCTAAAAGGGGAAAGCGTATCTCGCTTGGAGAACGTCTGATGCTATGAATGGCATCAATATCTTTAACTCCTGCCATATTTAGTAACTTCACAGCTGTTAATCATATTGCTTGTTTCATAGTACGAGTTAAAGCTGAATCCAAATTCGAGGTACCAGAAGACCAACTGGTCCTATCACGACAACGTCTCAGCGCCGCGGATGTCACATTTACCGCGCCTCTAAAATTAACGGGCAGGCCGTTTTCGCGAAGAGTTACCTGCCTCTATATTATTGAGAATTCTTGGTTGTTTTATTATGCTCAAGCTAGTGTGACAGCCATAATCGGCTTGTAGGAATGTTTACATTGGCTGCCGGCCGTTGATATGTAGCAGACAAGACAGCCTGCTTTCGAAACCTGCAGATCGGGAAGGAAACGGAGATGCATAAACGTTCTAGCATTTTTCTAGAAGCATATCCTCGTCTGAGACGAGGCGTTGCGTTGGCTGATTAAGCTAATGAAAAGGTCTGGGGGGAATAGGCCAGCGTCTAATCAATCTGAAATGATGGCAGCTGGAGCTGAATAGACAATGTCACTCGATGCAAGGTCGAGGGTGAAGCGCGCCTACACGTTTTATTAGACTGGTCAATCGTTTTCCCCTTACACCCTCTTTATAGTCCATCTCCTTCCTAAGCGGGCAGGCTCATTGGGAGGGCATTATAGAACATGTGTAGGTCGATTGTTGCGAACGTTTTCTTGTTTTCCTTGGGATCAAATAAATACTGTCAATATTTTGGTGTTGAGGTGCTGTTTTATTGTATTTATTGTGGAGAGTTTGGCTTTTCGCAGTCGTTGGCCGGAGCATTTCCGAATGCTTGGGAAGGGATACACTCTGTTGTTAGTGTTCCAGAATGGCGGTATTGGGAGAAGAACAATATCCAATATTATGGTGAAACAAATGATTGGAGCAAGATGTTCTTCTACGCCCCACGTTGGAGTTTTTTGTTCTTTAAATCCTTCCCGATTGGGTTCGGGATTTTTCCAAGATTCTTGATTACATGAGCCAATTGCAAGTGCCCAAACGCCACGAGGCTTCCAGGAACTTTTACGTAAGGTTCCTGCCAATAAGGATAGGATTTGAAAATAATGATGGTGTGTGCACTCTCCACATACTACGTAAGGTACCTACCTAGGTACCTATATTCAACGGGGTTATTATGTCAGCCACATATATAGATACTTAGGTACAGATTCTGAAACAGTATGACCTGAGATCAGCCACCTTTCACCAGGGATCCGCAAGTGGAGAGACGGAGATATGGCGCGGCGATCTTATCCTTTTCTTACTTTTCCGATCATTCAAACCCCTCGTCATCATCCATTATCACTGATGCACAGCAGCACTATGGAAATCGCTTTAATAGTTTTAGTTTCGTTCTATTTCTATTTCCCAGACATGTATTACTATATTCATATTCTCAGATTCTCCTGTCGTTTAAATTATCGCAGTAATGATTCGACATCGTACTTTTCCTTCTACGACGATGTGAGCTAATTTCAAGCAGCTCTGAGATTACATAAGTATTAAATATGCGTTCCTCCAAGATCTGTGTGGTTGAGATTACGACTTTGCTAGCAGCTTGCCTGGGTGGCCCTCCAGCTCAATCTAACTTGCATACGGAATAAATGCAGCTGCTTGTTTCAGCTAAGCAGCTGATAGGGCTGGGGATGAGGACCACCGAACAACACCTGCGAGCAATCGCAGCCTCATTGGCGAACATCACGAGTGGCGAGTTTCGGCGAGTTGATTAGCTACCGACGATCTTTGCCCTCCAGCAATGCTGGCTGCTTTGGTTGCTACTGTAATCTTCGGTCATGCCTTGACGTTACGCCCAGCATGCGCTCAACCGGATATGAGCAACGAGAACAATCGAGTGAGGTGGGTTTAATTCGTCGAGATAATACCTTACTTGGTATTGGTTATTGTTCGATCTATCGTACGTCTTCTACAATAGATCCGATTTAGGTTACCTACTACAAATCAAGGAAGCTTTGTACTAGCAATAGCAAGCCTCGAAATCTGCGGACAATAATTCAACCACAATAACAATACTATTAGGCCGTATGGGTCATAGACTCGCACTTCATCAGCTAAGTACCCATACATTCTGCTTTCGGTGGACCGCAAACCCGCCGTGGAGCCTCGAGTGCGGATGAATTCAATATATCTGTATTGCAACGTCGGTGGCCTGAGCTGCTTGATAAATGTTCTTCGTCTCCTCTGTTGCATCAATGCAATAGATAGACACCTTTCGTACGAACACACCAAGGCGATATGTGCTCCCGCGAATCAGAGCTGTTCATCAATTCGCTTGCGCTATCGTCCTAACTGGACCGATAGACGCCGTATCAAACACGTGAGACATTTTCTCGGTTGACACCCTACTGTCGCATCAACCCCCCTGGAGCTCCCGAGTTCAAAAAATCATATGCACACCGACTTTCTATTTGTCTGTCAAAGACATTGTCTTCACGAACTGTCGGAAACCCAAACACACTCGTTTTGACTCTAATGCTCGCCGACCTCACAACACAAAGTAACACACCCACTGCCGCCTTAATTCTGTTGCCCGCCTTTCTTTCCCATAAGAAACCGGCGGACATACTTGGATTTCTCGCCTCGTACGAAGTCACAGAGTCTCACCGTGAGAAGGACCGCCTTGCAGAAATGCTCTACCGTTACCTTGGGAGACACAAGACCAATAGTGTGCGCCCTTGAGCATCGTAACGAGCTCTCATTTGGGAGGGACCCTGTTTTGGTAATCGTCAGTTGCAACACCGGCCGCGTCCTCGTCCAGATTACGTCTTTGAAAGGTCGGGCGTCATACATGGAGCGTATCTTCGACTCGTAGGTCCCATCATATAACTTTTTCGGGACCTCGGAACCTGAATACGGCTTGTAAGTAAACCGCAGAATCGAATCTGAGATGACTAGATTTGCATTCCTGCATAGTGCAACAAGGGTTTAAGTCATGGTGAAGGGCTCGAGCTTCACAATCTAGGTTCTTACATGAGGGTCCTGATCATGTTGCCTTTCTCTATTCCTCAATGGTCCTCGGGCCCCACATACTCTCGTGTATCCGTTCTGTACCGGAGTCTTTTTTTTTTCATTAAACCCGCCGAAGGCGAATTGCTCTCTAGCTTGGTAAGATAGTCGTTTCTGGCGGCATGCGGCGTAAATATCAATGATGGGCACCCCGCCGGCAAAGTGCCCATAACGACCTGGTAAAATATGGCTCGAGATTCGTGGTCGACAACTAGCAGTACCTGTCTCAACTCAGCCCTGCAACTTATTGCGTAGTACGGAGTACAACCAACGGTTCTCGAGGTCAAGAAGCAAGGCGGCCCAAGGCCGCTCTGCTAAACATAGCTCAAGCTCCATAATTCTCTTTGGAGATCCACGGTGCCTTAGTACTTACATACCATACTGCCAAGCGACTGAGTTGGACGCACGAACTCTTTCTACAAGACCTATCATGATTATCAAAGTAGCGGACAACATTCAGATCGAATATGACCGAGGCCAACCGAGTACGACAATCGACATAAGTCAAAGATTGTTGCATATACGCACATTGACATCATCAATAGAGATAGCAGAATATTTCTAGGACTATGGGGAGAAGCGTGTGAGCTTCCGGCAAAGCTAGCTTCCGCTGCCGTAAGTGTTGTTGTTGTCCGTTGACTGCATCAATGAGTATGTACTACCCCATCGGCTTACTTTATTGTTCCTAAATCGGTATTTCGCAGCCAGTACAATAAACAAACCCGAAAAAATACTGAGCTTTTAGCACTAGAGGACAGATAGCGGGAGAAGGTCCACAGACACCCCAATTCACCGACCCGGTAAAGGAAAATATCGCGAATTAATTGTTGCTTCGCCGTAGAAGCTAAACAATGGCTAAACTAACCTAAGAAACCAAGATCCACATCTTCGCTTCGCCTTTTCGCGCGTCGCGAAAGTACATTACCCTATTAGGTTGGCTTCTTGATCGTCGGTACCCCAGGCTCATGGACCATTAAATCGTTCAAGTCAGCGGGTGGTGTCAATCTAACAATATGCTACACCCCCGGTTAGTCCCTAGTTGGCCTCTGTGGACCTATGACAATGAGATAAGCACCCATAAGAAAACAATATGGCTTTGTCTAATGGGACCGTGGTACGTACTTGGAGAGGTATTAGCGGGCTTGGTCTCATCGTCGCACATCAGATCGTCGAGTACCTAGATAGGTAATTGATGAGATATCCCGTCCATGCAATATCAACCTTCAGCAAACCCCTAGTTCATATTCCTGCGGTATACTATCATCATAACCTAGTTCATGACCTACGTACAGCAGAGTGCAGGTCAGGGAATAGGAATTCTAAGTATTTGGGGAGGATTTTAGGTAATTTCCCCCAATAGAGCGCTAGACTGTCAAAAGCGTTCCAATATCATGAATCATCCAACGACTTACTCAGCCAGCTAGCCCTTTTCAAGACACTCAAGTAATATTACCTACCTAAATGTACGCATCGAAATTACAAGATAAGAAAATACGTACAGCCTCAGGTCATGGTTGAGGCAAAGGGACTCTGCTTAAGTTTATCTATCCAGGGGTAGATCGCCACCGTCAGAACAGTTTGACGTAGGTAAAACATGATCCCATGAGGCCCAAATGTTCAGGTCATTTCCCAGGGACGACCCAGTTAGTAATTCTTCATAGTACCGGTCGATCAACAGATATTACTCGATTTAGTGAGATCCATTTGATCGAGAAAAGTTCGACGAGCGGAGCCGCTATCTACAGTCATGGCTTGTCTCTACGACCATCTCCTGCTGAGCCGCCTTCCCGCATGGGCGGTTAGCTAGATCAGCCTTGAGCTATGCTTCACTGGGGCTTTCCAATGCTGGTTGCCCTGAGCATACATGAACTACTGCCAGTAGAGGCGGCCGTGATTTACAGCTAAGGAAATGGCATGAACTAGCAACTATTCCTACGGCGTTGCTGCTATAATGGGCAGCCCGAGCAGTAAGGAGACCTTGGAATATATCCATATGAAAATAACTTGGCGGCAACGAGCCGCAGTTGGTGGGATAGATTGGGGGTTCTAACATGGCTCATGCATTGGCTCCAGTGAGTAATTTTACAATCGCTATGGTCTTCCCCCTGAGCCGAGCCTCTTAAGCTAAGTAATGCTAACCGCCCTTCAGTAGGCACATTAACGAGGCCACCAACTACCTATTTCTTAACTTGGCCAACGATATAGATTCGTGTACCCTATGACTCTCCTATCTTCCTGAGATGGCTGTCTAGATTTTTGTGTCTATTAGTGTTATTCGACCAATTGAGGGTCGCTGTGGGCTTGACTTGCATGATGATAAATATATCCATCCCGGCATGATAAGGAGGTCGTCGCACCACGTTGCCTTATGATAGCTCACAAACCATCTAGGTAGATGCAGTACTACTATCCGGAGAACTTTGCCTACAGTTTTAGTTCTCACTACTGGGCAGATTCCGAGCTTCTTGACCTACATCTACGAAACCTCCTATCTAACAATGACCTGCATTTATCGGTTTAGGGATCAGTTAAAGCAACAATATGGGCTTTACGCACACCCACAGATGGTCAATTTAAAAGTTACAACAAAGTATCAAAATATTACAAGCTGAACACCTAAGCAACCTTGTTAGTCCTAGAGAACACATGTCATTATCGTTTACCTCTAACATGAGAATCGCGAAAAGGGGAATATCAAACAAGGTGAGAACACCAATGATTGACCAGATGAGACCATGGTGGTATTTGGAATATTCTTGCGAAGTGGTATATCCTAGACGACACACAGAAAATCATGCTAACAACCGACCGCCCCTATATTAGCCATCAGATGACTCCAAAGCTGTGGTGTAGGTGCAACCAATGACCTCGAAGAACGTCCAGCTTCTGGAAATTCACCTAGATACAATTTTAGCATACCTTTTCCATAGATAGAAGACGGACCATCCACTCGCATGGCCAAGGGTTGTCTCGTCGATGTGCCGATACCTCCTCCGGGTCAGCTTCATCGTAAGTAACCACACCCTGGTTCCGAGTTTGCCGTGCCGTTGAGTCCTCCCGCACCTCTAGGGCTGTATTTACGCTAGAGTTATAGAAGGAATCATCGAGCGATCCTTATCCTCGATTCGCTTCTGAAGAGCACGTTTGAGGTGCCATAGCTAGCTAACACGATCTCAGCCTTAGCGTCTGCATCTCCGATCATATAAGGCAAAGAAAAGCGAGATCTTACCTGTTCGAGAGTACAATACTACGATTACGATCATACCCATGAATTCTGTCACGAAGTTTCTCGACATCTCTTATTACGAGCCTCACATACATCGTTCTTGGGACTAGTAGCTACCGTTATTACCTAGGTACTCTAGTTACTTCCTAAAATTTGGCCTTAAGTATAGTGCCATGAGGTGTGACCATAACCCTGGACCGTCAGATCATGAAAGAAAGCGCCACACCACATGGACACGCATAATGCTCCCGTAAACAGACATAAAACATTACGCCTTCTCTCGGAGGACCAATGAGACGCATGTCTCGCGGAGAAACCGCCTTCCTTCCATCGGACTTGGCCCATAGGGACGTTCGTCGTACTCATGCAATAGATACCCCATGGCTCGTGGCTGGACGCCCGTCGAATTATCAGAACTTAAAATGGAAACCCTGCCTGCATCACTATCCTTCCGTAAGATCTCGCTTTTGAAACATGAAACATGGAGGACGGCTAGAGATTTTCACCGGGGTCGCTCCAATCTATTTAGTAGGAACAGAATTACCCGCATGAACAACACTCACCTTGTAGCTTGTAGCATATACTTACATTGCTACCTCCTCGTCAGATATCGCGAGGGTGGGTGGCATGTACGTACATTCATTAACAATAATCTATCTCTCGCAGAGATCGCACGTCCTCGGTTGCAACACAACACGCAGGTAGAAAGCAACCTTGTCAACAAACGTACCTATCGTCCGAGTCCCCCTCAGCTGCTCCGGTGACATACATACCACCTACCTGTATGCTTACTGCGTGACGATGCTGATAGCGGGACCCGAGGCTAGGGGCTCCACCAAAACATCGTGGGTCCCCAGAAAGAGGAAAAGACCAGGACGGTTCCAACGAAACAAAATAAACTTTGTTTCAAGGCTTTCTCTTCAGCACAGACGCCGGCCAACGCGTGCGGCTGGGAAGCTCGACGCTGTAGTCGAACCCCTCTCCAAAGACCCAGGGCCGGGGTAGCACTGCCTCAACGTTGCCGCTAGAAAAACTACCCACATACAGCTCTTGTTCTATATTTGGATTTCCTTCTTCTCAACGCGGTAGGAATCGGCAAGGCGACGATTCGAAACAGCATCATCGGCTGGATACAACGGTGTACTTTGGTTAATGTTAGCTCTAAGGTAAAATGTCCCGAACCTTGTCATCATCATTTCTTCTGCTCTCTTCCCCGGCATTGTATCCTAGCTACAACGTTTATTATGTAATTTCCTCTTCAAGAAAGAATATCCTTGTCGAAACATCTGTTCGTCCAATCGCTCACGCCTGCCGCGCGCTTGATTTGTATGTTTCGAGCTTGCCTAACCCCAGCTTTGTCTTTGTATTGCGTCTACCTTGTATCTCTGTGCCTTATACGTAGGAAACTAACTAGTCGGACGGCGCTGTTGTCAAAAGGCCAACGCGCATTTCAACATGCAGCAATAAGAGAGCCAAGGCGAGTCTTCTCGGTGTTGGTCCAGAACGTAATGATGTGCCGTGTAGGTAATATGGAGACCCATTTTACATCGGGCCATCTACTCATTGTGCTATGACTGTTGGTTGGCAGAGCTCCGTCTCTCTTACGTCTTCATGATATCTCGCTTTCGCTTTCCCCCATGATAATGCATTAACTTATTCATGGCACGACAGATACGGTAATTCCGCTCTCGCTGCTCTCGCGCTTACATATGGATACCATTCCGTTATGGAGCTCTTGATATCGACCTCGTCGAGCTCGACTTGTACCTTGCATGTTTAGAAAAAAACATGGGCCGATCCTGTTCGGAGCCGCAGTCGGTTAGCTTGTAGCTAGCTAGGTCGACAAGACGGCGGACCCTCTCATGGCCATGGCCATGGATCGATGCGCCAGGTTCGCCCTTGTTAGCGACCTTCTTACTACAGCAACTAATTGTTCTAACAGGCTGGCTGGATAGGCCGTCTATCTATAGAAATATTTCCCATATCCGCGACCCAATCACGGCATCTTCAATATCGCTGCCTAGATCCGAAACCATGTCGTCGCCACAGGGCAGTGAAAATATCTCCGTACCGTACGCGCCCCCCGCCCCGCCCGCGACACCCCGCTGTTGCACATATAGTGTACTCTTGCTTGATACTATACTAAGAACCTTACACTTCCTCCGAATACAGAGCGCGGCCGAATCATGGGATGGGGAAAAAAAAAGATCGGAAACGCTGCTGCGGTAGGGTTGGCTGCTTGCTTACCTAGGTAGGTACATACTTCGCTGTACGCTACGCGGTCAGCCCTATACGGTTCACGCTTCCCTCTCGCTCTCCGCGCCACGTGCGTCCAACGTAAGACCGCTCGAGCTAAAGGGCCTCAGCTCGCGCGGCAGTTACGCAAGGAGCCGTCTGTCTTCCTCGTCCTTAGTCATCTTCGATAACGACGACAAGGTGCGCCCTCGTGGGAATATTACGGTACCTGTCATAAGCCAGCCAGCCGGCTTACGGCGTCGATCAGTGCGTTATTACCCACGTTTTCGTGTCTGGATCCGGGGGGCGAGCAACGCAACATCTTGTCATCTCGCGATATTGGACGGAAGAGGCATGTACGTAGGTAGGTAGGTAGCTGGACGGACAGCGGTCTGGTAGATTAAATCTAGATATAGGTATCGCCTCATTTTTGCGCCGCTCGCCGGCGGGCTATGCCAAGCGCCTGCCACGCGTTTTCCATTGAAGGGGGGTTCCCGCAAATTCCGAACTGTGATAGAAGTGGAAAATTCTCGATATTCGCGTGCGAAGAAGTTTGACACAGGCTAGGCTTGGCTTGGCCTAGCTGAGCTTTGAGGGGATGGGGGGTGGTGGTAGTGTAGGAGCTATTTCGAGATCGCGCTAGCATAAGCCTCGGAAATGGAAACATGTGGTAGGTGCTCTCGAAATGGAGCCTGGGGGATCGTTAGGTTTATTGGTCGCCCTGTATAAGCTGACATTTTGCGAGATTGGATGTGGTTACGTCGTGGGCTATTTGTGTTGATGGTGGACATCGTTTGCGTATACGACGTATCTAGGTAGGTACCTCGTAGTTTGTCTTGATCATGAATGAGTGGAATATCCCCATCATGTAGTTCTAAGCGAAGGGGATCCATCAGTAGATGTTTCTTGAGTAACAAGAAGTTTCAGTAACTATCGCGCCTACGCCCACTCGAGACGTCAAGGTCCTCAGAGGGGATATGAGGAAAGCATACGCTATCGCTAACTCATGATTTCAAGCATATCAATTTGTCGGAGATTGGTCACTTCCATTAGCAATATCGTTGAATACGAACAACGTTGTGTATCTTGAAGGCATTACGATAGCCCCGGACATGGTTAGAAACTAGAGTTTTGAATAGGATATAGCTTAGAGTTCTACCTTGAGACCAAAACATGCATACTCGCGAGCTTTTTTATCCATCATAGTTGGTGATCAAGTGTTCTTGTTGTTTATTCCACCATGATTGTTGTGTTGTCAGTTCCAAGTCGTATTCATCTTTAAGTTACCCAAACGATAATGAATTGACACCTATTCGATATGCTACACCTTCTTGGTACTTTTAGATCATTCTAGGACTCTATTTACACTTGACGATTCTAATAGTATTGAGAGATACGACGTATTTTGGTAGTTTAGGGTATTAACGCAGGGCACTAGGTTTTCGAGTTAGTCGTAATTCTGCACTCTGTTACTGCGATTAGTGCTCTCATGCTTGTGTTTACGGCGACGCAATACTCATATGAAACACATCTTTGCAGATTTATGGTCAATTAAGAAGCACTGGATGGGGCCTTCTGTATCTTAGATGGGATGGTGTTCTTTTATTCATATGTTTGTTCAACCGAGCGTAAAATAGGGGTAACACTCAAGGAGATATCGTGATCACGCATGTGTGTTCTAATAAAGTCAGCCTTCGCACTGTACACGCATCGCAATAATGTTGAAGAAATCGTTGTCTAGCCACCTTGAGTAGCGAAAATGAGGAAAGGTGCGAGCAGTTCACATATTAGGAGTTGAAGGGTTCCTTCCTGCTCCAGAATATTGTAGATATTGAGGCCGGAGGAGCGGCTGAGAAATTTATGACCAGCATTATATTACAATAAAAATATCTGGACACAACCAGGAACTAATTTGCTTTGTGATAAAGTTGTATAGGTAAGGAGATTGCCGTAGCGTTGTGCGGCCGGTGTCCGTTGTTGTGGTGGCCTTCTTTTCGGAATGGGGGTCGCGCGGGTGACTATCATGAAGATAGATACTACAGAATTTTGAAAAAAATTATTTATACGGACTTAATAGTCCTAGGATAAATGAATGATTGCGCTTGTCGCCTTCTAGATATTCAGGGGCTCGTTGTCGACCTCAGTCACGTGATTATGTAGAAATAGGGGTTGGCCCTGATCGTAATGTGTGTAAACGATATAAATAGAAGGAAGGTTGCAAGGACACTAAGGATTGGAAATAATAAGAATCCAAGTGATTCACGATGTGGGAGTGTAATGGGGAAAAAAAAAGAAATAGAAATGGCATGCAAAAAAAGCTCGGTTCGGAATCGAACCTACGAAAAACCCGCTTTGGAGAACAGCGGTGTCAAGCGTGGCTATTGCCACTCCACCACATTCTCTCTGTGGGAGTTTATTCTGGCCTCTAGTCACCGACGTGTGGAAATCCACCGAGTCGGGTCGGCTTGAAAAATTGTAGCCTAACCGTAGTATATAAACCCTAACACGGTGACGTTGAAAGCGTTGCCTAGGTGATTGCCTCACAGTTTTCGTTCGTATGACTCGTCACCTATCGCAGTGTTGTTTTGGCAGAACAATTTTCTATATATCATCATGCGATCAAAAGGAAGTTTTCGGCCAGTCGTCCTCTCCGATAGTAAGGTCAACTCGCTTTGAAAATCTTAGCAATATAGGATCACGAGATTCTAACACCAACCCCCATCTCATCTCTTAGACTGATCCGGAAGTGATGTTTCATCCCAAATACCATTGGCTGTCGAACGCTACTCTACTCCCACGGCGATCTGTTATAGCATACACATGAAGGAACCGCGTTGATCAGATGGTAGCTAGGGAGAGCGGATGTTCGTTTATTGTGTCTAGAGCCCACTTTGAAAGGATATAACCCTCCTAGTTATTATGTCTAGCCAGATATAGCCTCAAAAGCTCTTTACCTGGCTACATGGCCTCTTTCACATCTTGGCTCGATTAAGTATTGCGGAGATAAAGAGATACCTTTCATTGAAATATCCCTAGCTACTTATGTGCTACACCTGATTTCCATTGTGACGTTCTAACTCGGTTGAGCCATTGTATATCATGCTTAGTACCAGGGTCTCACCTGTCCCTTTAACTGGCAGTTGTCGCCAGCCAGGGATTAGGAGGCAAAATACAACCAGGCACCCACAAAAGCTCGATTCAGGACACTGTTGGTACAGACGATACAAGCCGGAATACACGTAAAATCATGTACTGTTCATGCTCAATGGCCCACCAGGTCATGTGAAGCTGCATTGTGCCTCCAAATCCCTGGCTGGCGACAACTGCCAGTTAAAGGGGTAGCATCCCCAAGACTCCATCCATACCATCCATCTGTTACCATCTTGGAAGGCGCTCTTCATTAGCCCTTTGGAGCGTGGGCTATATCTAAGTATATAATTATCAGAATATCAGCCAGCAACTTCCCCAACCTACATCATTTCACGCTTCTATATCTTGGCATATTACAGTTGAAGAATCGTCTCCACTGATGATGATATGAGCAGAAACAGACAAAAGCTACCTAAAAGCGCCTTCTCTAACTTGTTGCCAGCCCGCCCACATACCTAACATGGTGCTCACGGATCCGAAAAGGGACGCTGTTATCGTTAAAGCCCGAACACATAACGCGGGAAGCATTTGCCCCTATCGGCCTGGGTAGTGCGGTACACATCACTCCTTGAGCATTGGAATATCTGGAATATCTACTTACCCAAGTGATTATATTTGGCGAGTAGTATGATAAGAGCAACAGCAACAAGACGGCTACACGTATATGAGATACGCCAACAGTCTTACTCTATTGGTCTTCATGACAGTCCCACTCACTGAGCCCGCTACTACCGACTTCCACGACCAAAAACAACATACACCATTCACTATCAGCTAACCCCCAAACCCAACCCTGGATAAGGGCACCTATACACCAAAAAACTCACCTCCCCTTCGTCCAACCTACAACACATCGATATAGGGACCAGGTAGGCATACAAAATACACACTCTCTCTCACACACCCAAGGTAGAAAAACAGAACAGAGGTATATCTAGATAATCAGGTATGTGAACATAACAAAAGCAGACTCGCAGACTCAAATCACCATCTAGGTATCCTCCCAAACCTCACCATTAACATCCCCTACTTCCCCCTTTTCTCCACCCGACCCATTCTCCCCTCTTTCTCTCCTAGTACTCGGAAAAAGAGAAACAAGGGATTAAAAAAGCAAGCTACAAGTAAATATAATCACTTTTCAACATCTCGTCCGATAACGAGACTTAGGCGGCCCTCTGCGATGGTAATGCCTATGTAAGAATCTCCGACGACAACTAACTTAGTCTGTTCTTGTTCTGTTCTGCTCGGTTTGGGATCACTGCTACTTGAAACTTTGACTCTGACTCTGACTCTGACTCTGGATACACTGACTGTACTACCTATCCCCTAACCCACGTCGCCTGACCTAGCTCTGGAGGTGAACCGCATTTACTCCTCGGCAACCTGGAGGCCCTCCCGGAGACCCTCGACCTTCAACTCCTCACCGGTAGCGCGCGCGTAAATGTCCTTAACGTCGTCGGTGGTCGTCTCGAAGTGCGACGTCGCGTCGTAGCTCTTGGAGATGAAGATGTTGTCCTTCTTTCCGTCCTCGAGAGGCTCGTAGAGCGGGATGGGTGGGCCCTGGGTGGAGAGTAAATATCGGTGTAGTAAGGGGTATGGTAACACAGGAGAAAAGTGGGACAGGATAAATGACTTACCATAAATTGCTCCTCGATTTGGCCGAGACGTTCTAGACCAGGTTGTAGCTCTAGGTGGTGGTTGGCAGATGTCTCGGCGATCGTGGATACGATGGCGATGTAGTAGCCCTTGGGGCAGACGTTGTGCGCCGATGAGACACAGGCAACGTAGATATCTGATTATGTTTAGTCACATAAATTGTTTCTGTTGGTACTTTCCGAGTTATGACTTACCGTTCTTGCGACCGACCTGGGATTGAGGGATGATCAACTGGCAGGAGTCGCACTCGTTGGTGCCGGCCAAGGGATGCTTCAGGACGCAGATTGCCTTTAGGACGTGACCGACAACCTTAACCTTCTGGGGGAAGTACGAAGGGTCACCGAGGATTAACTTGGCCTTGGTCTCGAACTTCATCTCGGGCTCGATACCGGTCATGGTAGCCTTGATGCCGGTCGCCTTGCCGCCCTCGTACAGGACCTCGTCGACGGAAGTGTTCAGCATGTACGTACCGCCGTAGATGGCGGACAGACGTGCGAAACCTTGGGGCAGCTCGCCGAGACCGTATAGAGGGTAGATGTAAGGCGACTTGCCGTACCTTGCTACCGAGTTACCGTACATCCTAATACGCTCGATAGTTTCGGGGGCCTTGCCAGCCTCATCGAGGTAGTTATCGTTTAGGTAAAGAGCCATGGCGTGACCGACGAAGTCCCGAGTGCCAACCTCAAGGCCGAACTTGTCGTAGACGTCCTTCATCGTGCATTTGCTTAAGTCAAGACCTGATTATACTTGCCGTTAGCAGACTGCTATCACCTTGGCGGCAGTGATTTCTATGTCTCTATCACTTACCCTTGTGTGTCTCGGAGTCCTTGACGTCGAAGGTACCGACCCATTCTATGAAGCTCTTCATCCGTCGCTTCTCGAAGATGCCCATCAAAGGAGATCGCAGAGCTTCGGCAGCATCAGATGGAACCTTGGCGATAGCAGCCTTGGCACCAGAGCCTTGCTGGACGAAGCTGCCGGCGACCTGCTTGAACTCGAGGTAGCGGGTGACGTCGGTGGAGACGAGGATGTTGGTCAGCTCGCCCGAGGACATGAGAAGCTTAGGGACGAGGTCGATGTTCCAATCGTTGGCTCGGCCGTACTTCTTCCATGGCTCCTCGCCTTTTGCGTAGTTGCCATACTTCTTGAATAGCTATCGTGTGGGGGTACATGGGTTAGTTTCGTCGGGTTAATAGGGACTATAGCGAGGAGGGATAAGGTACCGTTTCGAGGTTTACTGATGCGGCCTCTCTATAATATTAGATGTTAGTAAATGATAGTTAGATATTGTTGTGTTAGGGATATATTACTTACCCTCCGTAGTGGTCGTTGCGGTCGATGTGCAGCACTTTCCTGCCCTTGACACTCAAGACACTTTTACTTTGTCAGCCTGAATCCATACCGCGTGTTCACATGTGCGCATGATGTAATACATACCCAGAAAGAATACACTCGGTCAAACCTATATAAATATGAACACGTTAGAAGCTATATCGCAAAAGGCTGACGACCCCACCAAAAAGTGAAGAGACACGAAGTTGGGAATGCGGGGCTCAAAGTTGAGACTCACCGGTGCCCAAAACGATGACATCGTACTCTTTAGCAATCTCATCCATGGCGGGCGACGGACTACGGGCTTTTGGTATTCGATTTAGTGAGGGGCAGAGATAAGTGTCAAGGTAATTAAAAAAGCAATTAGTCCAAGTCCAAGCAGTCATTCAAATGACCAGAGCAGATTAGGAGGAGGATTGTTTATTTGTTTGTCGACACCAGGTCAAACGTCAAGGAAGTGATGTTTAGAAGAAACATAGAACGGTAAACGGAAAAAAAAATAAAAAGTATAAAGTATCGGTGAGAGAGGTTGATTTGGGTTGATTTGTGGTTTGAGGTGGATACAAAGCAACTTGGTTTTTGGCTTCTGTTTATGGTTCTGAAGCTCGAAATTCAACGGTACCACTGCCCAAAGAGAGCTAACTCCAATCATTCAAGACCCCGCGCTTGGCTACGTACCCCCCTTTTTCCCTCCTTTCCCCTTTCTGATATCATCAACTAACCTAGCACGACTCTTCCGTCTACCATTACACTACGGATGCACTATTGCTCATTAAATAAATTTAATCTTGCCTTAATCTCATCTCAACAAATACCCCAAAATACAAATACATACCTACCTAGGTAGAGTTAAATTATTTCCAGCTGCTGTAGCCTTTCCCTGTAAAAGAGGGGCATTTGATTGTCACATGATTGGATTTCTTTAGATGAAGACCAAAGAAACACATATGGAATATCGAAAGGAAGCTTTATGGCAAATAGCCAACAAGCTAATCATCAGCCGGCGACGAGTACTAGATATGTACCTAGCAAACGATAATTGTGACCTGGATCTGAAGGTATCGTGCGTGTCATTGGCTTAATGTACATATTTACAGGCTTACTTCTCAGAGCTTCTATTTTGTATCAATACGTACGTATAATCGGCTCATATCCTCGTCGGGGGTTGTTGAGCTTCCGGAGCATTGGTCGAGATCGTGGACGGCTCGACTTTCTCAACGGCCGACTTCTCTGCTCCCTCCTGTTGTTGTTGTTCTTCCGCCGCCGACGGTTCAGCTGGCTTTTCCGAGCCTTCACCTTCTACCGGCTCGGCACTATCTTCTTCCTCGAGATATGTGCTCGGTGCGTAAGGGTGCCTAGTATTAGCTAAATCAATCTCCGGATCCGACATCGCCAGCGCCCTCGCATCCTCCCATAGGTAGTATCGTTCCGTCAGCACGTGCCTAATCCTCTTCATAGTTTTCCTGGTCTACACATCACACACAAGGGTTAGCGTGGCCGTAGTCGAGTAATAAGTAATACAAGACATATATATCTCATACCTCAGCCAGCCTAGGCGTAAGATAATCATTCTCCAGGAACCTGAATGTCTTGTACATCCGAAGAGCCGTGATGATACGATTCTGCTCCTTGACGCACACCCACCAGAGCGAATGTAGGTCCTCCCAGCTCTTGAACCGCAGCTCCTCGGCAGTCCACGCACGTCCGTACTCCTCTGCCTCTTGGGGCGTGGGCACGAGCTTGTCCTTGCTGAAGAAGAAGCCCCACAGCCCGTGATTCGGATCTACCTCGATCGTCTTCTTGTAGTTCGCGGGCTTGGGTAGCTGGCTCGGCTCGATGTTCGTCCGAGCTCGCGGTCCGGAACGGTACAGACTGCTCAGCCCGCGCAGTCGATTGTTGTCGCGACGAGGCCGCCGCTCGTTCAGCTCCGGGGTGGTAGAGAAGGGGCAGGTTTGAGTTGTGCCTTTCGAGAATAAGGCGAGGAAGGAGGATGGGTTTACGGCGTGCTGGCTCGCGGCAGGGTTTAATATTCGGCCAATTGAAGGCCGAATCGAGGAAGCCATCGCCATCGACGTACTGCCTCAGAAACGCCGTGCAGGAACCTCAGCGTTGGTTGCGCCAGTGAGTATGTGATAGATATCAATATGATCGTGGGCGCAAAGGAATTTTTGGGTTAATCCGAGACACCTTCTAAATTAATCCGATAAGATAATGCCTTATGTAATTATACCAGCCACATATCCAGCCACATCTTAATAATATTTTACGTAATCTCAGCTCAGCTGACTATGCTTCTCTATATGATCATATACATGTGTTATTGCATATATGCAATCATCCAACTAATCCACCATGCCGATGACGACGATGATGGCATCGTCAACATCCGAACGAAAATATAGATTATCTAGGTATGTAAGGTACGCGAGTACCATATAAGTGGTACAAACCGGCTAGCGTGGTCTAAGGGCAGAGTTCGCGCACCACTGACAAAGGAACCTTAGAAGACAGCAGATATATCATATGAAGACTGTTACGACACGGAAAACGACATTGCGGCGAGAAGAGTCCAAAGTCCCTCTTTCCTGAGATCATGGCCTACAGGCACTCGATATTGTACATAGGCTATCCCAGGACCAGCCAGTTACTGTACCAACAGCTCTCCTATCAGCCGAACTTCGATCCGACCAAAGCTCTAACAAAGGCAGATAACCAGACGTGACACCATTAGCGAGGAGACGCGGTGCAATTCTGGGAGACAACTATGGGAAGACCAATGTTTGCTCATAGAGAACCTGTAACAAGCAAATATTCGGCAAGTGACAAACTCAGATGGTGGTTTGATGCCGAGTTGCAAGCAAACCTTCCCATCTAGTCAGGGGCCCATAGTATAGCCATGGAATAACATGTCCATCGAATGTTCTTCTCAAGTAATGTAAAGTGGGTAGAATGGTATAGCATTATGGTTTGCTTGGAATTTTCCTCGTATGTTCGAGATCGTCTTCTGATGTCTATTTTCGGTGAACAGGACCGAGTCTGGTTGAACCTTGTGGTTATTGTGTCTCTTCTATTGTTCTCTTTCTATAGTAGTTCTTCTATGGTAGCAGAATTCGAAACCGTATCATCTTAGACATATCGAACAGGACTTATGAATATCGTTGAGGATTATCTTTGTAATAGGATTGTTTTGGCTTTCGTTAGAGGTACTCGGAATCATTTGTCTTGTCTGTGTCTATTGTTAATTTCTTATTAACAGTATAAAAACTTAGACACCAACTAATCGAGCAATGAAATTGTAGAGCTTTGTAGGTTATTGAAATGGTTATGGACATAGATCTTCCGCTTCTAGTTGACATTGGGTAATTGGATTCGGTTTGGAGAGTTTTCGCCGTTTATAGTCTTTGATAGATTTCGTATTGTACTGCTATTTTTGTTTGCTAATGCCTGCTCATCGATTCGGAGAAATGATGTTATTCCTACTGTATTCAAGTGTCTTTACACTTTGCTTGACACGAGGGTTATGTCTGTTGTGGATTGTTATTTCGAGAAACGCGTATCGCTGGTATAGGGAGGATTGGAAGGCAAATTATTCTTTTACATCGTCGTTGTCGTTGTTAAGGGTCTTAGCGAGTGGTAGAGACTTGTGTATACTGTTTAAAATGAAGGATATGGCTATCGAAGTAGAGACATCGATGATATTCTTGATTTTCGTAAGTTTCGAGGACTTGGAATGGGAGAAGTTGATGGAGATAACGAGAACCCTGCTGTCGGTAATTATAAGACGCTGACTCCAGTGGATACAGACCCGGCGAGACTTTGAGGCTCTGCCTTTAGATCCCGCTTGCTCCGGATCTCAAGCCCATGGTGGGTAATGGAGCATGGAGTTATGGAGATGCTACTGCTATGGCTATATTCAGCCTCTGGGGAACAAAAACGACTCCATTTTCGAGGCTCCATGTGGGGAGTTTCTAGTTAATGCTAAAACTTGTCCAGATAGAGATAGGGGTCGACGACGAGGACTATCACAACAACAACAATGCTTACTCGAATACTTTAACCGATTTTCATGCTTTATCTGGGAGTTTCTATTATCCCCTAACAATGAAGTTTCTTCGTATAATCGTTTAAGAGGGAATAAAACCCCTGAACTTGCAATTACCGCAAGGACGTGCTCTTGCCATGACGCCTTCCTATATTTAGATAGCGCTTCTTCTTGGTAAATACATACATACATACAAAATTTACCCTTCGTAATTACTACATTGAGTATGAAAAGGAGCCGATATCGATTAACCTTTTACACCCAATAACCTATGTTACCATCCATATACAATATTGTACACGTAATACCTATAGTCATATGTGTCTCTACAATCAATTCGAAGTCCCGTGAATAACCACCGATGTACTATGACGAGGATATTCCATGCGCACTCCCAACAGTAGTCTCGTACTGAGACGGAGACCCACCATCGTCTGAATTTCAACATCCCAAGCTACACCGAATTTCACGAAGCATTCCTGCTATAGGCTCGGTGAAATGACAAATAAATCCAGCCGTAATCGACGCCTAACATTGCCTAACAAGAACGAAGCTATCGCGCGTTACAAGTCCGTCCCGTCCAATCATCAAACTCGATCAAACTTCCCAGTACGTAAGCCGAGGCAGCGATGCCGAAAATTAAGTATCTTAACCTGGGCGACGCCTAGAGCGCTAGGACTAGGCCGAACTAGACAGATTCCTTCGATAGATACCTAGATATAAGACGGAGATAGCCTAACGATTTCGGTTAGCCATTAGCTTGGTCACGGCGCCTCAGTTTCCAATAGTGCTACTATGCTAGGTAGTAGCGCAGACTGCAGGTCATAGTGGATGATGCCCAGATTTGGGGTCGGGACAAGCGACGCGGTTACATAGTATAGCTACAAAACACACACACACAAAAACAAGGATTTGGGCATCGCAAATCTCTCTTACTTTTCGGTCGACATGATCGAAAATCCTTCCCTAGAAGCACTACCGGTCTGCCTTGGTAGCATACCTACAGTAGATCGTGAGTATTTTATGCAAGGTGAGATATTGGCAACGCCTTAGGCAGAACTGGCAGAACAACATTTTGGGATATGTGCTATTGTCATGACGGAATAGTGCTATTTCGATCTACAACGAGCACTAGGAGCTCGTTCCGGTTGTTACGCGGTTGTTAATTTACTCTTCACATGACAACAAATTCAATACGATGGCCTCTTATTGCAGTACCCTTCCGTATACGTGAATATGTTATATGTTATCGTTGGCTAACATCGGGTTACTTTGTGACGTGCCGATGAGTAATGCCTTATGCACATATCGTAATAGGTTTAATCCGGCGATATTGTAAAGGCGTCTCCAAAAGAGACTCTTGAAAATTGTGATATGTAATTTTTTTATATATAGGTATATATATCTACTTACATGCTATATAGGTAGATGAATAAAGCTGGATGTAAGCCTCAACATAGTTGGCGTTTATTAGACTATTCTTATAAGCATTCATGTATCTCGCGTAGCTGGTGATCTTGAGTTTATACAAATGGCAGTCTATGGTAAGAGTTATCCACCAAATTCCTCCCAGCGGAGCCCAGCGGAATCCATCTGCCAAGCTTACCGAAAGACCTCACATCGGATGGCATCCGATACCGTTCTTGAGGTTTTGTGGAACCTGATGTGTCCCGGAACACCGTTGAACGGATTTGTTTCCCGTCGTTCGACTACTATGCGTGAAAGAGTTTGCCACCGCTTGGAACTGATACCCGGATAACCCGTGATCACCACACAAGATCGAGGTTAACCTCAAATACGAAATGCGCGATGACTTCACCCATCGGTATCGGAGACTAAGCATTTAGGTATAGCCATCGTAACCGTTCTAGGATCTAGGCAAGTCTAGATGCAGCAGAATTTTGCAGAATTTTGTCCCTTTTCGCACTACCGGTCCTCTAATCTGTAGTAGTCACAAGTAGCATGACTCGAGCAGATCCCGAGAAATTCGGAATTCATTCTCACTACCGAACCTCTCTTATTCACTCCCAAGTAATTTCTGATTGCATCGTGTACCAATAGGAGTCGATAACTTGAGTATCCTGCCGGAAAATGAGTTGCGGGGAAGCAAGATTCTAAGCACTAGACTCTTTCGAAAGAAACAAACATGAGGAGGCATAGATGCTGTTGGGAGTGTTCCCAAGGCACGGCAAGCCGTTTAGGTCATAACAGTATGGTGGTACTGTACATACCAGTAAGCATCAAAATGCTGGAATAAGCGACTTAACTAATGTATGACCTAGTCCGCTAGTCTCGAGCGATAGAAAAACTAGTTCGACGATGTTAACGTCAATACCATCGAAATCATCAAATTGTAGAAAATTGCAAAGGAATAGAAAAAAAAAAATGAAGCCGCACTACGTTGGCACAGCATCGTGTAAGACTCTTCGTAGAAGACGAGCCGATGCGATATGACGGCTAGGTATCTAGGCCTCGATCGTTTCTATACCGGGATGCATAAATTTCTAATGCACGGGATGTATTAAAACATACAACCCTGGCCGGTAAGATGTTCGGCTGATAGAAGGCCTATCAAAACCGCAGCTCATAAGATCTTCGCCTGTCGTTTCCTACGGATTGCCAATATCGGAAGCCCGGGTATTTTTCTTCAGGGCTCAGACAGGCCATCCCCGGACAATCCCATGAGACCCTAGGGCGAAACCAGCTGATGCTTGCCCTGCTGTCGCAACTGGTGTAACCGTCCATGTCGAGGGTCAGTGGCTGAACCATGCGTACGAAGTACAATCATCAATGCTTCAAACTTCCTGTTTTTGGCCCTTCTCGTGTCAGATTAGGTAATGGGCACTTTTGTTCTGAAAGAGATTACCGATGCAGGAGGAAGAAGGGGGATTATTGTAAGAAGTACTAGAGCACGAAGCACTAAAAAGTGTGTTCGGTTGATAGGATAGAAGAGGCGAACTGGCATTCGAATCCTGTTCTATGAATAATCAGCGCCATCTACAGTATTCCGGAAGCAGTCAGTGCGCGCCTCGGCCGCAAGCGCGCCATCCAGAGTCTTTATATAATAATCGTTGGCTTCGGGCGAGTGGGGGGATCACTGCCGGCGGCACGGGCGAATGTACACGTATCCGTCATGGCTCCTTGCCAGCCAGCAGCCTGTTCTGCCGGGGAACTGTTTCCTTTGGTGTGGTAGTGGTAGTGTCGTGGTGGCTAAGCAATATTTTTTTCCCAACCGCGTCACTCGGGATTTTGTATGTTTTGTATGTTTTGTACGTACGGATTGCGTGTGTAATAACCGAACGACGAACCATAAACATAATGAGACAAAATTCTCCTAAAATAATGCCCGTATATTCCTTGAAATGTTTCTGCTACCGTGCCACGTCCTTCGTCACTTTTATTAGTCACTGAAAAAGGCTTAGGAGTTCGTTTCTTCTCCCCCCTTGCCCCTTATCCCCCTTATCCTCCATATCTTTCCTTATCCCCTATTATCACCTAACCTTTTCACGAAAGCTTCAAATTTGTATCCGTAATACGGCGGCGGTATCGGCATTTGAAGTATCGTGTTGACACGATTACCGCATTTATTGAGCAACGGTGCATAGTCACACGGCGATGAAAAAGTCGTATGCAAAGATGGGGGGAGGGGACCCTGAATTTCGTTATGATAGGATAAAAGCTTCGGTGCAAGCTCGGCCAGGGCGGCCTGGCGATGATGCAAGAATCATGCTAATAAACTTGACAGGCACTGACCGCTAAAACAGGAGAAGAGCAGGGACCTCGGGAGCGACAAACGTCTCGCGTTAAACCAAAAGGGGCAATACTACCCTGACGCCAGCCACGGTATTTCCTTGGCACGGTCGCATTGATGCATGACAGTTAAGCTGGATAATTGCAAAGACGATCTCCAATGTATCCAGTTACTTGTCATCTCTGTACCTTTTTCCACCTTACGTATATACGAAGTATGAGTGGTCGATAAGGCAGACGATGAATGGCAATAAATGATGATGAGAATCTGAATAAGAATTACCTACTTTAATTCACCTACCTTGTATCGTGTAAGATCAGCAGGGCACCCGGATGAACAATCATAGAATACGATGAAGTAGATAAGTTCCTTCGTATACATAAGACATGGTTACAGCACTACATATCCCTTTTTTTTTTTTTTTTTTTTCTTGCCGAACTCGGCTTTTGCTTCCTGCTGACCGGAAGAGGCGTTCTTTGAAGCTCTCACGGCCCGTCTCTGGTTTTTTCTCTTCGCGGCAGAGGATTCCTCGTCAACATTTGAGGCTTCACTGGTCCGGCGGGTATCCGGGTCTGTGCAGGGTCCTCCTTGTAACAGGGTTACGCCAGAAGCCACCAATGGTGATTGGAAGACAGCAATGTGCAGCAAAAGACAGAAAAGATAGGTACGTACATACTTCTCATGTACGTACAAACTCCGACACCCTTGATGAGCGAGTATAGCACGCGCATGGTATGTACTTCTAGTCAGTACTGATACTTGATACTCAAATTGCAAAGGATCCTCGACCGTAGAGTCTGATACTGCCGCATAGTAGATGGCATTGAAGGCACGGAAGTCCACGAATGGCCGAATAGGATCAAGATCATCTGCACTTTCGAACGTTACGTCTCTGAGACAGTTGCTTCCCAACAATGCTTATTATCGTGACTATCATCGTTCTCACTCGCCGAATATGGCTCGTGGCAGACGCAAATCAAGTATCGTAAGTGCGGGAGGGTAAGAGGTGACAGTGACGGTGACGGTGACAACTTGAAATGGTTTGCTACTCATAGCCTGCTTTCGAAATTCGGTCATCTTCACGAGCAATTGCTGTGCTATGGTAGGTTTGCATATGTCGGCGTGCTTATTATGTATGTGTACCTCATGTGTATGTACAAAAGTCGTACACAGCTCGAGGCAGGTTGTATGGAATCGACTGGAATGCCTATGAAGTATGTAGTAAGAGGAAATTCGTAGCACTAAGCTAGGTAATCCACGATACCTAACTACTTACCTGCGTCCTACAAGATGCGACTCATCTGTTCATTATCAACGAGAACTCTCTGTATTGTCCATCCCTGTCACACAATCATCAAACTACACCTCGATCCTGCACTACTGCGCGGCGGGTTTCCAAACTCGGTCGCCAAGAAGATAAAAGCGCTCAACTCGACATCGATGAACATTTCGAAACTTGGAAGTTTGAAGTGTCAAAACCAGATGAATACCAATTGCAGCAAGAGTCAAAGCCACACGTAATTACCCGTATTGCATTGTAATGTTTTCATTCAACTGCCAAATATCGTGGCTGGCTGACATCCATATTTACTGGTTAGTGTCAACGAAGCACATGCTTATGGATACTAGATAATGGATGATGCCAGATGACAAAATGCCATGTGGAAGGTGGGACTCCCGCCGCTTAGGGTAAACTTACGGCAGCTCGATGAAAGATAAAGTCTATTCACGCCCTTAACCTTGCTGACTGGTTTTGACAATTTTGGTGGTTAGGGGAATCCCATACATCACTCCTTTTCCACCAGATCCGAAAAATATGTTCACGACATCCTAGTTATAGAATATTCATAGAAGAATTGGAGACATATTTGGCCCTTTTAATATGGAGCTTTATGGTTACACAAGCTGGGTCCCCGAACGACATGCCGTCTTGATTAATTCGACGACATGATTCGGGGGGCCATGTCGCGCATATTTTTCTTCTCAGATCCGCCCACCGCCCACCTTTGGAGGCTGAAAGCTGAGGTGTCCACTTGTGTAGCACAAAACCCGCAGCTACGGTCGAAGAAGAATGGTGGATGATTATATGGGGCTACTCCTAGCTGGAGATTTCCTAGGATCGTCTCCGAGGTCCCAACTACGACATCAGACTCCCACGAACTCCACTCACCTCAACCTCTCTGGTTCGGTACAGATGGGAGCACAGAGTTAGCCTGGTTATGCCTGTGTTATCCACTCAGGACCAGTATTAGCCGATCGCTTATGTTCCGAACTTTTGTACTCGAGACGCGGCGACGCGAATGAGGAAGGACTTTACCGACGAGACGGTGTAAGTAATTAGGTAGCTATGGTAGAAATATAATACATACTCCTAATACACATCATTTCGTATAACAAGTTTTCTCAAAAAAGTCTTTTGGAAATTGCAACGTAATATTAAATATTATTGACGACTAGTACTTTTACTAACTACTCCTAGAGGGACAGAATCTAAACAGGGACAAGGAGCTTCGGCAAGCAGGCATTCCCAGATGGTAGACCGACGGCGCGCCTTGCCTTGTTTGTGACACTCCTAACCTGCGTACTACATATTCGAGCTGCGCTCGAGAAACGACATACTGTGTTCAAAAATTATCTAGAAAATTGTAGCGAATAAGATTGTCTCCGAGTCCAACTTGATGAAGCACAAACAATATCGGTGCTTACTTGGGTCCCTACTTAGATATCCTGCTAAGGCCCAGTCTACTTTGCTAAACAGATCTGCCATTCTCTTCGGCTTAGGCAGTATAGTACCCCTTACGACTAAGGAGCGACTTCAATTCTACAGCAGTGATCTCGGCATGATTCTCCACTGTCTTCCTAGATCCAAGTCACTATTACCGGCAACCTTGGCGGAAATAAGAGGGTAAACTAAAAGAAGCTATCTAGCAATTCTAGATCGCGCTTGACTCGTTGATCTTTGGCTCTACTTTCGCATATTTAGTTCGAAAGTCTCATTCCTTGAACTAGCTGAGATGAGTGTCTGTCTATACTGCGCTCAACAAGCACTGCTTCTTTCCATGCCCTAGCTGCCCACATATGTTTCCTTTACAGGCTCGTGAGATTTCTCGGTATTTCCTACAACGACGATCCTCCTAAAGACCATAATTGTTCTAGTCCTAACCTACATTGAAATGCATACTGATTATATAAACATTCATAAGTCTGTAACAGCCGGGGATCTACACTGGCTGTTACATCTTAGATCCTAGTCGCGCGTGAGCGAGGCCGAGGAAGACTCCACCGCCTCGTCATTCTGGCTAGCGTTCGGCAATGGAATACGGGCTAGTGGAAGTTTTCATTGCCCCTTCAAATTAGGTACTTATTAATACTTCTAAGAAGAATTACGAGGCGTTGAGTATTTCTTAAGCCGCTGTCGCACCTGAGCAAGATGACGAATCTGCTACGCTCGTTACTCTATGATATTACTCAACCTACCTGATAGGAGTTGACAGCATAGGCCCTTCAACCAGGGAAAACGATTGTCACAAGCTAAAATTTTAGCAGCACAAAACAAGCTAGAATCTGGAGAGGTTGTTCGAGAAATTTGACAATGCGTCAAGCACCGTAAATCTGTATACTTTGGTTCGTTTGTCAGTCTATAAAGTCCTGTGAATTGATATAGAGACGTTTACTATGGATACCCTATAGGGAAGAACGCGGTAACCTTGGACTGCACGTACTCATGCATCAACCTGTGTTCGACGCAATCATGCATTGCAGTTTTGAAGCCCAACTTCCTGGGCAGCTTCGCCTGATTCATACGTATTCATACACGGTCCGCTTGGGTCGCGCACCACGGGTATAGTACGGCAAGATATGCATTTGTGTTAGAGATAAACTTGATGCGGGAGACAGATATTATCTTTCCCGCTTCTGAGACCCCTGTGGAATTAATGGTGTTTCTCGTTAAGACAAGGGATTTTGGTGACAACCAACACAAAATTTGACCTCGAAGAGATAGGCAGCATCCAATGCATCCATCACGAGCCATGTAGGCTTTGTTTCCTTTACTATTTTGAATGTGTATCGGTTACGAGTACGGTAGAATGGATCATCGGGGAAGCTCACGTATCCCAGCCGGAAAAAGAGCCCGTTTCATTCGATTGGCTATTTTTCTCGTCCACCGCAGACGATCATCCAATGGATAATAGGGAAAGGGTACGTCTAGACTAGGTGCATGTATGCCAACAAATCAGTAAACGCATTGACGGCTGATATTGAGGCTCGTGTCCAATTGGACTATTAAATAATAGAAACGTATCTGTACACGCATTTTCCTTCGAACTATGATATTTCATCGTATGATTATGAAGGACGGTAACTACGCTGTAATAAGTCGTTATGGGAGAAGTGTCAAGTGACCATGAAGAGGGACGAAACTACTATCGGAACTAACCGTCTTGTGTTCCAAGAACGTGCATGGTTTGCGCATCAGGTGTGATTGCAATTACATACCTGTTTCGGGTCCTCTCTTCTTGAGCATAGTATACATATTCCGTAGTATACTAGCACATATATGCACAGAAAAGGTCTATCATAGAGATAATATGGTACTGCTACGGTAGTAATGTCTAGGTAGTGGTGTTCACGCTTCCATGGTTCGAGGTTCATGGATCAATGCTAATGAAGAGCCAGTGGGGGGGATTCTTAGATGTGGTTAGCCCCCGGCTTGGTCTCGTAGGAAAAAGACTGCCGGATGAATCGTGTGTTTGGCCTGATCACGGTATATGTACCACAACGAGTATGTGAGAATATCAAATCATAGAGCAAGATCCGCGCTGCTGGAAAAGTATCATGTCGAAGTCGACTTCATTGTACGACATGCTACATGGCGGTAACAGCCTATGAATCAACCCAAACCATTGTAACTAACAACCATAGTATGTTTTTTGACTTAGGTAATTGCTATATGCAATCAAGGTCCATTCTCCATTCTCCGCTCTCCATACTCGCCTGTCTATTTAAATAGTATAAAGACCCCTTACTACGTACGGTAGCAAACACACGACGGTCGTGTCGTGCGACTGTGCACACACACATACATATCTTCTCAACACGAGAGAAAGATATCCTTTTCGCATCTGATTATCCAAAGTAGGTCAGAGGAGGCGATCGATGATTCAAAGTGATAATAGAGCGATGTCAGGTGTGATGTGGCTTAAGGCGGCGGCAAATTGCTTGTCCTATTAGAACGAGCATCTCTCTGGCTGAAAGGGAACCAATTGGCCAGGCTTCTCCGAACCAAGACTGTACAGCGTTAGTTGACGATGTCTGCGAGTGTGGTGAGAAAGGCGAATCCGATTGAGTGCATACCTTGCGCTGATTTTACCTACATCTACCTACGCTGAGTACATAAACCACACATACACCACACATACCACACACAAGACGTCGCATAGAACATACATACATAGAACGTACATAGAACAGACGTACGCATCGCCTTGCCTTACGTCAATGCATCTGAAAAAACACACATATAACATATATGTAGGCGCGTACGTAGCGTTAACAATTCATCCATCCATGAATGTATGTAAAACCTACGGATGTATGTATTATGTAGGTAGGATATATAAGATGTAAATGTAGGATGCCAAATGTAAAGCGTATGTAGGCCTTGTAACTTACATACGACACAGTAGTCATGATTCCGGCCCGCACCTACTAGTAGTCATGTCGACTGTATGTACTATGCGTGGTATGTGTGTGTTAGGGTATACACACAAAGACCCGTACACGTCGTAGATCCAAGTCAACCTTGGGACTTCAATGAGGAAGGAAACATAACCTTAGAGTAAAAAATAGCTACGTAAGGTAGACGTGCAGCCAAGGTCAATACCTAAGATACAACTACGTAGCTAGTGTGGGTACTTTGCTGTGACTTTGTGACTTGGTAACTGAGTATTCCGTTCAATCAGTCCCATCCATTCAATCTTCAAATTGTTTCTTGCCTGTGCCTGCCTCTGCTGCAGGCGCAGCTAGGTACTCCTCTGTCTGTGTGCCTGCCACAAAATTCGTTCGCGCATTCCCTGCAAGGCCCGTGCGCCCTGCATCGCTGCTGCTAGCTAGCTTCCCTCTAGTGCGAATTAGTACTAGGTGTACGCAGTACTATGTATTCGTGTATTATGTGGTATGTAATATGTAGCCAACAGCACGGCCTACCTAGACCAGACTTAGCTAAACGTACTAAACCCATCGGGTCTCTCTAACCCTTTGCAGTAGTAAGTCCCTAGTACCCACAGTACCCCTGCCAAATCAATTCGGCTTATAAGCATATTCCTGCATATTTCCATGCGTTTACCTCATTTGGAGCATAGCCTCTCACCCGTCTGCCTTGTACCTGTACTTCCTTCACTTGCCTACCCTGACTCCTGCGTGTCCGTCCAAGGTTCCCGACTCGCGAGACGACTCAACTGATACTTACTCCCTAGGAATTGATGAAATGATTTGATCGTTGAATTACTTTCCTCTCCCGCTTTCTAAACTTGGTATTTACTTTACCAACCTCGCTCTTGAGTAACTCGACACATTTTCACATTTCTTCCTCTTCTCTCTTCTCTCCCTTTTACTCCCATCAATTTAACCCGCGCGTTTTCCCGCTTCTTATCGACGAAGAGGGTCCCCATCAATATTCGACAATAGTGGATTCCTTACCCATCGACGCGAATATCTACGACATTTCGCCCGTTTTAGTTCCTGACCGCTCTGTAGGAAGGAGAAAAAAATAATAATAAAACGATTCGTGTCCACGTGCAGCAAAACCTTGAAGAGGGGCGAGATAAATAAATTCTGAAATTCCGGTACCTTGCTTGGTGGACCTCGGATTTGATGTAAGTGTCTCTTTCCCTTCATATTTTTTTCTTGTTTTTATTTTTTTCCCGCCTTCCTCAAAATTTCTTATCATCGTTCGACGCGTTTGACGGCGAGGCAAGCACAAGCACCAAAGCACGCACCACCTCCTTACAGTACAGGGAAGAAAGTACCCTAATAAAAAAAAATCTGTTCTGTTGCCACGGATTTGAATTTTTTAACGATTAAAGTTTCCACCTGAACCTGCCATTGCCATACAAATACAGTGTCCGCGCAAGGTACCTCACAAATCTCATATCTACCCGCCTTTAGCAATCCACATCCACCGCGTTTCCTCTTTTATTTTTATTTTTCCCTTTTACAACCTTCCCACTCTGCGAGTTTCCCACCAAAGCAAAAGCCCCCAAACCCAAACTTGACACACCCACCCACTTTGAAATTTGACTTGCATTTTGCATGCATCAAAATCTCGACGAGTCACCGTCATCCATCCCTCATCAATCGCATCCACCTGTCCGCCCGAGTTCATTACATCCACCCACCAACGACTAAACGGTTCTTTTCGGCATTCCAAGCCCACTTTTTCCTTTTCAGGCTTGGGATTGTAATTTGTACCTGAACTTCGCTACATCGTCTCTGGACTACAGTACATAACCTAGACGAGACACGCAAGTTGATTTCTGACAAGGGACTAGTAACTTCAGGCGAACCAAAATAATAAAACCGACCGAAACAAAAAAAATTTAATTATTATTCCCACGGTTCTTTTCCCGCTTAAGGAAGAAGGAGGGTTAATAGTAATTTGATTCGGTTGAAATAAGAAGTCGCGACCACCACACCTCTCACCTCGAGGAACGTGGACCCAACTTCTCCACTTTACAAACACCATTTTGGACCCCATCAGTCCCATCTTCTTGCTGCTAGGTTTGGAGCCTCACGAACGACTTTCCGTCCACCTGCTCCATTCAATCCCCAATTCTACCCCAAAAACAACGTTCCCCTCATCACCGTTTAATTTTTTTACTCTCCTCTTCCCGTTCCCGCCTTTGAGGCATCACATCGTCGAGTCTGCCATTGCGCGATAAATCCACTATCCGCACTGGCGTCAACATCGACAACTTCAGGTCGGGTAAAAGGCGTGGAGGAATTTATCAGGATCATTGGGTCACCTCTTATCGAACGACTGATTTCCGCCAATTGACAAGCAACAAAAAAATTTAACATAGCCAACGCGTTCGGTCGCCTTGCCCCTCACACAACCCACATCGCGCGCATCGTCAAACTTCATTGCATCTGCAAAAAAAAAAGTTTTTCTATTCTTTTTCGCGTCGACTCCGAATTGAGAATCGGACAACAGTGAAGACGAAGGGGGGCAATTAATTCAATTGCAGCATCAAGAGACCTAGAATTGTTCAATTTAGAGCAATCGTGGCCTCATCTGCAATTACCACACAAACAATATTCTCGTAGGATATGGACAGTGGCCCCTCAAACGCATACTCGTCTAACAATCTAGGCACATCAGGGTCGTCGTATCCATCAGCCGCCGCAATCTCTCCCAATCAACTACAACACGGTACTTCTCTCCAACACACTCTGCCGCCTTTGCAGCACACCGCCCAGACTATGCAATCCATTTACGGTTCTCACCCTCACACCCCAAGGACGCCAGGCACTCCGAATACCCCCCAGCCTCCGACTATGAGCCAGTACCCTCCACCAAATTCAGGGCCCTCACGCGGATCTTACGGTATGATGCCTAATCAGTATCAGCAGCCACAGCAGGGTTATCCTACCTCGTCTTCGATGATGCCTCAGACTTCGGTCGCAGCCTCTCATCCCCAGCTTATCGCGCCGGCTCCCGCAGCCGCACGACCTCCTGTTCTCCGCCCCATGCCCGCGGGCGGAGTCATGCAGCAGACTGGGTTGCCTTCCCCGTATAGCGGAAGCCCCATGATGCCTCACCAGCAATCTCTACTCCAGGACAGCGAACAGCCTACCCACGTGGTGGGATCTCAGGGACGTCGCGGTATATTGCCTAGCGCTCCCGGTAGGCCCGCCGCCCAAACTGGTAGCGGTGCTTCCAAGAATACGGTAATTCCACAGAAGGACGCAGACGGCAAATTCCCTTGCCCCCACTGTACTAAGACCTACTTACACGCGAAGCACCTCAAGCGCCACCTACTCCGACGTAAGTCCCAACGGCCCACTGCGGGTATTCCCATCCCCACTATGCTAACTGTTATCATCTCTTTAGACACGGGTGACCGTCCTTACATGTGCGTGTTATGCCGTGATACGTTTTCGCGAAGTGACATTCTCAAGCGTCACTTCCAAAAATGTTCGATTCGACGAGGAAACCCGACCGGTGTGAGCCATCTGTCACATCCTCAAGCACACGTTAAGAAGCAGCAACAGAATGCGCAAAAGGCTAACGATGGCGACATGGGCCACATGAATGGAATGGCTAACATGCCAGGTGATAATGTTGTCCACCCATTCGGTATGGTCCAGATCCAAGATGGTGTAGGAAACATGGCCAACGACCAGAATCAGCTATCTAGATCAAGCAGCATGAGCCGGATGGACGATAACGGCAACCGAGATCGCCGAAGCATGACCGGCGGCTACAACGGCGACGTTTCTAACCCGATGTCTTCGAATATCAACCCTCAGTTGGCCAACTTTAACATGCCTCCGGGCCAGAACGGCATGCCTGCCATGTATGGAGCTTCGGGCTCAAACCAACAATCTGGCCTTGACTGGTCCCAGATGTTTCAACAGTCTGGTGCGCACCATGCCTACGTCAATCAGTTCCCTCCTAATATTGGACAGAATCAGACCGCAATCAAAGCCGAGCCTAACCTCACTTCCGAGAGACCCAACGGCATACCGGGCCTGGCCCCGAGCGATGTGAACGACCGATCGCTATTCTTTTCGAACATGGCCGTGCAGCCGTCGACCATCGATCCGTATATCCAGCTCTCTTCTCAGATCCATCTTTTCTTTCACCCGCCCGGTACCGTCGCCTCCAGCCAAACCGCCGGCCTTAACGACTTCTTTTCCCCTAACAATATTAGAGATTTTCTTGATTCCTATATCCATTTTCATGCCCATTTCCCCTTCTTACACATTCCCACATTTCGCATAATGGAGGCGTACACTGGTCTCATCGCCGCGACATGTTGTATCGGCGCCTGCTACTCTAACCGTGTTTCGGCCCCCAACGTCCGGGACATAATGAATTTCCTGAAGATAGCACTTGAACGGGATTGCGACTTATTTACCAGCAATGGCCCTCTGGCCTCGTTCAAATTTAGTAATGGCAAAGACAAAAAGGATATTGAGCGGTTACAAGCACTTATTCTAATGTCGGCGCTTCTTACTTGGCATGGTACGCCCATCCAGCGCGAAAGTGCTAGGAGACTCTTTCCTCTGGTGGCGGACATTTCGAGAAGATTTGAGTTGCTACAGGTCAAAAACGATTCATCTCTCTGCAGTATTTTTCATCAGCCAAAAATCCCTCTGGATGCGTATAATCCTGGACGATTTGATTGGGGCGCGTGGGTTGAGCAGGAATCGCGTATTCGGTTGATGCATATGGTGTATCTCCTCGACGTTGCACGTGGTCTCTACTTCAACTGTGACCCTCAATTTGACAGTTTCGAAATTCGTATTCCCTTGCCTGCGGACGACGCGGCTTGGGAAGCACAGTCTGCACTAGATTGTGCGCAGGCGCTAAGTTTATACGGTCCCGAGTCGGCAAAAGAGAAAAATCCAGATGGGTCGCAGCGCAGCAAGCAGCCTGAGTTGAACTTGACTCTCACCGCGTTATTTCATCCGTCATATCAAATCCATCCCGGAAGTACGAATCTTTACGGAAAGTTTATCTTGATCCACGCGATTCTTGCTCAGGTCAGGCGTGCTCAGATCGAAGGACGTATCCCTGCATTGGATGGTTTTGCGACGCCTCTCTCACAAAATGATTGGATCATTCCGAATGGGTCGGAGCCGGGTAGTGGCAACGGGAGCACCAATAATAGTGCGGCCGGTACCCCAGTGGCTGGTTTGTCAGCTCAGACGTACAAGACGTTATGTACCGCGCTCGATAAGTTCAAATCGTACTGGGACATGGATATGGCGCTCCAGTTTCCTCCTTCTATTTCTAACCCTCGGCGATATGGATTTTGTCGTGACGGGATACATTTCTTCTGGCTTGCGAAATGGATGCTCAAGAACACCTCGGTGGCGGATTTGCAAATGGCCCCGGATAATCGATTCCGGCAGGTGATGCAATTACTCAAATCCGTCAAGGCATGGGTAATGTCGGATGGGGCTTCTAGGGGCGAGGAGCTGGGATCGGTATCTGACATCGATAACGATTACGGGGTCTCAAATCTAACTGTCGATATGGCACAACTTTTCAAACCTCTGCCATCGATGGGAGGATCTCCCGGCATGCCTGCGGTCAAAACGGAAGTCTAAGGTTAATCAAGGCAATTCTCAATCGACTAAAGATTATTTACACATTACAAAAAGCATACGTGGGGCGTTTCGTTTCTATTTTCCTTCATCTTTTTTTTACTCAACTTTTCCCTCTGGCCTCTCAAAAAAGTTTCGATTCTCCTCTGCATCGGATCGGGTTGACGGCGGCAATTTCTCTGCATTTCCGGGTTGGCTCGCAACAAACTACTAGACTGGTTGTGGCGTCTGCATTTAGATTCGATGATTAGATTCCGGCCTACAAACCCCTCATAGGAGGTGGTCATGATGTTCACGTCTACGCATACACACACATTTTACCCGGTCAACAAATTCTGGAGGTGGTCTCGTTTCTTGTGGTACGCATTATTTCATAAAGGAGGAGCATCGAGCAGAGTGCGAGGGAATGGGAGGCAGGTGTCGTTTATGCATGCTTTTACATCGCGTTATGTCACGTATGAGAGATAGATTCACAGATCAGAACAAATTAGTACATGCTTTTGTCGTTTTTTTATACATGAATGGAGTGTTGAGTTCCTGTAGAATCAGAGCTTAACCGAATTGTAATTCTCGTAATTCTCGGCTATCGATCTAATGTTGAGGCTAGTTGCGTAAGTTGTAAAATGTCCATGTTTACTATAGATATGAAGTGTATCTTAGACAAGAAAATTTCGTGTCTTATTTCTGAAGCTAAAGGTCATATTATGTAATGATATATTGAAGTTTCTGGTCATGAGAGAATTACGCCAAACATTATCATTTATTTAGGTGTCACAAACTAATCTGTACAATAAGATGATTACATAAATTTCAAGCCTCAATTTTTCTCCCCTCAAAACTTCCTAATCAATAAATTATCATTCGACTGAGATATTCAAGACATACTCAAAACACAGTATGTCATGATTATAGCTAGTTAACTAGCCTCAAAGTCAAATTCCAAAGTGGACTGAGTATAACAATAAGGTACCGCGGCGAACCAAGATTTTTCTGGGCCAGGTATACAGAAAATGACAAGTCACATGGGAAGTGGGACCGCGCCGCTCCCGATCACGTATACGCAAGGTCCGGTCTACTATAGTCGCGCGGGCGCTCGCGCGGGGAGGGGGAGATTTGGTTACTACGAACATGGCACACGACATGACATACGCCGCATCTGCGTGAATCTTGCTTAGCCGTAGGTAGGTGCGGACTAAGACCCAACCCTACCTACCCTTTCTTTTTTCTTTTTTATGGAGGAGGAAAAATAATGATACCTAAAAACAAAAGACAACGTTTGACGGCATTTGACAGCACTTGAGCATGAACGAACGAACGGGGACAACAAGACAAGACAAGATTACACTACGGAAAAGCCCTTTTTTGGACCCAAGGTACCTTCGAGCAAGGTTCCCGGTGGGGATACATTGGATATATGAATATCATATCTTGATCCCCCCCTCGTTAGGGTCGTGAAGTAGTGGTACTTCCATGATGTTTTTCCCTCGAGAGTTTGGCTCTTGGGCTCGCTGGCCCCCTTTGGGCTTACACGATCTAACGACGCGATCGTGGACCAGGGGTTGTTGTTGTTGTTGGAGGGGGAGAACGAAAGGAGGGGGGTAAAGCAGCAGCAGCAGCAGCAGCCGCCGCGGCAATGCCAGGCGAGACGAGGCGAACCACGATCTTGGGGGGGCCTAGCGCAGACGAGAAACTGTCTTGTTCTGCCCGCGAGGGACGCCACGTAGCGGCTCTGTCGTCGTCTCACGCTATCGATTATTTTGGGAGCAGGAGGTAGGTAGGGATTTACACACTTATTCTTTTTGCCGGGGTTCGAAGGTCGAGGTCGGGAAAAGGCTGCCTTAGACGCGCCTCGTACCTGGTCCTAGGGCTTGGGCATTGGCTGGCTGGCTGGCTTACATGGGCTGGGTCCTGGGTAGGGTAGGGTAGGGTAGGGGGGCGTCCGAACCAAGCCTCGAGAAGGTACGGTTCGAGGGGGCGTGTTAACCACGTTGTTGTTCGATTTCTCTTTGCTGTTTTTTTTCTTTTGCGCGTGTCATTGTTGTTCGAAGAAGGATATCCCGAAGCAGAGCAGCAGTTGTTTTTTGTGACGTGGTTCTGCTGTCTTTTCCCAGCTAGGGCAAAAGGCAGATCTGAAACGGGAAGGGGGGCCCAGCCTGGCTGGTTTGCGGCGGCAAGGCAGATGGGATGGATCTGTTCGAGGGCCGCCACGTTTTTGTTATCGGGATTACACGTTCGCATTCTTTTGTTCTGTTGTTGTTTTTTCTTACTTCGCATATACATGTCATACATATCTACACTTTACCTCTTACTGACGCATACTTACGCATGTTTATTTACGCGCTATACGAAGTAGGTACTTACCGAGGTACCTTTACCTAGATCGAACGCTCTTCTCTCGCCGCCTTAGCAGCGAGGATCGAAGAGGGAGAAAAGGGAAATGTGAACGTGTTGTCACTCTCGCGGCTTTTCGGCATAAGGGGCCCGGGGATCGAAGAGGGAGATCGTTTCGCTGGCATCGTCGTTTAGGTCGATGGTCCGTGGGCTAGAACAGCTAGCACGAACGAGCGAGAGAGAGACGCCGATCCGGCTCGCGGTTTGGCCTGCTTTTGGCCCTTCGCTAGGCGTGGTATAGTCTGGTCTGGTCTGGTATGGTGTTATGTGTAATTGCCGTAGTGTCTATACGTCCTACGTGGCGAACGGTCGATTAGTAGCCGAGGCGAAAATAATAATAATAATGATAAGATCGTTACTGGGTTCAGGAACCGCGTGATCCCTTTTGCAATTAGGTATCTCTACGTACGAGGAAGATCTCCCTATCTAGGCTTTGATTGCCTTCCTCCTCAGCTCGGGATAGGAATATGGGATGAGGTGATAGACTGGCTGTGTGACCTAGACTACGTACGTACGTGCCGGAACTTCCAATGGCACACTGTAGCGGTGGTGATGAGCACTCGAGGTGATGGATTAGGCACGCGAACTGCTCGAACGACAACACAAGCACCTAACCCTATTTGCCTAACACGGCCAGCCCGTTCGTCCCTTTTCCAAGCAAAAGAGACGCCCCCTACCACACATACATACACTACACTACTTACCCGACCAAACCCTACCCTAACCTAGGTGGCAAATTCTCATTTTTTTGCCCTCCACACGGGCCAAATTCGAAGGCACGTATGTATATGTATGTTGTATGTATGTCGTGTGTAGTGTATAGTGTATAGTGTACGTATACGCAGGGTATAGTCGAGTACAGCGAGTACAGCAAGTACATACATACACATATACATAACGTATGGAACAGTAGATACATATAAGTTGGTCCAGTCCTGTGGCTAGGTAGCCATCCGATAGGCTCGTCTACACTACCTATCTAACCTGCCAGCTAGCCCAGCGGGTTACCTACTAGTTACCCAGTGCGTTTCCTAGTTTTCCTCTCCTACTAACATAGTGTAGCTGTCCTATTCCTCCTTCCTCCTTCCTTCCCCCAGCCCCCTACGTAGCCAGCCCACCGAAGGGCCCCCCCTACCTAGTTCCTAAACTTAGCAGCAGCGGCGGCGGTAACAAGAACAAGTTTACGTACATACACTAAGAGGGGGGGACCTAAGGTAGGGCAGGTTAGGTGTAAGTGTGCTGTAGGTGATTCCTTTTTTTCTCCTTCCCTTCCCTTCCCCTTCTTTTTTCACCGCCAATTGCCATTGTTCTCAGAAGCGGAACTAGACTTGGAAATGGGGCTGGCGTCGTTGACGTCGTGCTTGTCGACGGCGGTGATGCGAGGGAAAACCTTGGCCAGCTCGGCCTCGTCCTCCTCGGTGGGAGTGAAGCCGTAGCGCTGCTCGGCGCGGTCGGACAGATGCAGCCCGACGGCGCCCCAGGCCAGCAGGCCCAGGCCGACGCCTATGCGGGTGCGGGGGGACAGGTTGCGGAAGGATCTATCATTGTTATCACTGTTTATTTTTATTTTTATTTCATTTATTTTATTTATTTATGTTTTTTTGTGTGTGAAATTCAGCGTGTACGGGGGGATATGCGTGTATGGGTAAATGGGCATTGTGAACGGGGTAACGAAGGTGTGTGTGGTGTTGTGCGTAACGAGCATGCGGTAGCGGCAGCAAGCATTAGGGGTTAGCGTTGGAGGCGTCGAGATGTCGGTGACGCCCGAGAGGTGAGACGGTGAGACGTGAGTGGTCATATTCGGAGGTTAGGTAAGGTAGGTGATAGGTTATGTAGGTGTGTGTTGTAATGATGCGTATGATGCGTATGATACATGTGATGCAATGTCGAAGAGATGCAACTAGATGCAACTTACTGTAGCAACGACATGTCTGTTACCGTCCTCCTTTCCGAATTCCTCACCGACAACTATAGGAAAGAGGCGAGTTATCGAGGCGTGTTTCGATAACGTAAGCTTGGGGAGGCGCTTGTGTTGCGGTTTGGCAGAAGCAAGGCGGTGAAGGCTTGGATTATTATTATTTTTTTAATAAATTTTCCCCTTAATTTTTCCTCGCCTTTTCTACCCCCTGGCTATTCCCAACTGTACTGTGTTGTACACCGTAAAACGGAGATTAGGCTATTCTTGGAATCTCACGAAGTTTCCACTGCGGGTAAACTGTCCGAAACGCGGTCAATTTGCGGTCATGCGACTGATTGAATATTTTCGACAGTTTCGGGATTTGAGGTGTATGAGGTGTATCCTTGAATGGATGGTTGGATGAATGGTTGGGTGGCTAAACGAAGAAAAGGAGAACGCCAATCGCTCTCGTAAGCCTCCTTGGAGATTTATACCGCCTACCTGAATAATGAGTAGTGCATTTGCACTTAACCGCACTATTTACTCGTCATCGTATAGGTACTCAACATCATCAGCCTCGGTGAACGCTATGGATGAAGGCATTTTTATTTATGCTTGATTTATGAAGTATATTCATCTCGAAATCCGAATTTCTTTTTTTTCTTCTATTTACCTCGTTTAACCAATCCTCTATCGCCGTATGTCTATCTTGTTTTTTTGAATTCCCTATCAAAACCCGCGTACGTCTACATAATAATCATCCCAACGGCTTATTACTTCCTTATGTTTGTTTCATCTAATCGCTTGCTCCGAACTTAGCACGGTATGCCTCGATATTCTTGATGTCGTCTTCCGAGATGACGCCTTGCATGCCGTTGATAATATCGTCTAGCTTCACAATAGAGATAATAGGGATTTGGTACTCCTTTCGTAGCTGACCTATGGCGCTGGTCTTGCCGTCGCCATCCGGGAGGGTCTCTTGACGGTCTAGGGCGACGACAATGCCCACGACGGTGCCGCCATTCGCTCGGATCATGTCTATGGCTTGACGCTTGGCCGTGCCGGCCGACACCACATCGTCAATGATGAGGACTCTCTTGCCCTTGAGAGGCGACCCGACGATGCTGCCGCCTTCGCCGTGATCCTTGGCCTCTTTGCGGTCGAAGCTGTAGGCGACCTTGCGGTATTTGGCGGGGTCTGTCTTGGCCAGGGCGTAGAAGACCGTGGCGGCTAGCGGGATACCCTTATAGGCAGGGCCGAAAATCACATCAAAGCCATCGGCCAGCTCGCTGGTAGCGATGGTCTGGGCATACGCGTCCATGATGGGCACGTGCAATTCTCCCGTATAGAAGTCGCCAGCGTTGAAGAAGTAGGGAGATATCCGCTTCGACTTCAGCTCAAAGGCTCCGAATCGTAGGGCGCCACCCTCGACGGCGGCCTTGAGGAAGTCTTTCTTATATTGGGGGAGACCCATTATTGCTGTGAGTATACTGTAACGTTGACTATACAACAGCCCCTATAATCGTTCTTGGCTGCGATTGACCAAAGAACTTGGAAGCTAAGTTGAGTTTATCAGCCATGGGGACCGTTTGAAATGAATGTAAAAAGGACACCAGGGTGTGTGTAACGGTAAAATAATTTAAGTTCAAGCGAAAACCTAAATTCATTCATGGAAGTTACGATCTCTTGAATTGAGTTCACTCTTGAAGCTGATATTAAACCTCATGGCGGGGTAATCCAAGGTGAAAATCAACAAGTGAAACGAGAGTCAAGATTTACTCACAGTTTCAAGCCAATTCGACCACCCTTGTATTGCAATCTCAGTGCAGCAGTTTTGTATGTAAGCTTTACTCAAATGTATTGAATTGAGACTTTGAATTTGGTTGTCCAGCTTGATCAATCGCTATATTCATAAGCGCCGTCGCGAGTAATTATTCACTTGCATCTTGCTTCATGAACTTCATGAACTTAAAGTTATCGTCGATAAGATAAGGCAATCGATAAGAAATTTTCGTGCCAAGATTTCGCAAAGTACCCACTCCACCGTTCCTCCACTCCGCCATTTTTTATCAATTTGATAAAAAAAAGTTCAAGGCAAAATACAGCCGAATCCGACGAACTTCAATCAACCTTTCAGCTGTATTGTCGCTTCGCCCGTCGCCCAAGATGAAGACCACTTGGAAAGATATACCGCCGGTTCCTACGTCGCAGGAGTTTCTCGACATCGTCCTATCGAGAACTCAGCGACGACTCCCGACTCAGATCAGAGCTGGATTCAAGATCAGCCGTATTCGAGGTTCGTCTTCATAAGCTGTGCGCGCGTCGCTTTATTGCGCTTCAGATACTTACTAGCTGCCATAGGATTCTACACTCGAAAGGTCAAGTTCACACAAGAGACCTTCTCCGAGAAGTTCGCCCAAATCCTCGAGAGCTTCCCTCGACTACAAGATATTCATCCGTTCCACAAGGATCTCCTTAACACCCTCTACGACGCCGACCATTTTCGAATAGCCCTTGGTCATCTTGCCACAGCAAAACATCTTATCGAAACTATATCGAGAGATTACGTGCGTCTTCTCAAATATGCCCAGAGTTTGTTCCAATGCAAGCAACTTAAGAGGGCCGCGCTCGGTCGCATGGCCACCATCACCAAGAGATTAAAGGACCCTCTGGTCTATCTCGATCAAGTCCGTCAACATCTTGGTCGTCTTCCGTCCATTGACCCTACCACACGGACATTGTTGATATGTGGATATCCCAATGTTGGAAAGTCAAGTTTCTTGCGGAGCATCACCCGAGCCGACGTCGACGTCCAGCCGTATGCCTTCACCACCAAGAGTCTATTCGTTGGTCACTTTGACTACAAGTACCTTCGTTTTCAGGCCATTGATACGTAAGTTTGCACGTTACCCGTGATTCGTGGCTACCAGTGCTAACGCAAGATAGCCCTGGTATCTTGGACCATCCTTTAGAAGAGATGAACACGATCGAAATGCAGTCTATTACCGCCATTGCTCACTTAAGATCCGCCATCCTCTACTTCATGGATCTTTCAGAACAGTGCGGTTACTCAGTCGCAGCACAGATGCAGCTATTCAAGAGCATTAAGCCCTTGTTCTCGAACAAGCTAGTCTTTATCGTCATTAACAAGATCGACATCCTAAGGCCCGAGGAGCTGGACGAGAAGACGGGTGGTGAACTTCAAGCGTTAGTCTCTTCTGGCGAAGTAGAACTCCTTCAGTTATCTTGTAACACACAGGAAGGCGTCCAGGAAGTGAAAAACGCCGCTTGTGAGCGACTTCTTGCCGACAGGGTTGCCCAGAAATTAAAGGCGGGCACGTCAAGCAGTGGCAATATCGGCGGCAGATTGGCAGACGTTATGACCAGGATCCACGTCGCTCAACCCATGGGTGGGGCTACACAAGAGGTATTCGTTCCTGACGCTGTAAAGAACCTGAGGAAGTACGATAAGGATGATCCCGAACGCCGCAAATTGGCCCGCGACATCGAGGCTGAGAACGGCGGTGCTGGTGTATTCAACGTTGATCTAAGAGCCGACTACATCCTTGAGAACCCCGAGTGGAAGCACGATAAGATACCGGAGATATTCGATGGCAAGAATGTCTACGACTACATTGACCCTGATATCGAGGCTAGGCTTCAAGCGCTCGAAGAAGAGGAAGAGCGCCTTGATGCCGAGGGATATTACGACTCGGATGAAGAGATCGACGACGCGGAAGAAGCCGATATCAGAGTAAAGGCAGAAATCATTCGCGAGAAGCAAGCAATGATTCGCAACGAGTCGAGAATGAAGAGGGTCAAGAACCGCGCGGTCTTACCCCGAAGGGCTCTCAAGAGACCGCTGTCTCAGCTCGAGGATGCGATTGACAAGATGGGTGTTGATACCGAGAGCCTACAACTCAGAGGAAGACAACAGACAGTCACCCGTGGCCGCTCGACGACCAGAAGCCGTCTCGGCACCGAGGACTCGAATGCCATGGACATCGATGAAACACCGAGAGAGAGACTACGCTCTAAGAGCCGAGCCCGAAGCCAGCCCGCGACGAACAGACGTGAGGACGGTGTAACAAGCGAGCTGTCGAGAACAAAGGCGGAGAAACAGGCTAAGTTGGGCCAGAGGAAGATGAACCGCATGGCTAGGCAGGGTGAGGCGGATCGACACATCGCCGCTTCGAAGCCGAAACATTTGGTACGTTATCTCCTATCTTACTTTCACCACATTTGCGTGCGGTTCCGTGCTAATACCGGTATAGTTCTCCGGAAAACGGACAATGGGCAAGACCCAGAGTCGTTAGACAGGGTACCTTATATTTACGTTTCTTGCTGTTGCTGTATATGACGCATCCGACGATGAATGGGGATATCCGGTTTTCGGTTTTCTGGCGTTCTGGGCGGGAGGTACGAGAATTAGTCCATCGCTAGATGCTAGAGAAGAGCTTATGGGCGGGCAAATAGTTCTGGTACAGAGACGAAATGAATTGATCAATAAGAACAAGTCTGGCTTGATATTTCGTGTGACTTGGCAATTTAAGTACGCGATTACTTTGATAAGTAGGTATACTATCATACGACGAATTCTCCTCGTATCCCATCTATTAGAGGATCCACTACGTCGAATAGGCTGTCTAGATGTATAAACATCTAGGCTAAAGCTATCAATGCGGGTTTGTGTGTTAGGCTATCTCGTGTATCATATTCATGTGTAGAGCACCGTACATGAGCACATATATTATAGGGAGTAGGCAAGGAGGTATCCCCTCTACGAATATACCTACATAAATAGGTCGATGTGTTTTATACACATACCTGGGCATGTCTCTATACATGTGGCCCTGCCACACGAACTACGCTACTTAGAAAGGGTGTAGAACTGAAGCTCTTCAAGGGGTCGTTAGTTATACATACATACCACCGAACTATCAATATAATAAATGTATGTATGTGTCGCTATGTAAGGGACAGAAGTCTAGACCTGCAATATAGACAATACTTACCTACATATCAACCTCCCCGCTTCCATTCCACATGTGGATGAATAGGTATGTAAGCATCTAGATACAGTACCTAGGTACACGCCACTTACTACACACCTAGCAAGCTGGCTTCATAGGTACGGTGTGTGTCTAGGTAGCGTTGCTGACTGCTTTCTCACCACATGTATATTAGGTAGGTACTTACACATATACCGTACTCACATCGTCTCACCCCCCCTTCGGGCTTTCGGGCTAGTATAAATGCTAGAGCACAGCAGGTCAGCTTCGATGAAAAGGGTATCATAGGTACGTAGAACTTGACATGACCTCTGGTTCCTTCTTGTTTCGTATTATTTCCCGTGTAAATACATACAGTAAGTAAATCGAACATTGTACTTCACATACCTATGCTACCTACTTCCCATCGCCCCCGGAATACCCCTCTGGGGAGCCCCCTTATTCCCGTCTCTGCGCTCGTTCGGTGCTGGTTATGAAGCATAAGCAAGATATCTTACATTCTTCGTATGGCTAAGAACCGGAATACCTTACCTGGGAATAGCGACATCGTGCCCAGATATGCAAGTAAGCCGGCTTTGTATCGGAGCAGATTCTAAAAGGAAAGGGGCTATTGGAGTAGATTCGGATGGAATGATATATCTAGCACTCTAGCACACGCGCATATACACACATAAACGAAATAATATGGTTAGGAAAATGAATTATGCGCTAGCTATTTCGTGTCTCGCAGTATCTAGCAAGGTCTATCAGAGGGAAGAAGATGATGCCATGCAATCCGTGTTTTCATATCCCCAGTCCCCCGTCCCCTTTCCGCCGGTTCTATTCCCGTATTTTTGCCATATGAAGAAATCAGAAGTCATATAATCATCGCAAGCACGTCCCCTTAGTCCATCTCCGTCTAATGATGATGAACCGAAATGCCGGCCTCCTTTTCCCGGTCGCCCTCTTATGATTGGGTATCTTCACTCGCAAATTATTGCTTACGCAGAGAAGTAAACGCGCAATGCTAATCCCATCTTGTCGTCCGCATGAACTCCAAACTCTACCGTTGGATATGGCCGTTAAAGGTCGCCACGTCATGCCCTCGCTCACATCGAAACCTCCGTCAAGTCTAGTCGTTCTCATTAATCCATCAGAAAAGATTTAGCTTCTCTGTCTATTTTGGTCTCTGCCACCCTTTACCTCCGTAAATAGGCAGCTCATTAATGGCAACCGTCATATCATTCCAACCCCCGCCGCCGAACTGGGCTTCGCTTGGCCCTAGGTGGCGGAATTCGAATCTCTTGTAAAACGGGACCAGAAACTAAGATTGGATGACGTTAGTTTATCGTACAACAATTCACCCTCCTCTTCTACAAAAGAAGAAGAAAAACAAGAAGTCAATAGAACTTACATCCTCACAAATAAGCGCGCAGTACTTGGCCATGTCTGCGCTCTTGATCCGCTGCAGGTAGGCTAGCATGATCAGCTTTCCCAAGTGGCATCCATGAAGTTTGGGATGAATGGCGAGCGAATGAATGCAGATAGTCTGACCATCCTCCTGATGGCCTATGGGAAGCACATTCCGTTTATTCGTTCGGAAGTCGCGGGGGTAGTCCATAGCCTCATCTGTTACGGTCTTTGCATGGGATCTCGTCGCAATGATATGCGCTACCAGGACACTCTTTGCCCCATCACTTCGTCCCGTCTCAACCGGATGCGCTACGGGAAGGGTGCTGATCTCGTAGCCCGCTTCGCGGGCCTTGTCGGGGACGATAGTGCAGAAGAGTCCGAGGCACAACTCCGGACACACGGAGAGGCGATATTCGAACTTCTCTCTTGAGCACCGATGTGCCGGATTCTCAAACGCCGCATCCTCTAAGGCAACGCAGCTCTCGAGGTCCGACACGGTCAATGGGCGGATGTTAGGATGAAAGGGGAGCGGAAATTTCTCTTTTATGCGTCGCATCATAGGTTCAAGTTCATTACCCCTACTATGCAGCTGCGACCGCCGTCCGTAGTTGCCGGTTCCCTTTGCCTCTTTCGCATCATGATCTGGCATGTCCTCAGAGTCATCCACTGCGTTTTCCCGTTCCTCGACTTTGTCACCGTGGAAGTTGTGCAAATTACCCGCTGAGAACGTCGACATCAGCTTTCCGAGCCCGAGCGTGGGTCTTGCGTTTTTGAACGGGTCCGAATCCGCATCTTCCCGACCGTCGTTAACGGGCTTAACGGGCTGCTTGCCCTGCCGAACGGGGGAATCCGGAGGAGTGTCCGACATGACTATTTCCTTCCTTCCTTTTATCTTATTTACGCTTCTTTTTGGGCCCTTGAGAACCTCTGTACTTAGGCAGAACCGCTCTGATTGGCGAAACCTGTCTAAAATGGGAAGGTTGCACAATATCCTGTTTACTAAATGCCTAATTAGGTACTTTGGTAAGGTAGTAGTGGTCGAATAACAAAGGTATTGAAGTGATATCGGATGCGTTGGGCTTGAGGCGGGGTGCAGATAGATACCTAGATCGGACTTGATAGAACCGGACCGCACTCGCTTAACTTTTAATCCGAGATTTGTGAAATAAAAATGAGACTAAGGAGCCGGGTTGACAATTGAGGTAACAGAATGTGGTTTAATGCGTGGATTGTATGTAAGATGTGGCATGTGAGATATGAAATGTGATGCGGGGATGTGTGGTGTGAATAAGTGAAAGGTGTAAATGTTATCAGAGGAAAATTGAATACAGTGATAAGAGGTGAATGGTGTCAACTATTACACCAATTTTTGTACTTAAGGCAATTGCGAAGCAGAAATAAGAAAAGTTTGAAGGCAAACTGACCTACTAGGAGGGTTTCCCGCAAGCTTGATAAGTGGTTACAAGCATTGAAATGTATGGGAAATGGGAAATGGGAAATGAATGAGGAAAGTGAGGGAATAAAATAACTTTAATCAGAGAAGGGAAAGCGCAGCTATCTTCATGTGTTTACCGTGCTTGCAGCCAATGTACACATCAGAGGGTAATTACACGGATGCTCTTACCTTAAAACACACTGTAGGTATATGGCTAGTGAATGAGATTACAAGAAACGAATAGAAGCTCTTTCTTTTTCTTTTTAATACGTTTCTTTTGCTCGCGTGACCTTCCCCTAAAACTAGTATGGCAAGAGATTGGCGTAATACCTAATCAATTCGTAAACGGCAACGCTTCCCGTTTGTCTCCCTCGCCTTCTCACCTTCATATCAATACCCGTCTCAGTAATCGGCAGGGGCTCTATTGCCACCAACATGTCACCTCCGCCTACTATATGAAGACTGCAATTCTGCGACAACAATAATACCACAAACCCCTTGAATGCATCATTCGTAGGTAAGCAGGTAAGTAGGTATAAAGGAACATCGGCCATACGTGGATGCGGCAAACGCCAAGTCGTTCAGAACCAGAGGGTATCATTGCCTATCATCTCTGTGATATCGTACAAACGTAGCCTACTAGCTACACCGTCAATCGTTCGTTCGTGGTATCCCGCCTGCCTATCCTCCCAAACCCATATTGCAGTCTACCTCCCGAGCCCTCTTCTTTCAACCAACATCCTATTGCTCAAATTTGGTTGCAGCCACCTCAACAGAGAATTCGCCCCGTGTGTCGTTCGCTTCCGAAAGGATGGTAAGGATATGTAGGGTATACGATGGAGTGCCTCCAAATCAAAATCAAGTCCTATAAAACCAACGCCTCTCGATCGAGCGAAAAATAAAAGCGCAACAACTCTGGTATTTTTCTGCCCGAAAGTGTGTATCAAATTTTCTGTGTGCTTTTCTGTGGTATCATCCGACGGCGTCCTCCCGCTCCAATCTGCAACGCCGTATTCCGTCTTGCGCAGCTCGTGGTATCATGTCCAGATGTACTCGTGGATATAAAGCATCAAATAGAATCATCTGCAGCCATCGCCTGGCTGCGTCGCAAGGCGGAATAAAATAGAAAATAAAGAGAAAGCAGACAAACAATAGACTTTGAAACCATAAGAAGGAATAGAGAGATGAGAGACGAAACTATAAAGCAAGGCAAAGAGGTAAAAAAAGAATTATGAAACGCAGAGCCGACCGATGCATGATCATAGGATCGGGGTATTTTTACGCCAGGGTATATCCAGCCGGGGGGTATTGCTTGCACGTAGAGCATCTAAAAGACGGAATCTAACGGTATGGTCCAATTGGACCGGGGTATCCTGAATTCGTAGAATGAGAAGTTGACGGCCGGCCACTATCACCAGACGCACGCGCGCCATGGCGTGGTGTGATTTCGCCGCCGTGGGGGATCGTGTTCGGCGTTAGTTTGTTGTCGAACCCGTTGCTAAAATGACGGGTCGACCAGGGATGGTTGTCATCATCTGGAAGATTGACGCCGCTATCGTTCCAGGGGTTTCGGTCAGCGTTAAAGCTGCGGGTCGAATCTATCGAGATAAGAGACGACTTGGACACATTGTTCGAACCCTTGAAAAATGTGTTCATCGAGTGGGAGCTGTTCTTTCTGCGGTCAAGAGAAGACAACAGCTGAGACGGCTTTCGAAGCTTGTCAAAAATGGTGGTGGTTCGCTGCTGGGTCATGTCCTCGCCAAAGACTGGCTTAGTGGGCGAATCCGTTCCAACAGGAGTAGGAGCATGTTGGAGAAGTTTTGAATCGAAGTACTGCAGCGAATCCTCGAATGAGTCCGACTTGGGACGGGGGATCGCCCCCTTAACAATGGTGGCATCAACGCTCGCGGCCGCAAACTGCTCCATGAGAAAGTCGATGGCGTCGCGGAGGCCGCCAGTATTGTTACGAGTCAGCCTCCACAATAGAGTCACGGTTCGTTCCCCGTCATCGGTTTTCTCTTCGGCGTTTTCGTGCACTTCGAGGGTTACTTCATGTTGGTTCTTCAGCTTCGAGACGAGCTCGTTGACGAAGTCGGGGGACTCGAGGAATTTGACCAGAGATGGTGTGCGAGTAAGGACCAATTCGTGGGTTTCAGGAACCATGCCCTTCGAATGAATGTTAATGATAGCTATCTTATGTTGTAATGGCCTGTTAGACTTACCAAGAACTCGTCAGCGCATAGGGGCACCTGCCACTCTGGGCCAGTAACGGTCACTTCATCGCTGGCCTGCTCAGTACTGGGAAAAACAATCTTGCAGTTCCACTTCTTCTCAAGCTCCTCAAGCTCCTGTAGACGGGATATGAGCTGTCTGTGGTAGAGGCGATCAACATGTACGATTTGTGAAGTAAATTCAGAGTGCTATCAATATTGTCAGCCTCCTCGTCCTTGCAAGTGAGATATAAGTGTAACTTACGGCCCTATCCACCATGTCCAGAATCTCAGTCTTGACCAACTCAAGGTTCTGGGCATTTCGAGCTGGAGTTCGACAGATGACGTTATCAACCTTGACATCGTCATCTTCACGACCCATGCCGCCTAACGCACCTGTTAATAAGCCTCGAGCCCCGGTATTCCTAGTGGCAGGATTCTTACCACGATCCATAGCGTTCGAGAATTTAACAAAGACAGAGTGCTTCTTCATGATACGCTGGATGTGCTGACCACCAATGCCAATAATTCGTTTGTGATATTGGTCAGGAACATGGAAAGAGATGGAGGCAGGCATTTCCTGCTCTACCAGTGTCATCCCCTGCTTCATAGAGTCATAAGAAGGCGCAATAACATCAATATCAAAATTGTACTCTCTGAAGCTGTCGAAAATGATCTGAACGTTGCCTGTAACACGTTAGCACAACAAACTTACAAAGTTCATTCTGGATTGGCCTACTCTGCGTCATAATCTTGTTGATCTTGCCATTCTTCTTGCCCGACACAAACTCCTTGTGTTCGTTGGCGAGTTCGATCTTGACTCGAATCTGATGCTGAGTCTGGTTCACGAACTTGATCTGCGAAAGCACACCTAAAGCCTGCTTCACGGCGTCATCAGAGCCATTGATTGTAAATGTCATCTTGTCGAAGGAGATATCCGCATCGGAATTGGCACAAATATCACAGAGCATGCTGCGAATTTCCTGAGGACCGGGCAGCTGAGATACACCGGTTTGCTGGATCCACCATGACGCAAAGTAGAATTGGCCAGCCTGAACTGTCAGTTAGCATATACCAAACTGAAATTATACCTGGAGACATACGAGTGACATGATTTCCTTCATGGTCCGTTCAATGTGGAGTCCTTCAACACCTTGGACCCTGATCATGTTACGTTGAGAGGCCAATGGCGGGAACATGATGTAAGTACCATTGGTCTCCATGATCTTGCGGACCTTGTCCATTCGCCCAAGCAAGATACTATCTATCTTCGGGGCTGAAACTACGGAATCCTTGATGAAGAGCTTTGTCCTGTTCACCAACTCATGAATCTTGCGCTTAGCTAATTCTATGCCTTGAGGATTCTCGCCAGTGATAAATATCTCTTCCGGGTTTCGGCGGTTGGCATTCGGCGGGCAATATCGGTGCAATTGAGCAAACGGAGGAAAGTAGATGGCCGTGTTCGTTATCGACTCGATTAACTTGATGTTCTTTCGTGAACGACCACACACGATCGGGTGCAACGTGGTCTCAAAACGCATCATGTCGAACTCGCGTTTAAGCTACAATTGAAATTAGCATCGTAATCACTTGCGCTTAATTAAGACCCGACGCTCAGGATATATACCAATTTATCAATGAAAATGAGAACCTGAGTCTTAGCATGCTCAGTAGATTCGCTGTCTCCGTAAATGGCAACCCTCCATCTCTGATCTCTAATGACTTCTACGTCACCATTGAGGCCGTCGACAGTGGGTGTGAGCTTGGGACCTAGGATGAAAATGTCTACCCCGCAAAATTCGGCAAAAGCGTCTAGAGTATTGGTGACATTCTTCTGTAATGCGCCGGCTTGGGCGTCGACAATTAACCCGTAGTTTACGTCGACGGTCGTGCACCTCTACGAACATCTAGTTTAGCCATCCCTTTCTTTGTTACTTTGTTAGAAGGGAGCCATAATATGCATACCAGCGCTAAAGGAGTATCGCTCAATATAGTTTCACGACTCTTGTGGACGAGTTCCGGCGAACCGGAAAGACACACGGTGGTGACTTGCGACTTGCAGTTCTTTGGCACACTCGAGACAACGTGGGCCTCGATTGGCAAAGGGCCTTTTGTAAGCTCCCTGCACAGGTTTTGCAAATTGGCCAAGTTCTGAGCATGAACCGGCAGCTCGTAGACGGGTATGTCATCGGGAGCGTCTCCTGGATGCGTCCATCTGAAGACAGCCTCGCCAGTCGCATGCAAAATCTCCTCCGTATTGGGACCGGCCAGATCGGACGCGAACGGGACATTGAAGGCGAAGTGGATGGTGGTATCGGCGGCAGGCGAGGGACTTAACGAAGCTCCCGGAGCTCCGGCTTTCTGATGGGGATTTATGGCGGTCATGTTCATGTTCGGTCTCGACGACATGCCGAAGTTTGGGCTCATCCTCTCGGGCCAGTGACGCATGTTGGCGAGCTTTTGCATGGTGAAACCGGGGGGAGGAAGGGGTCCTGGGGGATAGAGGAGGAGTAAGTAGTATGATGACGAGAGGGAGGAAATGGGGTATCTCGAGGCAGTAAGTTAAAAGAAGGAAGAAATAAGAGAAATAACTAAATTAAGAAAAAAAGGAAAAAGAGAACAAGGAAGAGGAGAAAACCGAAGTTATCGTTTGGTGGTCTTCTCTCTGCCTTTTCTATCTCTCTCTCTCTCTCCTCTCTTCTCTCGTTAAAAAAAGAGACTGCGAAACCTCTACTGCTGTTAGTGGGGAGGTTAGAGAGAATGAATGGTGAGGAGAAGTGGAATTGACGGGATGGATGTACGGATGGTTTTTGGGACTGGGAACAGGACTGGGAACGTGAGATGTGGTGGACTGGAAGAATCGATGGAACGAGCCAAAAGCCCGAAGTGTCGGGTGTGTCGAAAGCTGTGCTTGCTGGTTGCTTCTGCAGTCAGCATAAGCTGGTTTGGTTTTCGACGAATGGGACCGTTAGATTCTAGGGGAACTTGGGTAAGAAAAAGCCCTGGGATGGCACATGGTGCAGGTGGGAAAGCCCTTGAGAGCCTTGAAAAGCCCTGAACAGTGCGCGAGTTACCACATGCAAAGTTACAAGGTATGGATGTACCTGGTAGGCTGGTAGCAAGTCCACGGGTATCTTCAGAGGTAATGCGATGCTAAGCAATGCTTTGTGTGGGCTTAGCGCGGTTGGTCGATGGTCCAAACTCATTCTGCTCATCGTTCATTCCCTCATTCCAGTCTCCTTCCAGTTCGTCCAGTCGTAGTGGGGGCGCCGGAGACTGGATCCAGCTCCACTTAGAGCCCTTGTTGCAGGTTTGCGGGCTTGCACCTGCTGCGAATAAAACTGTAGCAGTCACTAGCACGAATTCTATTATACACTACCTACATGCCTTGATACCTTGGTATACCTTGGTATTGTAACGCCTGTTACAGTATGTACCTCGTGACTATCGTCGGCTTAGTACTTGCAGGAGCAAACGCACAAGGATTTGCTAAGAATTTGCTAGAATTTTGAGTTGGACCTAACAATCGAACCCTAGAGTCTACATGAATAAGATGGGCAGTCATGTAGAGTGCGGGTACATAGCATTGGAAAAGTACATACGGGTGATTTCTTTTCTCTCGTCATCATTAGCAGTGGGATTTACTAACAACATCGAATCCACCTCCTTACCTATTTCCCGCCAGGTAAAAGCAAGAGCACTGGCAATCCAACGCTCTCGGGAAGATAAGGTAGAGGTGCGAAAAGATAACCTATACCCGACGGTCCTAACTTAAATGGACTGCAAGTATAAATATACTGTATATGTGTAGTCCTGGAATATCTAGGAATTGAATCTTGCCTTGGCCCTTGGCCGAGCTTCATGCTAAGATCTCTTTTCCCTCAACCTGGAAGTTTAATGTATACATCCATATAGTACAAGGAAAAGATGTACATCGATGTTGCACTGTGATGCACTATATCGAGGTATAAGTGGACCTTGACTATGATTATTCAGCTAACTACATGTACCCCGTGGACCAGTTGACATGATTAACGCTAGGTTTCTTACTTACTCGAGTTCGATGCTGGGTTCAATCGTTCGAGACCTCTTGCTACCGCTGCTACTACACGCAGCTAGACGTCTCACATCTCAGCACTTCCAAGGTTGTCGAAGACAAGATATTGTGATTAGTAGTCGTGACAGGTCTCGTCCTCGATAGGTTTTGGTCCGTGCAAGAAACATCGAGGCAACATCTAGGTAAGTCAATCTTTGTCAAATGGGGGCAACACGAACTCCAGGATTATGTATAAGGTATACAGGGATGTCAACTATCAAATTTCATATCTAAGGCTTGTTCTACCCAGTCTACCCTATTTGAGGTGCATGCCAAACAGACATAGCCACGGTACACGGGACCACTGTTGACCAAGTACGGTACAACTTCTACACTACGGATCCGTACATTCGCAGCATGTACCTCTTTCTCCTACATTCTCATACATTGCAAGCCCGGTAAACTGGAAGCTCGAGCCGACAGAGAGTCAAAGAATCAGACAATCAGATGGATTACGGCGCCTAGCTCAGATATTCCTTCTTATTGTGTACATATCACATATCCAACTACTGCAAACTACGGGCCTAAAGTATGTAGGTATGTCAGTAGTTAACACATCTAATGTATCGATCTGAGTTGGCGGAACTCCCGCGCTTCCTCTCATCCCTTTCTTTATTAAATCGCCCGGAAATTATTAAAGCAGGAGACAACACGTAGCAAGACAAAGCAACCACATATATGTAGGATAATGTAGCTATTAACTAAGTAAGTTAGGGTCCCCCCCTCGTCTTTGCCTCGTGAAGCTTCAGCTGAGCATTTCCCCTTGTCGATTTCCATCAAGATTGCTTTCTTTTCCTGATCTCTTGGCTACCTACCTCACTTAAGCTTCCAAGGAAATCAGAAGAATAATAACAAATTATACGACCAAGTCAAGCCCGAACCCCTGGAAGAGTGCCACATACCAATACCAGCAAATACTAAGCATTGATGTCGTACATGTCTAGTAGGTAAACAATCTTCGACTACGAGTATGCCACGGGGCTCCCTTTATTGAAATACTGGCCTTGATTCAAGATCTTAACATACTTCCGATGTCCCCCTATTCCCCTACCTTTAAGGGGCATCCGGGGCCGCGCGTCGTGCGTGTGTGTGATGGCTGCCGAAGGTCCGGTGGTGGGACGGCTTATGCGTGTAGGGCTGGTAGCCCCCATCCCGAGCCGAACTAGACGATACTGTATTGGGGCATCTTTTATGTTTTATGTTTACTTGTTAGGTATCCGTAAATCAACGGAGACAAAAGCGAAGATGATTTCTTAAATGGTAATCGTCAGTCGAAGAGAATAATTAACCACGTAGATCATGGACAAATAGTTATAAGACCTAGTAGCACCCAATACCTGTACTCTTATTAGGCAAAGTTGTCTTCCACCTCGACAATATACCTCTAGATAGCCGGAATTGGGGACGATGTGCATTCGTGTAATGCCGACCACCGCTTCGGCTAACATCCTACAACCACAATCGAAAATGACAGTAGATATGGTTGCAATACATGCAAGAGGAACGCCTTCTCACGTCTATCCCTTGCCTATTTTACACATTTGCCTCGCCTATGCAGACAAAGTTGCTACAATATAAGTTTAATAAAATCATTAACATGCACCGTGTCACTCATTAAAGGAATGCGGAACGATTTGGGGTCCTATGTGTAGTTGATTGAGGCAGCCTAAGAATTATGTACAGTCGGTGCAAGTGCGTACACGAGCACCCGACTGTATCAAGCTTCGTCAAATAGGGAAGCCTGCATGCCACCCAAATTCCAGAGTACACTAGGCACTTAAACCAATGCCTTAGTTCACGAACCCCCACCTCAATGCCAATGCTCAGCAGATTCACACTCGGCTAAGCCAGTATGGCAGTACAGTACAACACCAAGACTATGGCAGGGCTTAAACTCTTTACCACGTCCGAATAATGCCAACGTCGGCTACTTATGCAGTAGGAAAACCAACGAGGCACATTATCTCCAATTAGTCCTTCTCAGGTTTAGCCATGATGTTCAACCCCCTGTATACCACCCGTAGGTAGCACATGCTCACTAATATGGCTGACGTCGACTATTTTCTGTGTAAATAATCTCCGGTTGAGCTGCTTGGGGGTTTTCGATGAAGGTGACGTCTTCATCTGCATGTAGTGGTCTGTTATACAGACGATCTACTGGACGAACGCTATATTCGCGTCTGTGTGCATCACGTTCTACCGGTCTGACGCTAAACTCCCTAGCCACCGGAGGCACCACATCTCTTCTTACCTCAGGGTTAACGCTAGCAGCATACTGTCTGGGAGGTATATCCGGTCGTATGGTACCAGGTCTATGATAATATGGCACAGCCTCCGCTGGACGTACGGTTGTGGCTCTAGGGAGATAGTCTCTAGACATATCCTCCGGCGCCCGTCCGCCAATTGCTCCTCGGATCGGTGCAAATTCTTGACCGGGTGCTCCAATAGGTTGCGTCGGATAATCACGTTCACGGTAGCTTCTGTAATCAACGCCGTATTCTGGCTGTGTGAATACACGCCGAGGAGCATAGGCAGGCGACGAGCGTCGGTAGAGAATCGCGTCTTCTTCAAATGTCTCCCTGGACATACGAGACGGAACGCGCGCCGGAACTCGTTCGTATATAATCTCGCGTTCGGCTGGCCGCGGAGCTGGTACGACCGAATGACGAGAAACGGTGCTAGCACGGGGAGGTTCGATATACTCGCGACCATATTGGTCAACTATGATACGAGGCGGGGGCGCGGGAGGTGCCATGGCAGGGGAACGTCTCTCGATAATAATAGGCGATCGTGATCTAGCACGATCAGCATAAGGCCGCGCACTCATTCGGCCATCCCGCGGGTAAGTAGAAAACTCTCGATACTGGGGGTTTAAGGAGTAACTAGCCGAGCGTAAAGGGCGCGACTCGACAACGCTGTAGGGAGTCGCATAATCATAGGGAGATTGAACCCGTTGGACATATTGCACGGCCGCTCCGTCAGCTCGTCGCTCTTCGTACACGGCGCGCTCCAATCTCTGGCTTGCCGGAGCTACAGAATGGTGCAATTGTCTTGCGTACGGATCGTCCACTCTTTCAAACCCATAAGGAGACCGATCAATTGGCGCATGTACCGTACTAAACTGTTCGCGACGCAGTACAGACACTGGTCGCTGGATTCGTGGCTCATCATACACTAGCTCTGGCTGATGATGGGAGCCGGATCGTAGTCGCTTCTGAGGAGGTCGGGCAAATTGCGGAGCCGACAAAGGTGAAGGCGATCGAGGTTCGGGCTTGATGTAAGGAGATCCCGGGACGTCTGATACTCTCGGCTCGGCCTTTCTCTTGTTCTTCTTGTTATTCTTCTTCTTGCTTCTTTTCTCTCCTTGGGGGGAGCTCTCAGGACTAGTGACAGCTCCACGCTCTTGTCTCAGTGCAGTTACCTGTGCCGGTGCACCTGGCAAGATGCTAATTTCTGGATCGGACGTAGGTGGTACCCGAGCTGTTGCTAACGATGAAATATGTGCAGGTTGGGGGGCATACGGCGAAAGATCGTGAGCTCGGACTAACGGGCCCTGATGCTGTTGGTGCATCAAGGGAGGAGGAAGTAAGCCGGCGAGGCGAGTTCTAAAGTCACCAGGCTGATCCGAATCTGTATTGCCATTGTCTGACCTACTAGCAGGACCGCTGTCTGAACTGATAACCTGCGGCTCTATAGAGTGCAACTGGTGGAACTGTGCTACCAACGACGATTCAGGGCCTTGAGTAGGCTGGGGTGGGATGCCAGTGCTCGGTGGCAATTGGCGCGAACTACTCGCGGCCTGAGTCGGCTGTTCGCTTTGACTGATATGTTTGTTGGTACGATGGTGTTGGGCTGTAAGTGGATAATAGGGAACATACCTAGGCAGCGGTCTGACCGGCGGCGCTGCGTTTTGTCTACGCTGGGGGGTAACGTTGTCCTGCCCTGGTGCATCTTGACTCGTCACCTTCTGGACTCGAGGCGAGGCGGGCGAGGCACGCGAGCCTGGGGTCTCTAACGAACTGGAATAAAACGTATTATCATCAAAGGAATCGTTCGAGTCGGAAATGGTGGCAGCGTTAGGGGTATCGATAGACATCGGAGCCGTGGCCTGTACGACAGTTATTGCCTTTGCCAAAACATCTGCAAGATCTAAGTCAATATGCTCAGATGAGGATATCAAGGCTGGTCGCAGCTGAACCTGCTCTGCGAGTTCCTGTTCGAGCTTTTGTCTTTGTCTCTCAAGATACCATGTTTTAGTTTTAAAGTTCTGAATGGCTGTCTTATGATCTAAAGGCGTCGAGACACCTGGGATAAATGTAGAGGAAGCACCAGAAGCACCAGAGGCGCCAGGAGCACCAGCCGCAGTTGCGGCGACAGCTGATTGTTGTGAGTTGACCTTGAAAGAATTAAGATTGTCCACCTGATGGGAATTGAGATTAGGTGCATGTAGATTTTGCAAAGCTTGGGGTTGTGTGAGCGACGATGATGGCGCAACGCGATCTGTCGCGAGCGAAGTAGAAGTAGCTTGAGCTTGTTGAGCTGGAGTGGAAGACTTAGCAGCAACCTTGATACGAGGATGCTTGCCAGATACTATGGTATCTCGAAAGCTGATAACCTTCTGATATTCGCGGATCTCTTCTAGATCAGCTGGTGTTAAACTTCCATTCTGACCGCCCGGGTGATAGCCTGAAGCTATGGCGACGGGTTCTTTTGGGATGCTAACTTGAGCCATGATTACGAGGAATCAGCTGGGCAAAAGAACCGTCCATAGATCGAGGACTAACACCGCGCAGCAAGAAACAAGAACGATAGATTGTGTATACAATTACGAGATTGCTTTTTTTTGTTTGTGTTGAACGGCGTGAAGATCACTTGAATTGAAAATATCGCCTTGATGGCAATATATTCACGGCGGTTGTGTCAAGACGGAAAGTTGATGAGGAAAGAAATGGAAAAGCAAGAGACGTGTCGCATGACGAGTTAAGCTCCGGTTGGAATTTCAAATGTTATTTTTTTCAGTTGGATTTCAGGTGCAACGTGCACGGTGCATTGGTCACCCACTAGGTACCTAGGTACCGACACAGCGACGTAACTTCCACAGTCTGAATTTAGCTGAGGTAACTACGACGTTGCCGTGATCATACAATGCAATACAATTCTGCAAGTTGCTTTCGCATGCGAATAAAGCCTCGATCAATATTGGAGAGGGTATCATAAAAATAAATAAAAATTAAAAAAAGAAGAAGAAAGAAAAAAAGAAAACAATAAGTGGCAGATTATGCGATTGCAGGAAATTGGCAAAAAAATGTTGGCGGTGCTGGGAATCGAACCCAGATTTACACGGGAGCAGCATTAGGTCCACAACGTGTTGTACTGACCATTATACTACACCACCCAACCAAGTCTCGCAAAACCTAAGCAGAAACTCATGAGGCATCTGCGATGAGGTTCTGTGCTCTGCGTTGCGAAACCGCTAAATAATTGAGCTAATATTTCCAGCAATCAACTCTCGACGAGGACCGAGGTTTGACCGGCTCGGGCGCTTGATTAGCGGAAGGATATTCAGCCAATCATGGTTGTGTTTTCATTAGTGCTTGTGGACCCGAGTACTCTATTGCAAAAATTGCTGCTTTCAGATTATTTCGAACTCATGATGTCTCGGTTTGCCGGTGACTCAAAGCTTAAACCGCACTTGACTACGAAGGGCTAATTCAAGTTCGAAGCGTCTATAAATCTTGGGAACAGACATGATATCTAGAAGAATGATGATATCCATATAAATGCCTACTATATCATATGTATTTGCAATCATAGTAACTGCTTGGTCTCTAGACTATTCTACTAAATTCCCCAATTACTTCGCTTTCTATCCGCGTCAACCGCTTTAACATCCTGTCAGGACGCCTGAGTCGTTTCCTTAATTCTTGATAGTCTTAAGAGTCCATTCATTGTCACTTAACTGCGCTGGCTCTTACTCACTTGAAGTCTCACGTAGGGACACAACTATAAAATATTTATATTATTTTTAATTTGCCTATATAACTCTTTACTACCAACTCCGCTCTCATCACATACTACCTACATACAAAAACTCGGAGCCATGGGTTCGCAAACTACGGAGCCCAATGGGGCAACAACTTCGAGACCTGTCCTATTCTTGTGAGTTCCCCTTATAATGATGCGTAGAATCGACATTAACAATTCAAACAGCGATATCGACAATTGCCTCTATCCTAGAAGTATGTTTTAGCTACAATAAAAAAGTCAAGTGCAGAGAGGGAATGGAGGAAGTAACTGATGCTGATTATTAGCCTAGGCACTAAAGTCCATGACCTGATGGCCGACCTCATAGATGTATACTTTGCGACACATCTCGGACTCCCGGAAGAGGAAGCCGTGAAATTGCATAAAGAGTATTACAAGAACTACGGTCTCGCGATCGAAGGACTGGTGCGGCATCACCAGATCGATCCCCTAGACTACAACGCCAAGGTTGACGACGCTTTACCCCTGGAGGGCATTATCAAACAGAACCCGCAATTACGAAAGCTGCTCGAGGATATTGACACGTCAAAAGTGAAATTATGGCTCCTGACTAACGCCTACGTCACACACGGCCGACGAGTTGTCAAGCTCTTAGGCATCGATGATCTGTTTGAGGGTCTTACATATTGCGATTATTCGCAAGTCCCTATCATATGCAAGCCACATAAGGATATGTTTGCTAAGGCGATGAAGGAGGCCGGGGTAGATCGAGCTGAGGATTGCTATTTTGTTGGTAAGTACATCTTCATATGAACCGCTAACCACGTAATATCCAGAATCACGACAGCTGACTATATCTAGACGATTCATACGCAAACGCAGTCGGCGCGCAACAGCTGGGATGGACATCGGCTCACTTAGTCGAGGAGGGCCTACCAGTTCCAGCAACTCAAGCATCTAAATATCAGATAAGGCATCTGGAAGAGCTACGGGAAGTATTCCCGCAATTTTTCAAATCATCAAATCCAGCATAAATGGCATGAGACAGAGAAAGGCAATGAAGCTCGGTTGCGTATAATAAACCATTGTTATAGTCCAATATAGACCACATTTGCGTTTCCCATAACCTGCTAGAAAAGCAACGATGTCCAAAACGCCTAACCTGACCGGGGTATCACATCTACATCCCACCATGCGACGTCTAGTAATCACGGGCGTCTGATGCTTCGGATAACGGCGTCTAGTTTCACCATGGTGTCTTCCTTCTCTTTGATCGCCTCCTGTCGTTGTGCCTCGGCAACCTTGAGTTCCTCTTCTAGTTCTTTGATGTTGCGCTCTTGGTCTTGTTCGCTGTTGTCGAGACCAGGGAGTATGGAGATAAGAAGCTCGATCTGTTGCTCTTTCGTGATTAGGTCTTGGGCAAGCTCGAGTTGCGATGCCTTGAAGACGTCTTCGGGGTGCGGGTCCACTGCATAGTGTATTAGCAGATGTGCCGTAGGTATATAGACCATTTTTATAGAGACTTGCACTCATCCTGCTCTTGTTTTACATCTCGAATTTGATCGCCCGGGCCAAGAGTCTCGAGGTTGTGATGTCGGTTGATGTAGTGGATGCTGGCGACGAATTGCTGCGCGAGCTATAGGGTTAGAAGTTAGTTACTGTCAGAATCTCATCATGATATATCCGCTAACCTGATCAACAGCATCTTGTAGCTGAGTAAGTCTGTCTCCCATGACGCATGCTCGTGGATTCGGCGCAAGGTGATGGTCTAAATGGTGTACTAGGTAGTTCTGAGCTTGGAAATACATGGAGTTGTACAATTGACTTGCTGCTTGGTAGGAGACGGTGGGGCTACTTGTACAGGGATCTGACCTGAAAGAGTGCCAGGACCTTATCGATAAAGAATACTATCTACACCACTGGCAGGTACGTGCCTCCATGAGCCTCTCATCGATTCATCAGTTTAACTCCTACACAAAAGTCGAATTCAATCTTCCCTAGCATTCTAGAAGTCTTCAACTAGTTCTACCGGGAATGGAATGAGGCCTATTATACGCTACCGCCCAACATGGCGCCAGCACCACATACCCACTCCTACCCCTTATACACATACCCATAACCACCTTCTCAGAACCACCCACCATGCGCGCTCATCCTCCACCTCACCCTCACCTCCAGACCACCCTCTCCTCTACCCCGGAAACTCAGGAAGCGGCAGCACGCACAACGACCTCGCCTCCTACGCCGCCTACGCCGCGCGCACTGGCCTAGACCTGACATCCAAGACCTACGTCGGCACGCGGTACGAGTACGCCGTCGCCGCCGCCCTCGCGCCCCTAGGCTTCGACCTGCGCCGCGTCGGCGGCCGCGACGACTGCGGCATCGACTTGCTCGGGACCTGGCGCCTGCCCATCCCCCCCTTCTCCTCCTCCATCTCAAACCCGCATCCACACCCACCCCTACGCGTCCTCGTACAGTGCAAAGCGTCCGCCGCGCAGAGCACCAAGATCAAACCGCACCAGATCCGCGAGCTCGAAGGCGCTTTCGCCGGCGCCCCGCCCGCCTGGCGCCACTCCTTCCTCGGCTCGCCTTACCCGACCTCCACCCCCGGCAGCCCCATCCTCGGCTTCCTGGTCACGCAGAAGCCGGCGACGAAGGGCGTGCGCGATGCGCTGGGGCGCAGCCGCTGGCCTATGGGCTTCGTGTCGTGCACGACAGACGGACGGCTGGAGCAGATGCTTTGGAACGGGCGGGCGGAGGAGGAGGGGCTTGAGGGGTTGGGGGTTGGGGTGCGGTTTTGTGAGGCTAAAGGTGAAGGTGAGGAGGAGGGGAAGGGGCAGACGTTGGTTTTGACTTGGAGGGGAAGGCCTTGTGAACCTGTCTAAGGGTTAAGAGATAGGTTGGCACTGGTGAAGTGGGTTCGTAGGTGGGAAAGAAGGCGTTCAAACCACTGCTTCACGGAGGCTTCTAGAGCTATTTGTTTTGCGCCTACGATGATGAATACAGTATTAGGTAGTTTATTACTATTGAACCGCACAATATCTAGTCGGCGTTATTCTAATCTCTGAAATCAAAACACTACACTCGATTTGAAAAGATGATCGTATTTATTTTCTCAAGTCTACCATCCCGTTAAAGCCAGTCTCTCCTATGCTAGACCTGCGTGAGCTTTTGCTCTTGGTATAAATATGTACTATATACAAGAACACGAGATCCTCCAAACCCTTAGATTATGATGCCTCCGATCAACACCGTTTTTAACCAAGACAAGCCAACCATTATACCATCGCTTAATTTATTTCAATACCTTCTCATACGTACCTATGTACGTCGCTACCCGCTCGAATCCCCGAAACAGCCACGATAATGGCTACCCGCTGATTCCAAAACGAGCATTCGCCGTCCTACCATGCTATCCAACGGATACCTGCAGGGAGAAAGAAGCCCCTGCATACCGTTTCCTGGGACCTCATACCCGATCCCGATCCCGATCCGATCATTAACCTAACGGACCAAAATCCCACCCGTCTCCCTAGGTGGTACCTACCCAACATAGGGGCAGGTAAATCAATCATCCCAAATCGCCGCCTTAGCCCTATCCTCCTCCTCCTTCCTCCTTCTCTCCGCCTCGCGCTCCTCCTCGCGCCTCTTCCTCTCCTTCTCCCTAACCGCACGATCATACGCCCGCTGCTCCTCCGTCGGCCGCGGCGCCCTGACCCCCAGCGCGCTCGCGATCATGCGCCGCGCCACCGCGTCCGTCTTCTCCGGCCTCCGCCGCTCTCCCGGCCCCGGCCCCAGCCCCGCGTCGCTTCCGCTACCCGCTCCCGAGGCCGGCGAGGCAGGGGGCGAGAAGCTGGATTGGGGGGATACGGCGGAGGCGGAGACGGAGTTGGGGTTGGGGCTAGAGATAGATGTGGACTGCCAGGGAGGCACCCCGGTCCCGCTGTAGGACGGCGAGGCGGGCGTCGGCGGGGGCGCCGCGAACCCGGACTCGCTGACTTTGCTGCTGGTTTTTTCTAGGGGCGGGGATAATGTGGACTCTTCTGCCTCTAGTTCTGGTTCTGGGTCGGAGACGTCTTCGTCTTCCCAGGAGTCGGCGACGGGGGCTGCTGCTTTCTTGGACTTGGACTTGGGTTTAGGGGGGTTGAGGGAGAGGTCTGACATTGCTTTGGTGGCCATGTTGATTGTTGGTATGCTACCGGTTCCTTTTTGATCTAGGAGATATATGGATTCGGTAGGTAGATGTAAAAGGTTGAGGTATCAGTGGGCTCTAGTATTAACCTAAGGGTAAGATCAAAGATGGCGAGAGGGGCGTGATAGTTGTATACGGCGATCTTAAATGTTATATAACCGGATACCTGGAATCCGATGGGCGAGAACGATTGAGACTTATGAAATTAAGATCGAAGGTCGCAATTATAGATTGCCGTACAGCGGAAGGTCCGGGTTGACGTATGTAAATATGCAAGTCCGACCTTGAAAGTGAAGGGATCAGTCTCGACAATTCAGGTCTTAGTGGGGCAATGCACACTCCACTTCCCCGCAAAGTCACAGTCTACAAGCCTAGGCGCACTGACCCTCACTCATTGTTCACAACTCTCGAAATAGCATCCTAATCTTCCGTGTCTTTGTCTCTCGTTTCTGCTTGTCTGGCTTCGTTGTGACTTGTATATTTTCGTAGAAATACATTAGTCACCGGGGTATAGATAGAAATGTTCTAGAACGGTCTGAAAACGGACTCCGGCCGTAGCTTTGATAAAGCTAACGCAAAGCCACTGAGGCTTCGATGTTAAGACAATTACCTCTATATCAATGAGCAATGCTATTATTGTATTGCGACACCTTACACCGAATCTACTGAAAGTCATTATGGTAATGTATAGGAGAAGCAGGTTATTTATCTAATAGATTATTTAAAGGCGATCTATATTTACTAACATATCTTCGAGTATAAGTGTCTTAGAAACAAATGTGAAATGCTAGGCAATAAAGGGAGACCTAGCTCATTCACCGGTGATAGCATAATCTTGGTCGGTACCTAACAGATTACGATGAATTCGCTGGCTTTGGTTCTTTACATCTGGCTGTTTGGGCATCAGTGATATACCAAAGAAACATTATATTTGGATTTATTAAGATTGGATGAAAGCTGTAAACTCCCTTGAACAATTCGGGGGAATCACAATGCCAATCTCCTTAAGAGGGTATTCTAGCTAGTACAGGTAGTATCATGAGTTAGTTATGAGTATAGGCCATCTTAGTATCAGATACGTAGTTACTCCCGATGTCACTTAATAACGCGAGCTGAATCTACTTCCACTACTTCCACATATGCACAAGCCACAACAAAAGCGAAAGACTTAATCTGTATCTTCCGCATATAAATCTACGCCTACGTCTCTAAGCGCATCTACTGCCCAAGTAGGGTATTTGCTGCTATCAGGATACAAATCCCCAAAGAACCGCCTCAGAAACTTTGGGAACCTATCCTCTATAATGGCCTGCCTAACCTCCCTCATCAAGTTCAGCTGGTACCACACATTATGCATAGTCAGCAGATGCGCGGCCACCGTCTCCTTCGCCGTATTGTGATGGACAAACGCCCTCGTGACCCCCATCCCGCCCCCGTCCTTCCGACAGCACGCGCACCCGCAGCCCTCCTCTATGGGCCCGAAGTCGTTCGAATACTTCGCGTTGCGCAGGTTCAAGACGCCGCGCCTCGTGACCGCGTTCCCGAAGCGCGCCGTCCGCGTCGGCCACACGCAGTCAAACATGTCGGCGCCCAGCGCCACGCTCACGACCAAATCCTCGGGGTACCCGATGCCCATGACGTAGCGCGGCTTCAGCTCGGGCAGCAGCTGCGTGCAGGTGCCGACGACGCGGCAGTAGTCGGCCTTGGCCTCGCCGCCGCTGAGCCCACCGATCGCGATCCCGGGCGTGTCGCGCGCCACCATCTCGCGGCAGCACTCGCGCCGCATTTCCAGGTCCAGCCCGCCCTGGATGATGCAGAACAGGTTCTGCGTGCCCGGGTTCGCGTGCGCGGCCACGCACCGGTCGAGCCAGCGCACGCTGCGCTCCATGGCCTCGCGCATGCGTGCCGCGTCGGGCGACGTCGTCACGAGCACGTCGTCGAGCTGCATGATGATGTCGCTGCCGATCGTGTTCTGAAGCGAGATCGAGTGCTCTGGCGTCAGCAGCATGGGGGTGCCGTCGTGGGGGCTCAGAAACCGGACCCCCTCTTCGGTGATGTTGGCTAGCTTGAGGAGGCTGACCATCTGGAAGCTATTTGAGTCTAGTCAGTCTCCTTTCGATCGCAAAGTACGGCCTGGTATAGTTGTACCCTCCGCTATCCGTGAGGATATTGTGGTTCCATCCTTGGAGTTTGTGAGCTCCTCCTATTGCGGCGAGAACATCTTGCCCTGGCTTTAGGCCTAGGTGATATGTGTTGTTTAGACATAGACGACACCCTGTTTCTTCCAACTGTTCTGGTGTCAGGCCTTTCAACGACGCCTGCGTCGCCACGGGCATGAACATAGGAAGTTGGACTGGTCCATGAGGGAGAGTCAGGGTTGAAGCTCTCGCTCGAGTCGTCTGATATGATGATTAGAGAATCCTCGAGAGTATATCATATTGCTGTAAATATATGTGTTTATATTGACTCACAGAGCACCTCGCAATGAGCTCAAAGGTAAGAGCTGGCGAAGACTGGGAGGCTATTGCAGCCATCTTTCTCAGCATGAAGTCGTCTGTAGTACAAATTATTTACTGGGTTAGGTACCGATCTGAGTCTCTACGTCATAGGGGTTTAGTAATGCGACAAGGTTCACAGGTCCCTGCTCCTAGTAAGTGGAGTGATGCGCATGAGACTGCATAAGGAAGTTAATTAAGATGTTGAGGCTGTTGGTGAAGTTTTTTCCAATATTCTTTTTCATTTTTCATGCATTAAACGTCCACTGCTGAGAAGGCTCTGGTTATTTTTAGGCCGTAGAACTTGGTCTAGGTAATGAACATGAGTGGTCCGTGTGTAATTTGCTATTTGCTAGCCTGTGATATTTTACGGATTTTCATTAATACCAAGTTGTTATTTGACACAGTGAGACACACTTTGGTAAATGATGTATTATATGACTGAATATGATCTGATATTGTCAACACTTCAGCAAGTGCGCTTCGTCTGGGGAGAAAAGAAAAAGGAAAAGAATTGAGTTTTCAGGTTTTCGTGTGTCACAAGACTAGGATCTCTAACTTCCATTATCACAAGCTTAAACTTAGGAGGTCATTGGGCAGTAACGAAACTTCCAAGGTTCAATTTCTAATGCCGGTAATAGGCACCCTTAGTAAAGATGGCGTTAGCGCCCACTCAGCCCTTTTCAGGAGCCTTGCGCTCCACTTATAGGTAGTCGCGGGGGGGATTACCTACTGTAAGTGCAACCTGGGAAAAAAAAGGACAGAAAAAAACAGTGGGAAGTGGCCTGACAAGCCCTGTAAGCAGTTCCGAATTCGGGAACGTTCGGGCATTAACTAGGTATCCAACGACGCGGCTCTGAAAAATCGAGTTTAGCAAAACTCCTCCATCGACCTGCCACCAGACTCATCCATAAATACCAAAATCATACGATTACTTACATTAATAGAAGGGGATTCGGGTCCAACCCACCCGACTTTTTCTCTGTCGAATGGGATAATGAAACGCTACGGCGTAAAATAAGACGGTTCTAGCCTTTTTCATTCTTCTCGACTTCTTGAATCGGCGTCTTATGACAGTTCAAAACACCGAAGAAAAAAAAAACTTCAACTCCATACAATATCCACAGTCATCATCGGTACGTATATTCATAATACGTATTTTATTCATATAGGTACGTACAATACGTGTTGTGTGTAAGTACATACTTACACTACTATCAGCCATTGAAGCATTGGCGCATTGGAGACGCGTATCTGGTCACTACTTGGGCGTCGACAATCTAACGACAACCTTCGTGTGGTATCGTGTCGTTTCGCTTCCTTCAACTTGACCTTCGAGGATTCGCCGCGGCTATATTCATCCCTATTCATATTCGCATCTTGCCCGCACTCACACCCGCATTTCGGCAAATACTTGGATGAGAATACACTAATCGCTTATATTTTTTTGCGTCATCCCGATATCTCCATACAACCCCGTCCCCCAGGTACAATACATGTCGTCCCCAAGTATCCCCAAGGAGAAATGGAGCTTAAGTGAGCTGCCTCACTTGGCCTCGCCCTAATCTGGCCTATCCTATTCCACCCGTCCTTGGAGTCTCCAAAGTCTGGAGCCTTGGGGTATGTGCGTGTGGCCTCTTAGTCTCCAGCCCGATAGGAGAATTCATTCGATCTTCAAGCTTGGCGGCCAAAGGTGTAGGGCCCGGACGATCGTCGTCCTTGGCAGACTACATGGCCCCTGTGGCCCAATCCAGATCAAGTGTCACGACCGTACCCGCGAAAACGCTTCGCGAAAAAAATACCAAGTGCTACAAGTGCTACACAAAGACAAACAGGGACCATCCCTTCTCTATACGTACACTTTCTTTACTACTTTAGTTCGCGGCCCCGTGTAAGTGGGCTCTCTCCCTGATGAGAGACCGCCTTCCTTGTCACGAGGGTCCTTGGCCTTAGCCATTCGTATACATATATACCTTACTCAGCCTGCCCATCATTCAAGTTCAGTAACTTCACTCTCTCGGATCCCGTACTGTAGGTAGTCCCGATCTCGTAGTCGTCTCCTTGTGGCGTCGTCGCAGCCGTCGTCGTCTTCAATTCCATTGTTCTCTCCCGTCCCCTTCGTGTGTCTCGTGAGCTTTATGACCACAATGTCGGACTTAGACTCCTTTACTCTTTTCTCCCTGTTGCCTACAGAGTTGAGGCTTCAGATATGGCGACATACCTGCCACCCTCGGGTCGTCGAGGTCTTGTACGACGACCAAGAAGACCGGTGTGCGTCAACCACGGTACCACCGGCCACCCTTCATGCATGCCGAGAGTCGCGGTTCGAAGCATTGACGATATATAAAAAATCATTTGGCACCAAAACCCACGAACCCAGGATTTACTTCTGCCCAGAAATAGACACCCTCTACCTACCTCGACCACCTTATATGGGCTATGACGACGCCATAAGATCATTCTCGGAGCTTGTCCTGGATACCGACGACACTGTCAACCTGGCTATCGATTATGTCAACCCTGACATTAGACGCCCATGGGAGACGTACAACAAATATGCCCTGATGCACAGTTTCCCCAAGGTGAAAGAGGTCTACCTGGTCCTGGACGCAGACGCACCGGCGGAAGAGCACATCTATGAAGACCACGACGACCACGAAGATATAGGACTAGTCGATCCATCGGGAGATATAATGGTTCTCTGCCGACTACTTTCCGAAGTCAAGGAATCATTTTTCTACGAGGTCGGGTCTACCTACACGGTCAGCGATACGAAGGAGGAATTCTACGAACAGCCCGTCTTGCCTCCCCTTGTGTTGAAGTCGAAGGTCACACATCATACACACCACGAGCATACACACCATGACCACCCACATTACGATCATACGCATCACTCATAGAGGGAGCATGGAACGGCTTTCTCTTATGCCTAATATAAATATCAGGCTTTAGTTAAATCCATGACACGAAAAGACGTCATGTTGTAGGTTTATAGGGTATTCTTAAGAAAGATACCGCGAAATCAGCATAATGATAATGATATAAATATTGAACTTCACCTTCGTCATAGCCCATCGGCAAATATTGAGTAGGAGTAAATGTTTGCTGAGATCTAAGCCTTCACCGCCTGCAAGCCTCATTTCGTTATCGTTTTACTTTGTCTTGAAGTCAACGGCACTTCCCTGCAAACCAATAGCAGGTACATGAGGCTTTCCAAAAACAAGGTCAGATGGCCTGCGCGTTACTAGATTGACCAGTCATATTCGTTGCTCTTGAGATTGCGTGGATCGTCAACTTGCTTTTGATTTATGGAGAAGTAATAAGTTTATTTGACCTTCGCAACCAGTACCGTTCACAGCATTAGAATGGCCATCGATCTTCCTACGCATGCATACAGGTTCCCTTGCTGAAACAACAGTCTATGTACGAAATACGTAACACTTCTTCGATGTGCCTAGAAAAGGCTGTTTCCTATCAAACCCCTAGAGGTCCGTCAACCAAACTGCAACTTGAGAATTGCCTTTAGGATGTCCTAGTCCTAGATATTCTTCTCTACTTCATGTCCTCTCCTATTCCGCACCCGTAACCTAATTATAAATAGCAAAGGACACCAACGCAAAGGCAACCGGGCCCCTCGGTTCATGAACCTGGCGATTCTTTATTCCCAATATTCTTCCTTGGGGTCCGTGGGGTCCGTGGGGTCCGAGGTCTGCGATCGGGAAGTTTATGTCGTTTAGGGGCGCCAGTTGTCGCATTTTTACTTGGACTAAGATCTTCCAGAGCAGGCAATCGCTTTTCAATGGGCGGGGTAACTTCAACGACTCGTCCCATATCAAAATCCGGAAATAGGCGTTTAATCCGTCTCCTTTGGTTGCAGAAGACACGCTTGCCAGGCATTTCCTCATAGTCAAAATTGCATTGACTATTGCCGAACGCCCACAACTTCACGTTGCTCGACTCCAAAGGGCCTAAGGTCGGATCGTTCGCACGATACGCTCGGTCTGGGAACAGGTGGGTGAGTATGATCACGGCACGGGTGGGGTCTTCCTGCTTGATAGCTTTGACCTCGGCTGATAAGGAAGAGTAGCCCTTGGGATGCTGAGCCATGAAACTTGGTTCTCCAATTACAGGCTCGAGTTGGAAGAGGGCATATCCAAGTATGGTGATCTTCTCGTCTGGCATATCGTAGCGCGTATCATCGAGGAAAATGAACTTCCCTATAGGCGGATCGGGGTTTCTGAGGATTCTCTTGTCGGTTGTTAGGGCCAATCTATTGAGTTGTCGCCGGGCTTCGTCTATAGGCGTTACGAGCTGCTCATCCGTGCCGAGAACGAAGAAAACTGCCTTGAAGGACTCAAGTTGGCGCTCCAGAAACCCTATTAATGGCGAAGGATGCTTGCATTTGAAGCAGCCAATGTTCCCTAATAGAGCTAGATACGGAGCTTTTGGGACGATGTCAATTTTATTATAGGTAAGGTCCTCACCCAACTAGAGTTCCGACATAATCTGTATTTTAACCATTGTGATGGTGGTATGCGAGTATCAAGGTGAATTGGATTCGAGAAATAAGAGACCAGTTGATGATGTTGACAAGTTTGCTCGAAGATATAAGTCTCGAAATCCGAGTAGATGTAGAAGGGACAGAAGGGGATTGAATAGCTGTACCCTCTTTCTCGCACTTGACTCTTCTTTGACGTTGTTGGATATGGAGGAGCCACTTGAGTAAAGACAGGCTCTTCCCTATATATTAGGATCAACTTCCATAGACCTTTCTGTCATTATCTCACCATGGAGATATGACCAACACCAGGGAAAGAGAGCACCAGTAGACGATGGGATAAGCACCTACCTAGGTACCTATGTAGATACCCGTCAACGATGAACTCATAGCAGAATAGCTGAGTCTGCTGTATACCTAGATACTGATATAATTCAGGAGGATAGCTCGACGACTTTCACTTGAAAATCAGCATAATATATGATACTTATTAATTGGATCAATGTGAAAAAAAAAGTTGTGCTAAAGAACAGAAGCTGGAAGTCCTTAAAGACCCCTGAATATACGGATGTACCTTCTAGGGTTCAGATGTTAAAAGTGGAGAAAATATCCATGCAATTAGCCGCACCTGCAGATCGATTTTCGTCTACGAGGTACATGTACCTAGGAAAGTTACGTGCCCCGCCATTTGACTCACCCACCTTAACATTTGCGCATAAAGTTTACGACCGAAGCTTTCTACTCTATTGATCGCCGAGTATCTTATTTTGAATATCGTTCTCTTAAGCTATCTAAACTAGTACACACTACTTCATTTAATACAATATAAGCGAAATCATCGTCTGATTCGACTTCGACAGCTTCGGTAACCTCTAGCCTATCCAGTTCAAAGCAATCCCAAGCTTCTCTGCAGCAGAGCTTCCTTTCCTTTTCTTTCCCTCCTAACCACCAAACCGCAAACCGCAAACCATGGCGGCCATAACGCAAACCGAGCGTGAGCTCCCCATTCGCGATAATCCGGACCTCGAGTCCTTCGAGTAAGTCCCCAGATCTCTCCTCGCCCACCCATCCTCTCCAAGTCCCAAGTCCCCTTTCAAATACCCCTCCAAACCCTCCAAAAACAGCACCCAGCTAACCCCAACCCACCCGCAGCATCGTAAGCGCGTACACGAAGCTCCTGCACGACGACCCGGACCTCACGATGCCGGTAGCCGCGATCGAGGCGCTGATCGAGTGCCTGTCCCAATCGTCGGCCAAGACCGTCTTTGAGACTATGGACCTCATCAAGACGCAATCGGCCAAGCTGCGCGCCGCGGTGCGCAACCCGGTCGCCCTGACGCACGGCACCGACCTGTTCCAGCAGTACCTCGTCAGCTCGCTCAAGCAGCCCGGCCCCGACGGCAAGGAGACTAGCAGTCACGAGAACTTCGAGGTCGTGCGCCAGCACCTCATGCGCAACGGCCGCCTCTTCGCCTCCCGCGCCAAGCAGGCCCGCGAGCAGATCGCCGCCCTCGCCCGCGAGTACGTCCGCGACGGCGCCGTCATCCTCACCCACGGCGGCTCGCGCGTCGTCCGCACCCTGCTCGCGCGCGCCGCCGAGCCCTTGCCCAACGTCGGCGACCCGCGCCGCCGCTTTAAAGTCATCCACGTCGTCAACGAGGCCCGCCGCGCCGAGAGCCTGCGCGTCGTCGCCGCCCTGCGCGAGAAGGGCGTCCAGGTCGCCACCATCCCCGAGTCCGCCGCCGCCTACGCCATGAGCAAGGTCAGCGTCGTGCTCGTCGGCGCTGAGGCCGTCACCGCCAACGGCGGCGTCATCTCCCGCATGGGCACGTACCAGCTGGCCCTCCTCGCCAAGGCGCGCCGCAAGGAGTTCTTCGTCGCCGCCGAGCAGCACAAGTTCGGCAAGACCTTCCCCATCGACCAGTTCGACCTCGGCTTCGACCAGCAGATCTTCGACTTCCACGCCCGCGAGCAGGACGAGGAGAGCGAGGATAAGACTACGGCGCGGCCTATCGATGACCCGGTCGATTATACGGTATGTTTTTAATGAAAGATGGTGGATTATGAATATTTGAATTATGGTATATATAGTTGTTCTCTTGCTAACACTCCTGATACAGCCACCCGAATTCATCACTTCCATTCTCTCGGATAACGGCGTCCTTACGCCTTCGGATGTAGCCAAGATGGTTATTGATCTGATGTACTGAAGCGTCGCTGAGATGACGAGATAAATGCCTCGTGGTTCTGTCTTCGGACCACACTCACACCTACACCCATACCCATACCCATACTCACACATGCTTCATATCCCTCTGACATACATACATGCTTAATGTATGGTGAGACACGATTCTCTACATAGCTTTGGTGGTGAAAAGTCATACTGACTGCCCTACGAAGTTCAATAAGAGGGAATTATTACCTACACAGTCTGGAACCTAGTAGAATCCTGACAGGCGCTGGGAGAAATAGTGTCCTTTGCAGGTTGGCCGTAGGAACTAGATAATGGAAGCTTTCTTGGGGATGAGCATGACTATACCCTCTTGACATAGGTATTCCAACGGCGTCCAAAAACCCGATAAGCGGTATCATAGAAGGTGTGATAGAAACACCTAGGTTGGGAGTTTAGATATCTTAGATGACATATACCTAGATACCAGCATCACCGAAAATTCGCACAACAAAATTTGGGCGTACCCACGTGTATGGGCAGAATGAATATATTCATAAATGCTTTGAGATCATAACCATGATAAAGATATTCGTATCGTCAAGCGAGTGAGCAGCCTTTCTTATTCTAGATACACCGGTAAATGCAGGATAAATTTTGTGAGAATACACCACGATACCTATCCCTTTTTCCCATACTCTAAAATGCGTTCCTTTTTTCCCGCATTCCTGAAACGAGAGGACTTTTGTGAAAAGACAGCGAGCTAGCCTCATGACCGAACAAATGTTGAATTTGCCACGGAATTTGAAGCCGAGTCGATGTAGATACATTGGACTGATTTACCAGTTGTTGAGAACTGGATCCAGGTCCTAGGATTATATAGGCATCGCCGGTAATGCTTACAATATCGCTGAAACGAAGGGGCCTAGATAAGAAAAGCCTGTGGATGACGAGTACGTGTAGCGATAGCTTATTAGTTGATCTGATAATTCCCTATAGATCGCGAACGAGCCTGGCGCCCACCCACGCATATAGATAGTTGCGTTGGTACCAGTTTACACTAACGGATGCGTTCGTTAGTAAATGCTTGTTATGAAGATCATTCGAATTTCGTGAGGCTTGTGAGTTAGGAAATGGGTGAACAAACAAGGTCTTTCTCCCCGCAATACGAGGGTGCGTGGCCCAGGAGCCGCCGAGAACAATGTTATGTTTCTCATCAAAAAAGTCGGCTATAGTATTGATGTTTAGCATGTTCTTTCCTATCAGATGGGGAAGGAAGCCGTCATACCGGTGTACCCCGGGTATAATGCCAGGGGCTTGAAGCCTTCGTGCGGCCTGAGTGTGGTGCTAGTCCATTCCCATACGCCTCCCATCTCAGCCCGACCTGCTAGACGATTGCCATGAGTAGTCACGGCCACGGGGTGCCAATGGTGGAAACCAACATTGGCGTCGGTGAGGTCGATGAACAGCTCGTCGTCATTTTGAGACAAGCCATCCTCGACAAGAGAAGCGTCAGATGGTGGGGTTTCCTCCACGCCATCGTTAACTAGATGGCTGATTATTCCCTAACGTTAGCCTGACTGTTGTGCTTAACTGCTATGGGGAAACTCACGCATTGACCGCTGGCACAGTCTTTCCTAGTTTGCGCTCTGCTTCATCCTTCCTCTTCATGCTATCAACGTAAGTGTATATGCTTTGGGCTTCCTCAAACGTAGGGATCCGGCCTCCTAGCCATGTGGCACAGCCTGTGAGCTCGTCATACGAAGCAAAGACCGGCCAGTCGAGCGCATATTTTAGTGGTACTAATCCGTAGACAGTGCGCACTGCCTTGCCTTCCATAAATGAGGAGGGGACAGCTTGTTCACCATTGGCTCCGTTGGTATGGCCATTCGTATGACCGTTCACTTTCCCATTTACATGTCCGTTAGTGCCATTGGCATGGTCCAGGTCCTCGTTAGCCCAGGAAGCAGGGATCTTTGTGGATTTCGTATTGTACATGTATAGCGCATACTAAGAAGGATTAGAGCTGTCATATCTTGGGCTAACGATCAAGCTCACCTCCTCGTTAGTAATGGGCCTTCCCTTGGCTTGGAATTTGTGAACGTGCACACGCCTGGATGGCTTCTCGTTGTCCCTGTATGTGCCTTAGTAACTTGTAGCCACGACACCTTAGTGTGAACTAACCATCCAAAGTGCTTGTTCGAATCCAGCACGTCATCTGGGTCGTCGAGTCCTATTGTAATATCCTGCTCTGGTATGTCAAACCAGTCATTGCCTACTCTTGAAGCATAAGCCTCCTGAGCTAGAGCCTCAAAATTTGGACGTTTTGTAAGAGGCGGTGGGAGAGTTTTGTCACTTTGTAGCATCATGTATAGCAGGGTTTCCAAGTGCATGATCTCATGCTCGAAGCCAACCCAGATGGCCCTCCCGACATTTCTGGGGATGTTCTCCAATCCTACAGAATAAAGGCTTTTCAACCTGTCCCTTACTCTCTCCTGATACTCCAGGATGTCCTCCAGGGGTGGCCATTCGTCCGGAACTTCTGAATGTTGATGACAGAGCTCGGGGTTATCAACGTCTGGGTCTATTCCCCTTTCAAAGATGGAGGAGTAGAATGCCGGCTCCGTGAGGGGATTCTTGGTCGTTTTCGTCAACTGTATATCCAAGAACGTAGGAATATGACCAAGGTAGAAAACGCAAGCGTTTCGAAGTTTGATGGGCTTTTCTAACAGCTCCTCGTCAGGTAACATTCGCCTAGTCACAATGTCCCACACAGCCCATAGACTTTCGAAGTCGCTGATTGATGGGACGTGAGAGCGAGCATATTCCAAAGGAATGGGGCTGAAAGACATGTTCGGCTTGGTTAGAAGATGAAGTCCTGCAGTATGTCAGTTACCCGGTCTGACATTCCACTCAAGAACCCAGGGAAGGCATAGGGCCGCCCCGCATTTAAAAGCTACGGCTGAGGGACGTAAGAATATTACAGGCACGCCTCAAAGACGTCAGGGTCTCCTGACTGGCCTCACGTGGGCCGCGTGCTGCAGGGTCTCATAAAACGTGGAGAAGACCCCTAGCTAATTCGCGGAACGGGACGTTGCGGATGTAGGACGAACCCCATATCCTCGGGTTGGACAAATATTCGTGGACCACTCACCGTAGTCTTCATCATTGGTCATCCAACGATCAGCCTCGATCATGCCCGCTGACCTCCAAAGATTACTGCAACCTGCTTTCGAGTACTTCAGGCTCTGTTCGACCTGAACACGTTCGTGAGCTTTGATGGTTTCTCCTAGCACGACAGTATCGCGGAGGGGCGAATAGAATGCTTGGTGGCGCCCCCCTTCGTTGTCATATACGTATTCGCCGATAACCTGCCAGTCATTCAGGTCAAATGCCTCGTGTCCAAGAATTTCATTCGCATGGACAAGCCCATTCAAGATGAACCTTGACCAGTCAGCACAACGATGAAGGGCCGGATGGACGTATGTATGGCGTCATTGGCAACTGACCTATGTGTGACGCCGAACTGATCTTAGAAGCGGCGTACAGAGTTCAGCAGAATTCGAGTCAACATAAATTTCGATAATACTAACCGTTGTATGCGTGGCTTCGGTTGGGCGTCAGCAGCCTGATATCATTAAAGGAGGACGCAACGGGGCGTTCCATCACTTACTAGACCTTGGAAGGATCGGTGCAGGAGTCCAATCCAATCAGAAAGCCATCCGCAGGCTGGAGAACATCGGCGAACCCCTTCAAGAATGAGGCTGCTTCGTCCCGGTGGAAGTTACCTATTTAGGCTGGTCAATTTCCAAAAGTCTGATTTGGTATCAGAACAAATTCGAGTTCGTACCGATGCTAGACCCCAGGGACAAGACACACTTGCGCTTGGAAGCGATCTGCGGCCTCTTTAGCCATTCGCGGCCATCATCGTACGTTCCCAGGAGCCCGTGACATCGGACGTGACGAAAGGTCGGAAGCTGAGCTAGAGTCCTTGACAGCTCATCTTCTGACAAATCAAGAGCATAGTAGTCGATCTTCTTGCCGGCATCTTCGAGGGCTCGAAGTACCAGAGACACCTTCCTCAAGTTGCTAGCCGGGAGACGGGAAAATCAATAAACTACCCCTTAGGTGCAAAGGGTGGTGCTATCACTCACCCGCTACCTAGCTCGAGAACAAGGGCTCCGGATGGGATTGCCTTAGCAATACCCGCGGCCGAACGGCGCAGTACTTGGATCTCATGATTGGTCAGATAGTACTCATCTAAATATGTGATCTGAGATATAGGTCAGCATAATGACATACAGGCAGGAGTTGTATTTTCTCTTACCTCCTCAAACAGCTGCAGGCCCGTCTTATCATAGAGGAGCAGCGTCGGCAGTCTCCGAGGACCTTCTGGGGGACGAAGTAGTCTGTGGATCTCTTCTTTGAGGTTTATTTCGACCGAAGACCGCCGAATGTCGATAATATCAATATCGGATGGTCGTTCCGCGGTCTTACCGGCCCCCTTTTCCAACTTAGACTGCGAAGTGGGGAGTTGAGGCTCATACGGAGATTCGACAACAGATGGCATAGCTGTTGAAGATTAAATTGCTTACTACAAACGGACGGGGAAAATGTGTTTGCTAAGCTTAGGAAAATAGTCTTCACCACCTACTAGGGGGGTGAGATAATCGTACTTGATATATAATATAAATTTTAACTGGGATGATCACGAAAGCTGATGTCGTGGAGAGTCACGCAGGTCACGGTACTCAGCATGTACCTACCTACCTACTTTGACCTAGTACAAAGTATACGATGAGATCAAGAAGCTTTTGCAAACCTAGTTGCGAAGCCACGTTCTCATCCGCCGAACAAAGGCACCAGTACGATAATGGTGATGTCAGTCCGGGCTAAGGGGCTTGCCCAGTCCAGATGCGGTAGGGCAAATGACCAAGCTACCAGGTACACCAGCCCTAAAATTGATCGGGCGTGCTGCATTCGCGGCGCCCATCCTGGAAATGGGGATCCGAGGCAGGGGAGACGGGGAAAAGATGGCGGCAGAGGGCGCGGTGAAAGGGATGAAGGGGCGCCTGTACGGTGTACCTAATGCATGGGCGGGAGCATGTTGCGGTAGTTCGATTCAAATGTGGTTTCCAGGAGCTTAACGGGACTTTAGAGAGCTCGGAGATTTGAGAAATCAGAAAAGTTTTGTCATAAGTTGATGCAAGTTGGACTAGACTAAGACTATGAGAGTGGGATGTCAAAGTTGAAGAACAAATCAAGGGTCAGAAGAGCCACGATGAATATGAGCCACGGCTTCCCCGGGTCCTTTTAGCCCCCCCAGGCCCCGCAAAAAAGGTGGTTCGGTGCTCAGATACATGTGTAACCGCCACGCTTTCTGCACGCTTTACTGCATATAGTCAATACGGGTAGAGAGAGTATTGGCTTACGCCGCATTGCCCTTGTTAACCTTGTTTCGCTTAATGCATCCCATCGCTTGTAATCGTTTTTTTCCCACCTGTTGTGCGACAAGCCACGCTGCAAGCCCTTTTCGCCCCTTACCCAGGTCTGATCATGTCCTGGTTCCTGGCGAATAGCCCTAGACATTCCCGAGGTTGTTCTAGACCTTTCACCAATAAGAAACCGAGTGTTTGATATAGCATACGTCAGGTATTGTGCCCGAGAAATGTTGCAGTATGCTTTGATATATTCAGATGGTTAATAACTTTGATCTTTTACCAGATAAACTTGAATTAGGTAAGAGCTTTCTTATCAATCGACGTCTGGTAGCACCAATTATCTCCCAAACACCCCGACTCTAAAGAATTCCCGTTACGGTTTTAGGAAGCCGATAATAGAAATACACCCCCCGGACCGAGACCCCCAAGCTTACCAGGTTAGCTACGTCACTCGTATGTGACCATGACCTGACGATCTTTACCGAAACCCCCCACTTTACCCCTCAACTATATGCTTAAGATGTAAAGAGCCTCTCGCAGCTAGTTTCGAGCGCGAACAATAAAGGTATCGTACGTGTAGAAGTCTATGTTTGGTAATATTTCTTGATGGGTTGATTTACTAGAATGGGTTTAATAATCACAATTATTGCTTGTGGCGCTAATGGATGCCTTACCGTTGATCATGGGGCGCGTCTTACATGGAATGTAAATTGCTAATTCGTAGGAATTGCCTAACCCAGCGGCGTGCATTCGTTGCCGGACATCGAGACATCGTATTGATTATTTGGAACATTCTATTGCATATTTATACTCGCCCTTGATTGTGGGACAGTGCCTGGATGCTACCCCCCAAACTGCACGTCAAATTGTGGGGAAGCAACTCCCCGTGACACTCCCTCCTTACTCCCACAAAGTACTAGAATACCGAGATACCAAGGTACGTTGTGAATAACGTGGGAGAAGGAACGTCTCTCGAATTAGGGGTCCCGGGATTGAAAAGGGGGGGCCTGCCTCAGCTCATTGCCACGAAGCGTCTTCAGTATCATTTATCATACAACTTCATGCTCTGCTTACTTACACTCCCGACATTTTTTCTTTCACATTTATTTTTCTCGCGGCATCCTCGCCAACAAACTTAAAAATGACCATAACAGCAGCGGCGAACTCTGCATTCAGCCAACACACCCAGTTCCAGAGCTGGGAAGTTTGTTCAGGTGCATGAACGAATCACTTTCGATGCTGTACGACAGTGCCGTTGTCCATTCAGCCACGGATCAATTTTCATAAAAATAAATTATACACAAGAGGAAAGTGAGGGGATGATCATCTTTTCTGGCTAGAACTCCAATTTCTTCTATCACTACGCTTTCAATACTTACCTAGGTATTTATTCGAAAGCCGTACCCTGCAAAAACTGCTCGTGAGGATGAATTGGCCAGATAAACCTGATCAGGGAATTCCTAAACGGGTGTTAGTTTAGCCATCTGGAGAGATAAGCGTTTTTATAGAACCTTCTTCCGTCGTTGGGTGTCCAGCTTTAAGCTTTTCCGAAATCATCCAATAGACGGAGTCATGACCAAGACAAATCGTTCCACGTCTGCTGTGTCATTTGGCTGATTTCGTGCCGTCCGTGTTGGGTATCATAGGTTGGCTTTCCAGAGATGATATGTTTTCGGACTTCACAATGTATTACAATTATTCATCTTGTATTGGAATCCCGATTCATGGAGGTGGTCCGATAATACATCCCCTTTTCTGACTCCCCGTCGTAAAGGCATCAACACAAGTTAGGTTAGTGACTAATTATGGAATACATAATTAAACTTCAACCCATTTGACATGATATGGCCTCTTAGAAACTACTCATATAACACCTATAAAAATGATCAAGTTCTATATTGCACACTCATAAAGGGGCTAAGGATGGGTACTTTGCTACACAAAAGTTCTCCGATTTAGTTGGTTTTACATAATGATCCGTAACGGCATAACCAGCCCAAGATCAGTTCGCATATGGCTACGTCAATGATGATTTCATCAGAACATGATTAATGATACAAGCCCAAGCGGCTGGGAAATATAATATCTAATATGTGGCAAGGGCCAGTTTCTACTGCGGCCGTACGTCGGCCTACCTTCCTATCACAACAAAGAAAGGATCCCCACTTTGCTATAGTACGTAGTTTGTTATAGTATATTAGGGGTATGTAGGCTTGAATGCAACACCTCCTCTCTGATGTTCACACCGGGGCTTGGGTATGGTTCTTGAGCCCTTTCGTATTCGCCCGCATATTTTCTCTTTTTCCGCTCTTGGCCCTTCCAAAACGCCCCCGATATATCTGTAAAGCCGTTTGCATGTAGTCTTTTCCCAGTTCTAGCCGGTTAAGGGGCAAGGAAACTATCGGCCTTCTTCCATGTCGACGTAACTTACCCTTAGCTAGCTCATGTCCTCTTATGCTCCTACATGGAACAGCGGAAGTGAATTGAATTGTTATTGCTGAGACTATGAAATATGCAAGTCTTATTTCCGCATTTGATTCTCAGCTCATAGGTATCCATGGTGGTGTCAATGAAGTTATTGAGAACGACAGGGATTGAGGTAAAGCCCATATTCAATCACACTTCCTGTAACCTTAGTCCTACCTAGCTATATGTGTCAAAATGCAACACTCTTGATTTATTAGATGGGTATCTAATAGCAACTGTAGTCCTTTGTTTCACATATGCAACTCGGTGAAATATGGACTCAAATCATGCTTTCAGACCCAAATACTCCTTACAGTGAAGAGCATTGCAACGATATGCTGTAAATTATTTGAAAGTAAATCCTTGCCGTCCCTGAATGAAGACTCATTTAGCTGACAACTAAGGGTTATACCAATTATATCGACTTGAAAAATTTGAGCTTCTCGGTTACTTTAGTGAGTACCTACGTAAGTGGCTTCTTAATACGTTATAATCTGAATGACCTCTCATATCTCATAGAGACTGATAGCTCTACGCTGACAAAGCGCTTATACACCCATAGAAAAGTACAAATGCATAGGTAAATGGCCAAGATTAAGTTAATTATAAAACCTTTAACCCAAGAGGAATACACTAGCTTGCTCAAGAATTACCTAGACACTACCATTATATTGCTCTTTACAGCATGAAAGGAGGGGTTTTATACTCTTCGTGAGCTGTATATGAGATTGCTACCTATTCATCCTTTAGTAGGTAGGTGCTCAGTTCCGGTATGAGATATCCAACTTGAGTTCTCTTACATGAACTGCTTTGATGTGGGGAGGTCGCATTTTTGAAGCCTGCCTGTATCTCATAATTCAAGAACCTGAACTGCAAAAGCTGCTGCTCTTCCAATACCAATATATACGGTGAATTTCATAAGTGGTCGTGTTATTATCACGGATCTACGAGGGCGCTACGCTTCTGTAATTGAAACCTATCAATCCATTGGAGGGTATATTCATCATAACTTGGCTGGCACTTCAAATAAATGCCCTATCTCCTAGGAGCCTCGAGAGTAAACCCTATCTAACTTTATCCTGATCACTACATTCTCTTACACACTTGAGCTTGAAGGAAGAGCGCTGCTGAAGGAGCCGCTAGGAACTCCACTGGGGGCCGTCCCATTTCCGGTTCCGTTACCACCGCCGACAGTATAACCCGTCGAATGGCCGCCCTCAGCATCAAGATAGGCAGCTACAGTCCACGAATTAGCAACACGAAACCAAAGCCTCAGGTTAGAGAAAGGGGGAGACGTAAACTTACCAACTCCATAGTACTCGTTCTCGGTGTAGTCAGCCGATGCATTAACACCAATCTGGATCCAGGCGAAGAGCCCATCCGAGATATCGTCGCCGAGGTAGACGTACTGCGGGATAGGGTCGAACGCCTCGTCGGCCGCAACGATCGACCACATGTCCTCGTCGTTGGTCGTAAGCGCCACCGTGTTCTGGTTATACGGGTACGTCGCCTCGACCTCGGCGCGCAGGTTCTCGGGCCAGAAGAGCTGGCCGATGTGGCTAACCGGCGAGTTCCTATTCCCGGGTTATTAGCCGTCGGCGCCTACCTACCTTCTAGTCAAACGGATTTGGAACGACCCGAGTCAAGGAAAAAAAAGAGGGGCCTTAGTGAAAAAAAAAAAACTTACCATACGGAAATAGTGCCGTTCGGCATAACTTGGGCGTTTTGGTGAGACAACAGATGCGTGTGGACGGCGCGCCCGTCGTAGTGGCCCGGGAAGATGGTCTCGAAGCTAACCACGCCGTCGCTGTCCGTTAATTGGATACCGCGGAGATAAGTAGAGTTATAGCCTCCCGAGGCGTAGTTTCCGTTAGTCGATATACCGCTGTAGACGCCGGTGGCGTTACAGTTCCAGATGTCGACCGCGACGGCGGGGATAGGCTCGCAGGTGTTGACGTCGATGTACTGGATTTCTAAGAATAGGTCGACACCGTCGCTGTATAGTGCTTCTTTGACGTTAGACCTCATCTTCTCGCCGACCACGTAGTACGGGCCGTCGGTGACTTCAGGGGCTAGGATGCAGCTCGTATTTCCGCTGAAGACATCCTCGAGCGAGGTGAACATGTCGTAGCTGTAGGTTCCCGTCATATTGTGGTTGACCGCTTCCCATGCCTGGAGATCTTCGAGTGTGCGTTTGTCTTTCCTTGCGGGAGCTTGGATACCACGCTTCTGTCTAATGTTCTTGACGGCATTGGCACGGCGCTTGATCGATCGTGACTTCAGGGCTTGGGCTGAAGCAGAGTTCGAGCACGAAGCTAGGGATCGAGCTCCGAGTTGGGCGGCATTGTCACGAGCTACGAGCTCGCGCTTCATCTGGTGCGCGTCGTGCTCCTCACCAGGGTGAGCGGCGACATAACCGGCGAGAGCCGCGAGGATGAAGTTGGTGAAAGTGACCATGATGAACGAAGACTGCCTACGCAACTGACTAGGATGTAACCGTTGAAGAGAGGAAAAGTTGCCTTGAAGTGAAGATCATATCGAGAAACAGCGATACGAACTTCCTTTAAACTGATTTCTATCACTTACCATGGGAGGCTCTTAGAAGGCTCCTACTAGCTATTGTGGCCGCCCGGCCGCGCGCCCAATCGCGATAAAGGGGATGCCAATTCGTAATACGTCGTGGACCCCTATCAACCAAGGTATCTTCTTGACATATCATATGGATATCCATGACTCGTGACTGGCGAGGCTAGCCTTAGCCTCCATAGAGAATTCATTACGCGTCACTTACGCAGAGGAAGATTGCGCATATATGAAAGGCTGAGGGCTCTGTTCGAAGGACGGATCTTCACAGGGAATAGAGATCCCCTATTCTCATGTTGGCCAATGAGAAAGATCTCATTTTCAAAGTATTCGGCCGATTCGACGAGCCAAGCTTTCCCGGTTTCCTACCTAGTAAGTAGGTGCCTTAGCCAAGACAATGAAATGTGCTGGTTGACGAATCAGACCCACTTGGACTGATACCTTCATTCGCCTTCCGGTAGTTGGTATGCATGGTATTGTGTGGTTCTTTATGTAGGTAGACATTTTTGTTTCGATATATCGTAGGGTGATTATACTTCCTAGTTCAGGGAGCAACCATCCGAGGCTCGGGGCATATTGATGAGATCCTGTGAGTGCTTTAGACATGAATCTCTAAAGGAAACCTCGCGAATTAAACCCACATTTACGTATATTATTTTAATCGCAATTACATTTGCTTGCGAGTTGGTAATAGTAGTATCTAGGTAACATCCTGAGCAATTTGATATTCCGACTAAGGAGGCTCTAAAAAGGGGGGGCGGATAAGTGGGACTACCCCAGACTATGGATCGAAGAGGAGGATATCATGGATACCTGACTTACGAATACAGAGTCATCCAAAGAGGCAATGATCAGTCGAAGTAAAATCACCTAGGTTGTGCTTTTTTCTTCAGATGAAAAATATTTCTTAGCAGCTTGTTGTCACTTCCAGCTTCTCCGTCCTATGCTTGCGTGGAAACGCGAGTCTTCGTGTCTCGATGAAAAGTTTTTCTCGGAAGTAAATTCGAAATACATAAGATTGAATATTATTGAACTACCTACCATTATGGGATGATATCACTGCCTTGAACTATGCACACTACCGGTGGCTCAACTTCAGACGACACATGCGACACGCGCGACACGTGCTCGCCCCTTGCTTGGTCATATCAATGATATACTGGGGAAGATTGGTTTATCTATGAGTAACATAACAGGTGGATATACGTAGTAAAATGGAGTCGATATACATTTTCGCTTTTGCCCCTTTCACCATATCAACCGCGAACTCGGAACGTCCGCAGCGTTACGTCATTTCCATGGATATTCATAGTCCCGACTCTGTGGGAGCTACATCCATTATCGGTTCCATACAGACGAGGGGAATTAAATATCCTGAGACTGGCGGCCGGCTATTATATCGGAGTCCGTGTCAAAACTACACTAGGAATTACGTGTCGGCCGATGTCCGATGATGAAAATATACGACGGAAACCCTCACGGAGAATTACATAGTCCAAGTGGTATCTCTGTAGTTGTTCTGAATTATCTCCTCTCTGTTTGGCTGGATGATATAATGCTGACATCAATTATTCTATCCTATCCGTCACAAAAAAGAAACTACACCAAAGCGACCTCGACCCTATAATACGATCCCATCAAGCCCATATTCATGAGGATGTTCGGCTCGTGTGACGTTGGGATAATAATCTTCCCTTGCCTCAAAATATGTGGTACGAAGGATTCCTGATCCCACGTATTTGTGCATCGATAGGTTTATCGAGCTATCACTGTGTAGTCTCGCGCGTGGGTAGAGCCTGTGTTCTTCGATTTCTGTTGTTATTTGCCCATTGGTCTCTGACTGACTACGTCTCGAGCGTGGCCATTTACGACTGGTGCCTCCTTTGCTCGATTTTCGCAATGTTTGCATGCGCACCCAAGAGTATAATGATGATATCGCCTCAGAAGTTTTCGTGTATGTGAAAGCCTTGGGTAGTGCTGGTATACATATGACTAGAAATGCGCAAGTCATCTCTGCTAATCCACATAGTATCACCGAAGTGCTGTGGTAAGTGAAATCAGGGCAGTGACCAAGAATAAGCGCCATGGCTAAGCGAGCAGATGCAGCAGCGACAGCTACGATACCCGCGGCGAATATGGCCGAGATTGTGGCCTTCCTGTTGGTCGACGTTTGCAATTTCCAGATAGCCTTTTGAGGGATGAGAAAGGCAAATACATCTGTTGATAAACTGACAACTGATATCATCAAGTTTTCCGTACCAGTATTGGCGCGGCTGCATTTTCCGCTGATGAATATATTCCAGGTATACTGGTGTGGCGTGCAGGCCAGGTTGTAAGCAACAAAGATCGCTATGCAGAACATGATGTTAATCCATATCAGAGAGTAGCTGGCCCAGAAAACGAAGTTGCGGGTACCTCTTGGAACAAAGATACGAATCCATTCCAGGAGGATTACAATTTTGACGAACGTGAGACTGAAGAGTTGTGGGTTGGATGTGAACCAGACATTCTGTTCTTCGTAAGTCTGCGAATATAGGTACGTATGATATATCATTGTTCCCTACCCAAAGGAATGAGATGAGTGCTGACATGCGGACATCCCATTGATGAACGAATGCGCCCGGAGAGCTAAGCATGCGGTAGGAAAAAGCAAAGGTGACCATATTGACTGCCTATATCCAGAAGGATCAGTTAGGAAACACGCCAAATGCGCCATGAAGGGTATATCATACGTATATCATAACCAGCAAATCTATCACCCGTTAGAAATGCCTAAGTACCACACAACTGTCAAGGTAAGTTTTATGGATCATACAGTCTTCTATGAATAGTTATCTCGTGAAGAATCTTACGTATATCCGCCCATAGAGTGAAGCTATGATCAAAGTTAAGAATATTGCGAGGGCGATATAACTTGGAACGGCGCCATGTTGCGGATGATCAAAGTTGGATGTAACGCCTGCAGGTGGATGAAGAGCGGGTCCATTAAGAACTGTAGCCTGCTCGTCTGGGGATAGAGAAGCAAAGTCGCCAATATATACTGAAGACATATTTCACATACCGGAATCTGTTGGAAGATAAAACAATCCAAAGACTTGGATTCCTCCGAGTAATATAGGGGCATTGATATTTCCCTATGAATCACCTCGAGGCACACTTGAGTCCATCTATATCTAAGACGTGTATAGGTAGGTAGATTTGCAAGAAGAACCGAGATGTAGTATACCGTTCCATTCAATGAGTTCGAAAATAGTAATCATCAGAGTCAAGGAATTCTATTGCGTGAAAATTGTGCTTTTGATGTGGTGGTGTTATACTAGCCTGCACGTCTCAGCCCCCTTTTTCATCTGTGTACTACCAGCATCGCCAATTCCGATAGGATGGGGGCGGATCTCCCACGCAGGTCTCTATATAAGGTAGATTGCGAGCTTCGGAGCCTTGTTTGAGAAAATTAGCTGCTGATTTCCGAGCCTCAACTGTCTATTCCCATTCCGATTCGGTCAGCTCTAGCATTTTCCTTGTGTCAGGCGGAACCCTGGATCTGCTCTCTCTTCGGGGAGGTACTCTAGGCGTCTCATGCGCCAAAGAAACGTACCGACGGCCTCGGCATGATGTGTATAAAGTAGGTAGACAGAGGATGTCCTTCGGACGTAAGCAATTTCACCATCAAATCCAGCATTTTCCACTTCCTGTTGTGTTGCCTTGAAAGAAATTCGTGATAATCTTACTATGAAACGTATGAAACTACTGCGACCGAGGCATCCCATCCCGTAATACCTAATAAAAGGAGCCAAGGAAAGACTACCTAAAAGGCTCAAACGCAAGCAATATCCTACCCTAGATGTGTTATCCATATCCCAACTCCTCCATTGAACACTAACCTCCATCCCAAACCATCAAACAAAAGAACTCACTGAACCAAACCCCCCTTAACAACTTTAGGAAACACCTGTTCCCTCCCCGCCGCGGCGCTCTCAACCCACTTCACAACATGCGGATGCAAGCCCAGCTCGCCCGCTCTCCTCGCCCACTCCAGCGGCGGAAGCTCCCCAACCGGACCGTGACCGTCCGTCTTATCCTCATCTGCATCCACACCAAGGAAAACCGCACTCACGGGATCATCCAACGAGACGCTCTCCCCACCGCAATAATGGTGGAACCTTACCCCCGGACTTGTCTCCTCAGTCTCCCCAGCCGCATCAACCTCATCAACACCCTTCACCGCACCCACAATCCCATCCACAACATCCCGCAACCCCACCGTCTCCAAAAAGCCGCGATAGCCAGGCACCTTCGGCACAGCCCGCATCCGCGCCGCGAACCGGCGAATCGCCCCCACGACGTCCCTCTCCGGGTCCTCGTCCGCACGCGATATCATCGCCGGCCTATGCACAAACACCTCCCAATCACCGACCTGCTCCCGTACCCGCTCTAGGAAGGCTTCGCTGGCCCACTTACTCGCCGCGTACCCCTCGAACCCCGTTTGCGGGGGCTGATGAGCCGCCGCCGAAACCTCGGGGAACGAGCTCCGGCCCGTGCTCGCGGCGTAATACACGCCGACCTGCGCCGTAGATACGTAGTGCAACGGCACCCTGCGCGGCAGGCACAGCTCCGCGAGCTCCTTCGTAGCCAGCACATTCGGCGCGCGTAAGGAGCGGTACGCTTGCGTGTGAGAGATCTGCGCCCCGGCGTGGATAACACGATCCGCTTCGCCGAAGATTTCGCGCGCGGCGTCTTCGCTGAGGCCGAGGCGGGGCAGCGTCAAGTCGCCCTCGTGCAGACGCAGCTTGGGGTGTGGCGGGATGATGTCTTTGCGGTTGCCCAGGTCGCGGATCGCGACGCAGTATACCTCTTGAACTGCGTCGTCGGCGACGAGGGCGGAGAGGATGGCGCGGCCCAAGAAGCCGGTTGCACCTGTGAGGACGATTACGCGCGAGTCCTGTGGTGGTTTTGGGGGATTTGACTTTGCTAATTCTAAGATGGCTGGGCTCGGTCTGGTTTCTTCGTCCCAGTTGACGACCTCTGGGGGAACTGCGTCGTTATTTATGAGACGTGCCATTGTACTCAGTGTGCTGGCCTCGAGTAAGTTGATCACGGGCAAATTGACGCTGAATGATTTGCGGATGGCTGCTCTTAGGCTGAGAAGAAGCAATGATGTGCCCCCGACGTGGAAGAAATCCGTGTCTGGCATGATGGGCCGAGAGCTCTTGAATTGCTCCTGGATGACCGTGATCCAGATGTCTCTTAGTCGTCGTTCGGTCTCGGTAAGCTCACCGTCGTGGTGCTCTTCTGTGTGCGTTGGCATTTCCTGCAGGGGCAATGCGCTGATGGCCTTTCGGCCAAGCTTGCCGGAACTCGTTCTTGGCATTTGGCGGAGGGGAATTATGGTTGCGGGACACATGTATTTTGGCAGAGGTAATGAGCCGGGAAGAGATCGCAAAAGGTTGTCGTGTTCCTCTTTCGAGTGCTGCGTGTCGAACACAACATGTGCAACGAGGAATTCGGGCGATTCCGGTGTAGAGCGACGAACTGACACCACTACATCAGACAGGGATCCACCAGATGCCTTAATTATAGCATCTTCAATCTCCCGAAGGTCCATCCGGATCCCGCGTAGTTTGATTTGGGTGTCCCCAGATATGCGGCCTTCGATGAGGAGAGTTCCGTCTTTCGTCCAACGGCCAAGGTCTCCGGTACGATGCATGGTGATCCAACCCTTTGCCCTTGCCGCATCTGTTGCAAATACGTCAGGGACAAATTTTTCCGCGGTTAGGGTTGAATTATTGAGATAGCCAGAAGCAACACCGGGTCCGCCGATGTATATCTCTCCTTGGACTTCAGAGGGAACGGGCTTGAGATCATTAGAAACTACATAAACGGAATAATTCGGTAATACGAATCCTGCTGGAATGTCATTGCAGTGTGTGTCCTCATCCGCATACTTCACTTCCATAGCCGTCGCTATCACCGTCGTTTCCGTAGGACCATAAGAGTTAAAGAAGCGGAGATTGGTCTTGCGCAAATCTCGGAATTGTGCTAGAAGACCATTGCTAACAGCTTCACCACCGCTTATAGCTACCTGCCATTTGCAAGATGGGAGAAGACTAGTATGCCTATAAGTGAGCCAGCTGGAATATTCAGTCGGGGTGGCAACAGTAAAGGTGATGTTCTTCTGAGCAATTAAGTCAGTGATGGCATAAGCATCGCCGCGGAGACTTCTTGGTAGGAGGTAAAGGCTTCCACCAAAGCAAAGTGCGAAAAACATCTGTTCAAATGACATGTCGAAGGTGCATGCGCTCTGCTGCAGTACAATCTCGGCGTTAATACCGTAGATGTCCTGTGCTGGCTCTATCCAGTTTCGTATGCCTTCGTGTTTCAGCGGGACACCTTTAGGGGTTCCTGAAGAGCCGCTTGTATAAAGGATAATAGCATGGCCATCTGCAGATGCCGAAATTGGCGATGGTTCTTGCCCAGAATCCAATTCCGATACATTGATCGATAACATCTCCGTTCTTTGCAGTTCTTCAAAGTGAAGTATCGTGCTGTCATCGAGAAGGACAATATCAGGCTCGCAATCCTTCACAATTGCGGCGAGCCTTGCCCAGGGTATAGAGAGGTCGAGCGGTACATAAATTGCCCCAATTCTCATAATAGCAAGGACGGATGCGATCCAGCGGGCCGTTGGCTCTTGAAGAGTAGCTACCCTTGAACCGACCGCCGCTCCGGATGCGGTCAAAGCTGTTGCGATTGATGAGGACAGCTTTGATAGTTCCAAATAAGTAAATCTTCCTGTGTCGTCTTCTATCGCTACTGCGTCTGGGGTGGTCTGCGATACATGATCAATTCTGTGAATGACCGTTTCGGGCCATTGAGTGACACGAGCTTGACCTCGACTGAAGCCCATTGCTGCCATGGTATCAACATGTTCGTACATGCTCGGCTGGCTCAAAATTTGATCTGGCTGCGCGGCGAACGCCTCGACAAGTCTTTCGTAGCTTTTAATAATGACTTCTGCTTCCGACTTCTGGTAAAGGTCGCTTCGGAAGATGAACGCGACCAAGCAGTCTCCTTTCGGATTGTCGTTGATGTCAAGGGCCAAATCGTAGCCAGTTTTAGAAACATTAATTGACAGCAACTCAAGCTCGTTATCGCCCCAGACTTCTTTCTTACGTTGTCCTTGCCTGTAGTTGAGAGAGCATTGGAAGATAGGGGTATGCGTGGTCGACCTTGGAGGTTGTAATCTATTTCAAGGTAAGCGATCATTGCTTGGGACATGTTTAATATACATAGAGTTCCTTTCTTACCTTTCTAAAAGAGCCTGGAATGGCACCCTTGAGTTCTCCAAGCCGGCATAAGCAATAGTGCGGGTTTCTTGCAGTACATCTTCGAACTTGCTGGTATCACTGCTGCGGAACCGCAGCGGTAACACATTATTGAAGACGCCTATTCCACTCATCATATTGTCTTCGGTTCTGTTGGCGTCTCCAATACCGATTGAGACGTCTCCCGCATCGGTAAATCGTGATAGAAGAGCGCGGTAACATGCGAGATAAAAGTGGAATGGAGTCACTCTGCATTTCCGGCAAACTGCTTGGATTCGCGACTTGGTGTCAAAGCTGATTGTCGTTTCTACCTTATCGTCGTCGAATGCTGTCAAGCTTGGTCGCGCTCTGGCACGCGATACGCGTAGGATCGGAAGTGGGGCTGGGAAATCGGGATATTGGGCTTTCCAGAAGTTGAATTCCTTTTCAAACCCTCCGGAATCCAAGGTGCGTCTCTGAGATTGGACATAATCACGATATTGGAAGGTTCCCATACTGCCCGACTCTTTATTGTAGTGTCGGAATAGGTCGGTCAAAAGGATCTGGATAGATAGGCCATCCATGCAGAGATGAGAAGTCCCCATAATTAGGCAATGGTGAGTAGGCGAAGAAGAAAGAAGGATTAATCGAATAGTTTCACCTCCCTCAAGATCATAGTGGTGCCCTTGCACCTCTTCCGATGTCTGGGAAATCGCCATAGTCATATCCTCATTATGTAGAATTTCCCGACGCTCAAGTCGTATGATGCTTGATTCCATGATTTCCTGCAGGGCTTGTCCGTTAGAGGAGGTAAAACGAGTCCGAAGAGCCTCGTGTTGCTGTCCAACGGCCTTGATGGCTTGTTCAAGACCAGGGAGGTTAAGAGGACCAGCAATTCGGCATGCCCCGGCAAAGTTGAGACTAGTTCTGTCCTCAAATAACTGTGAGACAACCCAGAACATGCTCTGAGCCGAGGACAAGCTCATCGAAGTGAGTACAACGGGCTTCGGACTTGATGGCACTTGTGGTTCGACTGCTAGCTCCGACAAGGATGACGTGGAAGCGGTATCGTCACTTGAGCTAGCAGTCTCCGAGAGCGCTGAATCGCTGGCTGATGACGACTGGATATCAGACGCCTGGGTTACTATAATGGGAAGAGATTGAGCCGAAGTTTCCACGCTCGGGATCATTGCTTGCGGTATCCCTTCAACTGCCGCTTCTATTAGTTCGAAGATCGAAATGCCACTTAGTATTTTAAGGACCGGATAATTGACTTGAAGATTCTTCAACAACCAGGCGCGGATCTCAGTGGCCATTAGCGAATCGAGACCGAGCTCATCCAGGCGGATAGCTTCAAGCCTAGTCTGGTCCATCGTATCCACATCAAGTTGGAGTAGTATCCCGAGCTTCTCTAGCAAAGCTTCCTTGATGAGGCGACGAACTGCATCATGACTTTGCGCGCCAAGAAGTTGCATCTTGAGGGGCTCCTTTACCTTCCTACCAGTGGAGGTGTTGTTCGCGCTTTCACCGTTTAGAAGGTAATGGCTCATCAACGGATTTTCAGCCCAGATTGGCTGAAGTTCCTCGTCTATTCGAACTCTCCTGACACCTGTTGCGATCTCAATCGAGTTGGAACGGCTAGCAGCGACACCTTCAGCAAACAGTTGATGAAAATCGTGCTCCGACATTTGCATGTACGCGTATGGCTTTTTGACGGTCGCAATACTGATTTGCTGCTGGGCTATGTAGCCTGCACCCACGATAGGACCAATATCAATGATAGATGCTGCTAGACCACGTTGTCTCCGTTGCTCGGCAAGACTGGTCATGAACATGTTTGCAGCAACGTACGGTGACTGACCTGGAGTACCAATGGCTATAGAAATAGACGAGAAGAACACGAAGAAATCCAAGGTATCCTGTTGGAATAGGTTGTTTAGGTGTATACTTCCATCCACCTTTGGCCGGATAACTTTTTCAAACGTCTCGAGACTCATTTCACTGAAGGCAGTATCTTGTAACACCACTTAAATGCTGTCAGCGACTATGACTATAGCTACAGAGGCTTTCAAATTTACAGGGAGACTTACTGGCACCTTGAGCAACTCCTCCTATTGCAGGAAGTGTTGAACAAATCTCCTTGTACAATGCCACAACTTCATCTTCTTTGGTAAGATCGCTAATCTTGGTCAGCCAATATGAAATACGGGATAGAGGAAAGGCTAACATACCATATACAGATTTTAATAACCGCACCAAGGGCTGCCATCTCCGCCAACCAAGAGTCCTCAATCTTAGGTGCGCGACTTGAAATAACTATATATCGCGCTCCGTGACGGACCATCCATTCGCACAGAGAAAGACCAAGGCTACCGCTGAGGCCGGCAAGCCAGTATGTTTTAGAGTCTGAGAAAATTGGCTGAGAGTCGATAGGTAACACTTTTGTCAATACCTTGTCCTCTATACTCCAGTCAACGATGGACTGTGACACAAGCGAATGGTCGTATTCAGATATCTCTCCAGGTCGGACCATTCTGCATTGCTGATTGAGTCCTGAGAACATCGGAAGCTCATTGCTAGCGTCAAGGACAATTTTATGTAACTGGTCGCGCACTTTGCTAGCATAAGCTGGTGAAGGCAATCGACCGCCTTCATGGATTTCAGCGTATACCGTCTCGCATCTGCAAAATGTAGGCAAGTGCGTGCGAATTCGATTGGCATTGCGTCTGCTTTCATCTGTATCGGAGAGATCTATGAACGCAGTTGTTGATTCAAGGTGAAGAACTTGCAAGACTCGCTTGGGGGAGTTTGGATGAATCAGTATACAATCCGGGGAGCTATTGTAGCGGCTGGTAGTGAATGTGACATCAATGTCCCTGGCTTTGGCTTTATTTGTAATGATTGCGATCAAGTCAGGAGTTGGTTCATGGACCAGGATCTTGCCGCTGCCATCAACGTCTTCGAAGATTTGAGAGGCTAAGACAAGCAAGCTGGTCAAGTACAGGAACGATGCCTCTGAGCCTGGTGTCACTTCAATAGGGACTGTGAGGAAGGTATCCTGGGAGAGTGCTGACGTGTTCTTCGTCGAAAAAGCGATAAACTGTGCCCGAGATTCCGGTACTATTCCGAGCGCTAGGAAGAGTTGACCATGTCCAGTTACCCGAATAGGATCCAGGAGTGAATGTGTAATCTGTCCAGTTGCGGAGTCCATTTTTGACCCTGATATTATTTCCGGCTCTCGTTGGAGGGCGTAACCGGAGGCGGTAGCCACAAGACTGACTACATGGTCTGAAATATCAGTCAGACAAGAGATTGGACGTCGAGACGAATTATAGCGTTCATTCATCTCCTTTTTCGGCATCATGCGAGGAATAAGCAGTCGACCGCCTTTTTCAACAATCACCTCTCGCTCAAGAGTAACGAATGCATTTTCTTCAAACGCATGGTGATCACCATGTTTCCAGTCAGCCACTGCTTTGAAGTGGAGAAGAGCTTCCCCGATAGTCCTAGCATCCAAGCTCTTAGGATCTTCGAAGTCCAGGAATTGGACTTCAAGGCCGGGGATCTCATTTATCGCAGACCGAAGTAGCCCGCATATCATATTTGCGTATGGATTGGCGGCTCGGCGACCTTCTGTGATCCAAAGCACGGCACCCGCCTCCTGAAAAGTGGAAGTCATCAGGTCCCATGTTATACTGTCTATGTCGCTGAAGATTGGTCGGTCCAAGTCTACAAGACTCAACACAACAGTCTTCGAGGAGATCTCAAGAGATTTTATTTCTGCTAGAGTCCTAAAACTCTTAATGCTACCGCAGAATTGGCGTAAGAGAGGTGCCAGCTGTGCCTTTAGTTTGGCTGTTTTGAGGCTGCATCCACCGATAAGGACGAGGTCTTTAATGAGGGGACCCGGGTTGAAGGTTGCAGACGAACTGGAAAGAGGCTCTCGGATGAAGGTCACCCTATCATCAATCGCTTGAGACAAAAATACCGTCATTGAGTGAACGAAAGGGTCCGCATCTGGCGTAGTGGTATCACAGCCGGAAAATCCAGACTTGCGAAGCAAGTCGTCCCAATCCACGAGGTCAACGCAAGGTGACAACTCGCGTCCCTCGTCTGCGCCTACCCACCAGCCAGGAAATGCACCAAATATAGTACCAGTGCGGGCTGGTGAGCCATTTTGCACCTCTAGGACGACGAGATAACCACCAGGTCGTAGCAGGCGTCTGACGTTCTTAAGTGTTTGTCGTAGATTCGGTGTGGCATGCAGTACCATAGACGCTATGATTAAGTCGTACGAATGCTTCTCGAAACCCTGGAGGCAAGGGTCCTTCGTGATGTCAAGTACTTTGAAAAGCATGTAGTCTGTTAGGCTACTAAATGCGGTTTCCGCGGAGTCGAAGAATCCAGATGAGACGTCGGTAAATGTGTATGATGAGAAGGTTCGTCCCGTCTCCTTTAGAATCTCGATAGTAGCACCCCCAGTACCCGCTCCAATCTCCAAGCATTGAAGACGAGGAGATCGGAAAGTAAGTTGTTTGATTGTACGCGCAACATACTGCGTATATTCCTGCATCCCAATCGCTTCTTTGTAATACTTCCCTAAAAGGTTGTCTTTCATGCCGACTTCGATGGCTGGTGCATCGTTCATAACGATATCAACAAGCTTATGGCCTATAGCGTGTAATAATCGCACGTCAATGATGTCTCTATAGGTGGTAGATGCCTTCAATATGGTTTCAAAAGTGTCGTTCTCCCATTCTGGCTCCCAGTAAGGACTTCCACGCTGTTTCGCACGAGACAACGCGTAAGAGGCAAATTTGAAGAACGATACGTATGGACCCTCGCGCCTTGACTTGTGCCCAAGTGGAACAGTACCACTGAGTTCGCGCAAGTAAAAGCAAGCCATACGCTCAAGTACGCGGGCGATATCACGCTGCTGGGGGTTCTTGAGGCCATCATCCACAACATCCACAACATTCGGGAGGATGTTACCCCATATCGTGGAGGAGAACAAAATCTTATCATCTTTTTCAGTAGCCGACGAGAATGGAACGCACTCGAGTCCTTCAATTTGAATCATAGCATGATGCGATCCTTCTGGAAAGATGTCTACGTCGCCCGCGATCGTTGAGGTACCGTTCGGTTGAAAAGCGTCGAAAGCCAACCGTTTACCTTTTGACATCTCCGACGCGCATAAATCAGGATTAATAATAATGCTCTCTATTCTCCTCGGGACGTGCATCGACCAGAGACCGCCATCCTCAGGGGCCGATGCGGTGAGTAGCACAGATTGGAACGATGCATCCAGTATTGCTGGATGCACGAGAAGCTCTGACCCCTTAGTGTCTTGAATGAACCCGGTAGCAGTGCCGAGCTTTCGCTCAAGGCCTGACAAGGCAACAAAGTCGTCGGAATATTGGTATTCTAGCTTTGCCAAGGCAGTGTAGAAATCGTCCGCTCTGAGTGCGATGAGATTTGGGGGCCGCGCACCCCTGGCAGGAAGTGCCGCAGACGAAGGATCGCCGAGGCATATGCGGATATCACCACTAGCAAGTACGTCAAGTACATCTCCCTTTCTCCCAGTTGCTGCATTAAAGGTGAATTTGGCAGTGATTTCCTTATTGTTGCTTCTGATAATGTTTGTCACGGAGAATAAGGTTTCTATACTCGAGTCCGCATTGTCGAATGTGAGGGCCTGGCCAATCTCGAGCTTTGACACCTCGATAGTTGAGGCGGGGGCTCCCTGAAGTATAGCTTTGGAAGCCTCTAAGGCCGACACTACATAGCCCGCAGCTGGGAAAACCATCTGGTTCTGGAGCTGATGGCCCTTTAACCATGGTATTTCCTTCGGTCGAAGTAGATGCTGCCATCTCATCTCTCGCTCGGTAGAATCAGGAGTTATATGTCCAAGGAGCTGGTGGACATTGTCTGATCGCCTGCGTACAGCCCTTGAATACCTTGACTCATGCCAGTATTCCTTATGGTTCCAACAATATGGCGGAAGCATCTTAACCAACTGCGGATTGCCGGAGTCGGACATGAAGGAGTCGTACGAGTTAAAATCCACGAAACCATCTCCTATATGTTTCGAGATATAACCAAGACCGTTAGCAAGTGCCTCTAGATCATCAACACCACGCTGGAGGAGACCGGTGTACGGGATAGTGCGGCCCGTGACATCCTGGATGACTTGGATGGCAGGCCCTTTTAATGCTGGATGTGGTCCAATTTCGATAGCAACATCAAATGGACCCGCCTCAAGGCATGCGCGCTCTACAGCTTGCTTGAAAAGCACAGGATTTAGCATATTGCTGTCCCAGTACGGGCCTTCGAGGGAGCTCCTTAGATTAGAAACCTCGTCTTCGTAAACACTCGAGAACCATGTACAGCTAGAATTAGCGTTTGTCTGAATGTTAAGTTCTCGTAATGAACGAAGGTACGCTGTCGAGCAAGGGATCATGTGATGGGAATGGTAGGCCTTGTCCACCTTTAAAAGTCTAGCGAACTTTCTCTCGTCTTTCAAAACGATGCTCAGTTCTTCGATGGCATCTGCGTCTCCAGAAAGCGTAACGCTGGCTGACGAGTTGACAGCGGCCACACAGGCACGGCCTTCGAATTCAGGCTCTTGCAGGAGCTCCTCCATGTCATCGGCCGAGCTTCCCACAGCCAGCATCGCACCAACTTGGCCTTCAGGTCCCTGTGCTAACCTAGCGTGCAATCCGCGGTAGTAAGCGATGCATATGGCGTCTTCAGCCGATATTATCCCAGCCGCATAGGCCGCGGTTATCTCACCGGATGAGAAACCCACAGCAGCCGTCAGCCCGACATGAGCCTCTCGGAGGATATCCACGAGAAGGATTCCTATTGCAGTCGAGAGCGTTTGTGCTAACTCTGCTTCATTTACGCGAGAAGAGCTAGCTTCCTTTTCAAGCTCTTCTACAAGAAGCCATGGCGGGCGATCCTCGACTGGTAGACGAGCTAATCTCGCTTGAAGTTTATCGAGTACAAGTCGAGAAGAAGCAGACTCCGAGACTATTCTGGCCCCCATGCGAGCCCACTGAGCACCTTGGCCGGTAAAAATCGCCAAAGCTCTTGGCTTAGAGCTGTCCGATGATTGAGCTCCCAGGAGATCTCCAGCATCCAGCTTCAGGTTCCCAACGTATTGATCTATTTTCGATGCTAACTGTTCCGGTGTAGAAGCCGAGAAGATGGCCACAAAAGGAAACCGTGAACGTCGAGAATTTAATGTGTAAGCCAAATCTCGCATACTAACGTTTCCCCCTTTAGTCCTGAGATAATGGGAAAAGGTCTCTAGGTAGCGGATTAAAGAAGCCTCAGAGGCTGCCGAGAAAATGTATGGGCAGAATACTGGGCCATCACTGCTACTATTTTTACTCGAGGGCACCGAATAGCTCTCCAAGATGGCGTGGGCGTTAGCACCGCCAAATCCAAAGCTATTGACACTCGCTCTGCGAGGACTGTTTTCTGATACATCTGGCCATGGTGTAGCCGTGATGGGAATGTGTAATCTATCGTAAAAGGGCTTAATTTTGGGGTTGAGACGGTTGAACAACAGATTAGGCGGAACGACCGAATTTTGCAGCGCCAATGAAGCCTTGAGGATTCCCGCTAGACCAGCTACCGCTTCAGTATGTCCTAATACTGTTTTTATCTACGATATGACAGGTTAGCTGTGGAATCCATAGCCAGGGTCAGTGAGTAACACACCGATCCAACCAATAATTGTTCAAGACTCGCGCTACTGCATATGTTGCGGTCAAAAAAGACGCTGCTAATAGCTTCAGCTTCAATTGGATCTCCGCTAGGCGTTCCAGTCCCATGGGCCTCGAAGAATTGTGGCCGGTCGGCGGGACTAGAAATATCCAGGCCAGCGCGATTATAACAATCGCGGATCAAGTTCGCCTGTGCCTCGGCGCTCGGTCTGCCGCAATATTACGTAAGCTTATATTTGGGGAAAAGGGGGAGACATTCAAAATGAACTTACACAGTTATACCCTTTGTTCGCCCATCCTGGTTCACAGCTGTCTCGCGAATAATGCAATCGATTTTGTCACCATCCTTCTCAGCGTCGCTTAATGTCTTCAGAATAATAGCTGCAACTCCTTCCCCTCGCGCATAACCATTTGCATTCGCGTCCCACATCCGCGATCTGCTATCAGGGCTGAGCATCTGCAGCTTGCTTTCCCCGATATACCCGACAGGGTCTAGAAGGAGGTTGGATCCCGCAGCAACAGCAACCCGTGAAGATCCGGAGCGGAGTTGCTGCACGGCATGATGTACAGCGTAGAGACTGGAACTGCAAGCTGTGTCGATAGTCATAGACGGCCCGTGCCAGTCAAAGAAATAAGATATCCTGTTCGACAAGAGCGATTTGGCGGTTCCCGTCACGTGGTATGTGCCCATGGAGTCCTCATCCCGACTCATTATATGTTCATAGTCAGAAGTCATCAAGCCAGCGTAGACGGCCGTATTAGAGCCCTGAAGGCCCTTAATAGTCTGACCAGCATCCTCAAGAGCCTCATAGACGGTCTCCAGAAGGAGCCGCATCTGAGGATCGATGACATTGGCTTCAGCCGGACTGATCCCGAAGAATTGGGCATCGAAACACCGATGTGCACCCGCTTCGGATAGAAGATATGACTGCCGGACGTTCGTGTGGCCATGATACTGTCCATTCTCGTGATGATAGCCCCGCGTGCTAAACCTCTCTTCGGGGATAGAACTGAGGAGATCTTGAGGATTCTGGAGTACGTCAAACAACGCCGATGGTGTGTTTGCGTTTCCCGGAAAGCGGCAACCACTTCCAATGATGGCGATGGGCTCTTGAGTAGCCATCGTCGGCGATCCTTTCTCGTTTAAGATGCGATGTTGGTTCTTGCACTGTAATTGGACAAGAATTTGATAGTTGCGGATCCACCAGGACCAAGCGGTGATATCACGCTTTTGCCATTGTCACCGATGGAGGACCTAGAGTCAACTAATATGACCCCGCTAAGATAGATATAAGAAGTCGACCAAGATCTCTGAAAGACCTTGTGTCACGGAGGCAATATCCATTTCGGCTCAGGTGGTAACCTTAACGATTAGCAACGTTGAACACATCAACTGGGCACTCATCTACGGAGCCTTGCTGCGGCGCAGTAACATCAGTGAGTTGCTAGATTTAGAGACGCCATAGGACAGGAAACGGGTCGAAGTACCGGATAAGCAACCAATGCCGACATTTGCACCCACCAGTACCGACGATCAGGTAACACAAACGCGAACCGTGATAATCCCCCTGTTGTCGGGATAGCGGACAGGGAACGAATCTGAGGATGGGGCCTCGCTAGTAACGTGTAAATCTGTAACTACCAAGGGTCATATCCTGAAATGGCAGAAGACCTCAAAAATGTATCCAATGACCAATAAGAGTTTGTTAATACCCCAGTCAGCCCAGCACAATCCCCAGGCATCTCTAATCGAGTACCTGGCTTACACATATTACATAACCAATCAGTTGACCAGCGTTGGTGGATACATCTGAAGTCTTCCGCCATTTAAGGGCATAATTGGGCGATATTATCGCCAGCGGTGCTTTTTAAAAATATATTCGTGCAGTAGTTTCGCTGCAGTTCGGCGCCCCCAATTCCAATTTTGAGCCGTATTCTTCTTCATCTTCTTAAATTGGTGCCTTAGTCCTTCTAGAAAGGTTAGCATCGTGAACGAAAACAAACTCTTATAGCCCTTCATGAGCTTATCTGGCACCTACTAGATAGGTCTAGCTAACTCCGCCAGCTCACGGAGACCTGTTACGGCTTAAACGAGCCTCGCTGTTTGAGAGTAGCTGGACTTTAGGCCCAACTGTGAGGGTAATATCTCGTCCTGACGAACGCAACGAGCCCAGAAGCGGACATACCAACACGGGAGTTATTTGCGAGCACGCAAAGCAACCAAATGAAGTCCTAGATGCAGGTTGAAAAGCTGGATCGTAATGGGTAGTACATCTTCTAAGCAAATTAGTGGGTGTGAATAAGACTACTAAGCTGCCGAGCCGGTAAACCGGTCCAGGGGCTAGGTTGCTGGATTAATACTGTTCCGGCCGAGTGGCTTGCCAAGCCTGGAATTTCGTTAAATTAATAATACGCAGATAGGTACGAAGTACATGTATGCAGCATCTTGATACCGGATACAAGTCAAAGTTGGTCCAAGATTCGACTTATTTGTGTTTGATGTATGACCTATAATATCCCCTAGGTAGTATATATCATCCTGCCCTACGACTCTGTCTCCTGGTAACCTTGTTTTGTATTCGGAGAATTTAGCGGGTATAGACCTAGACTAAGGTTCCTGAAATGGACGCAACCTTTACGACGGCGCTTAAGAAGCCTCAGCTTCGTGTTCTCGGCTTCGCGGCTAGTACTAGAAGTAAGCGGTATCGCGAATATGAGGTAGGTTCTCCGATTCGACAGCTACCGACAAAGAGCTGTAAGCGTAATTCGCACATCTCGAGATGAAAATGGGTCGCGCTTGATATTCTCCGTATTATCGGCGCTGTGTCAGCGTACACACACGCTATGGTAGCTACCCACCAGAAGATCGACGAATGAACGCAAACGACGGGACGATGTCAGCAGTCTCGATCTAGACTAACTTGGTCCATATCCGAAAACCCACATTACGAGATATTGCGCCTCCTGCCGCTCTAGCGATGGTGTAGTGAGGACCGGTCTGATAATATTTCGCAGCGCTCGCGCAAATGAGGCTGTTTCGAGTCTCTCTGCAACCGTCGCATTCGAAGCAATGTGAGACTATGCCTGTCATCTGAATTACTAATGAGGCGCCACCCATCGCCACGATGAGTTGCAGAAGCAAGGATGCGGCAAGCATATACTCTAAATTAAGCTTGTTAAGAAGCATACAATTTATAAATGGTCGTATTAAGATCCGGTGCGACGGAAATCGAGCATCGAGCCCATGTCTTACCACTATGTTGCTACGTAAGCACTTGCTCGAATCTCACCGTGCCCGACGCTGTGAGACGGGAAACGACGCATATGTGATGCAACGCTGATATCTCGTGGCTGACCTTCGGCCGTACAACAGAAGCATCGCCGGAAGTCCTACGAGTTTCGAATAGAATAAACAGGCTGATCTAGAAAGAATTGCTTCCGGGTTCCAGTCACCCAATCACGGCTTGATTTAGGATACCTCCATGGACTCCATGAATCTTGGCGAGTAGTATTCTGTAGCGCTGCGGTGACATGCCGCATATGGCACTGCGCCTCGTGGATGCTTTTGTCAACGACGCAATGAGGGGGCCAAAAGAACATCGCCTATTGACATATTGACACATACCTCCAGCTTGGGTTACATCTGTTGCCGATCTCCGTCGTCATTTAGTCAAAGGAAGGAATTTGTTATTCAATGGTGTGGTAGCCGATTCCTAGCAGTTATGTACGTCGGCTCTGGGTATCAACACTCTATTATCCATCCAACTATCTCTCATGCTTACTCTGGACTCGCGCTCCGCAATATAATCATCAAGTCCTGGAATACCTTAGGTTAGCATGCGGAACACCCGATATTCTCTTTTCCGTGTTGGCTTTCCAAAATAGTTGTCGAGTTCCTGTTGCGGCCAATCGCTTCGACTTCAGCCACCACTATCGAGAGGGTCGTGGTCCGCCATTAGTACAATGGCGTTAAATGTCCTTGACGACCCTTTACAAGCCGCTGGCTTCATTCTCATCATTATACTAACCCCCTTATGTATATTGGCCACTGTACTGCGCTTCGTCGCCTCTTGGATAACCTTGCGTAGAGTCGGTATAGAGGACTGGCTGGCGTTGGGATCATTACTGTTTTACCTTGCTTGGGTAATATGTCTTATTCTCATCGTGCCGAATCTCAATGGCACAGAAGATATCCTAACCCTCCCTATTGAGAATACGATAGCGGTTCTAAAGGTTGATCCATACTCCGAGTAAAAACATAAGAAGCATCACTAACAAAAACTCATAGGATATCTACGTAGCAAGTCTCTTCTACCCGCCTAATCAGCTATGCGCCAAGCTTAGCATTCTCTTCCTCTACCACCGCATCTTCGCGGTCGACAGGAAGTTCGCGATCTGGATCAAGATTCTAGGAGTTCTCCAGATACTCATCTCTTTTACCAGCTTCATATGCAACATCTTCCAATGTCGGCCTATACGGAAGGCCTGGGATCCCAGGGTGACCGAGGGCTACTGCGTTAATATCGGCGCGATGCTCTCAGCGACGGAGACAATAAACTCCCTTATCGACTTCGCCATGGCGATTTTTGCCGTGTGGGCGCTGCGCGGACTTCAAACAACTCGGTCAACTAAGTGGAAGCTCGCAATCGTTTTCGCGTTGGCGGGAATGGCAGGGGTAATCGGCTTCGTCAAAATCGGGCTAGCTTTCGACTCGACGATCTGTAAGTCATCCTTCAATACCTTACCTCGGCATCATTTGTGCTCAAAATATGCATCAATTAATCTCATCTGCAGACAACCAATTGATGGAGGGTCTCTGGGCTACGGTCCAAATGGCCTTCAGCGTGTTCTGCTGCTGCTCGATCACGTATATGCCGCTGCTCGCGCGGATCGGCAACTTCAAGCACATCAAATCCAGGATCTACAGCTACGGAAGCAAAATCAAACTACGGAAGCCTTCCTTGGCCAAGAGCGGGCAGAGCTCTCGCGATGGCTGGATTGACATAGAAGGCAGGAATCGGATGGAGGTGGATAGCCTCAATATGGGATATCCGGTGAAGACGGTTCACATCCAGCAGAGTTTTGAGCGAATTTAGCACGCGATTGCAAAACTGGGAACTGGAATTGGAATTGGAGTTGCTCCTTGATGGGTGGAAAGGCCGGGTTTGGAGCAGGATTCACCTAGGTAGAATAGATACCACATGCTATGCGAACGAACCGATCAAGGTGCTGACAAAGTATCCAAGCTTCATGCGTACCTAACCATTTGAATCCCATATTTGAATCCCATCGAGCCACCCCCGCGCTGGAAGGAATGAGGCACAAAACATCCTAGCAAACCCGCGACATCATGCCATAGTCGGATTGTGCTGATGGTGGGGGAGAGGAGGGGATTGGTTTGCCAAAAATGCAGCGCATGATTCGGCCGAGTAATAATTGCACCGAGTAATTACCTACCTCGCAAAATAACTCGCAAGACGGTAGTCTGTCTTAGCTGTTACTTTCTACTGCTACTGCTACGGTTACTGTTGCACCAGCTGAATCCCACGTGTTTCTACCACTTTTTCCATCTCATATATATAAATTAGCGGAGGGGTTCCCCGCAGCCAATCCCCATCAATGTCGAAATAAGGTCTATGGGCTGACACAAAAAGACCGCCATGATATTGGTCGCCCAATTGTCGCAGCTAGCTTCCAGCCACCCCATCCTTCTCCGCCGAAGGTTACATCATGACACCCCTCCACCCTCTTTATCTTCCAAGGGTCTTCCAAGAAGTTTGATAGGGCAGGCATAGCAGTTCTGGGTTGGGAAGCTTCGGATGTGAGGTGATGAGTAAGACGGGCTTAGGATGGGAAGACGATATGCCGCGTCAAGTTTCTGCAGGGTTCAGATCCTCCCACGGATCTGTAGACATATACGGGCTCCCTTGCGTGGCCGCGTGGTAAAGTCAGGTTCGGGGTTGCAGTGGACGTCCTAGAAAGTAGGTACCTAACAGGATAGGTGATCTTTTCGCAATACGGAAGCCCGTGTCATCGCCCTGCCACCACCCTGCCACCCATATCCACTATCCAAAATCCAAATAGACTTATCCCGTGCCGTCAGCGCGCATTTACAGATCACTGGTCCTTGGAACGGTGCCATCATAGTGCACCTACACCAAATAGGTACCAATTCAGCCTTACTACCTTCTCGAGTAGGTGGATCTCTGATCCCTAGTACCTGTGCGGTCCGCGCCTCGAAGAGCGATAAGCATAAAGGGTGTTTCCATCGTACAAGGAACAGATCGGAACCCACAGTGGGGACTGCCGCATTAAACCGAACGAGGTGCGGACTATGGCGATGATGATCGATATTCAGTTACGCGTATGATAAGTACTGCTTCTCCTTATGTACTAACCGAGATCTGTAAATTAGCTCGATACATACCTACATATGCACACTGACGCCTATCCTAGAGCTATGACATTAGTCTATGATGCCTAGGTGTTTCTCTATTTAGTGCAAGCTGACATAATGACCAATGCACCAGGGCTTGATGAGTTTGAATCTGGTTGGAAGCAAGCAAGAACATGTGTAGGTAGGTAGTTGGGTAGGCATGTATGAAGGAGATGAGATGTGAACAGTCTGGTCCTCCTACATCACGAATATTCAACTCAAGCAGTTAGACATACAGAATCGTTTATGACCCTCTCATAGATCATGCAAGTATTCCCATTCCCTATTGCCTACCTGGTATACCATCAACCCATTTCTTATTCTCCCGCTCACGAATCCCTTTGAACCGGATGGAATCGCACCCAGAAGCTAGGCTTCTCCCACATCCCAAACATCCTAAAGTCCTTCTCGAATACAATATTTTGGTTCGGCAACATCTCAACATCAAAAGCCCAGAGCACCTTGGCGATGAAGATTCTCGTTTGGCGCCAGGCAAGGGGCATGCCAGGGCACGACCTCGGCCCCAGGCTAAATGGGTGGTACCCCTCCCTAGCATCGTTCTTAAATGCTGGATCCCAGTGAGGATGGTCTTCTGGCAACCAACGTTCCGGCCGATAGCTATTAGGGTCGTGAAAATAGCGTGGGCTGCGAGTGAATGCCAGAACGGCATATTGCACTTCGACCTAGAATATGAGGACTTGTTCAGCATCGTAGAAAAGGGGTTAGAGCTACCACGGATACTTACCCCTTTAGCGATGTAGTTACCATCAACCTTAGCCCCAGGGCATAAACGTGGCTGGCCGTTGCTCGAGAGGACCGTTATACGTAACGTCTCCATTAGGGAGGCATGCAGGAACTTAAGAGGTGCTACCGCATCGGCGGTGATCTCATCATAGCTCTTAAACGCACCCCTGATTTCTTCTACTAGCAACCTGAGGCTTTCTGGCCGTAGCAACGAGAACATGATCGTGCCAAGGATCTGACTCGCGATCGGCTCGTAACCAGCGATAACCAGATGCCCAGTAATCACCTCAATGTGCTTCTTTTCCTCTTTAGTGGGATCAGGGGCATCAGCTGGGAGTAATTGTTCGAAATGGTCCAAGTGTTCCGTGTTTCCACGGCGCTCAATCCGCGACTCTAGTGCCTTCTGGTTCATACTCTGAACCTCGTGGTAACTTGCAATTATGGAAGGTGGAACGAAAAGGAACTTAATCGGGCTTAGAAGAGGGAACTTCTTAAAGATCTGGTTCGCGGTAACGAAGAAGTTCACGATCCACATCTGGTCAAGGAATCGCGTGCTTTTCACTGCAACGCCGAAGTCAGTAAGAATGAGCTATGGTAATAAACAGTCACGGCTATCTCACTGTCTCGCAAGTGATGTAACTCTCGGCTGTATGCCAAATCGGCTGAAGCGTCCATGGCTACCCAGTCTGTCCACTAAGTGTTTTCAGATCAGCATTGCGACAGAATACTCGTGGGTAGGCAAGTCTTGGTTAGAGTGCTTACTGTCTTGAGCTCGATGCCTTCCTCTCTACCTCCGAGCTCTCTCATTCTTTGAACAAAGGCATCGGTATACTTATGCATGGTCGGCTCTTTAGCTTTTAATGACTTGATGCTGAATGCCGGTGCAACCTTTTTGGCATCTGCATGGTGCTTTACAGGGTCCATCTCCCACGAGAGACCATTATCTCCCAGCCCAAGATCCATGAAGTTCGTCTTGGGGAAATGTTCTAGACCGCTTGTATGCGAGTCGTATATATCTATCCTCCTGTATCAGACTTGAGTCTTAGATGAAATCTAAAGAGTTTAGATGCGCCATACCATTAAAAGCCTCGGGTGTGATGAAAGCGAGCTCATTCGGAGCTACACGAACAACGTCCCCTGAATTTATTTCAGTAAAACAACCCATCTCTGCTTGATATGAGAGCGTCCGGACACTGACCATATTTCTTCAATGCTTCCGCGACTGCAAATGGATACTTCCCGGTAGACCTAGGTTCATCAGATATTTGCTTGAATTTCGATTATGGAGTGAATGACTTACCAGTGGTAAGCATACCACAAGTTCGAGAAGGCCGCAAGCTTCGGGCCAGGAAACCTGGCTGCAGGATGAAAATACACATTGTAAATGTAGCGGAATGACGCATATAATATTATCTAGGCGTCGAGGACGTCAGTAAGACTTCGAAGAAATATGCTAGGACTCGTTGAACTCACTGCACATAAAATGAGTACGACCCGGTCGTGGTTGCGGGTATCTACGATACACTGGAATACCAAGTTCGATGCCATTCTGGTAGAAGCTAGGTCGGCTCAGCGATGCCACTACAAGCCTAAAAAATCTACACAATCTAAGGCAAGTTTGAATAGATGGAGATTATGTTCAGCTATGAATACCTCTTCTCTCACAAAGAAACGTAGACATCTTTTCCCATCATAACATAGGTACCTAGGTTCCAAAGCTCGTATGCGACCGGGAGGCACGGTTCGCCTTGTGCGAGGTGAAATGGTTGGCATTGTCTTCTGTCAGATGTCGCAAGCCAACTCGTCAAGTCTTGGGGTACAATTCACTAGCTGCATATGTAGGTTAATATCGGATATAGGCCCATCAGCTAACATGCTTTTATTCCATATCAAGGTAAATGTATATTAAAACATTGCTTGGTATTATTCCTAGGCGCTCAATCAACGATCATCGTTTTCAACGTGACATCTCATTTGAGGGGCAATGCTATTTATATATGTGATTGTGCGACCAATGCGACATGTTCGATATATAATATTACTAATTTGCCACAATAAATATGTACATACAAACGGTACCTAGGACTGGAACACGGAACCCGATAAACGAGGGATTCATGCATGCCACACTCTATTGATCTGCGCCAACAAGCAGCATAGCCGACAGCACCAGCCCACCTGCGTGAGCAATATGGGGGCCGAACATTAAAGTAACGTGAACAATGAAAGGAGAGAAATTTGACGCCTGGCGAAGAGTCCTTGAGCGGTACTCTGACAATGGTGCGAAGATCTCGCCCGACAGCGTCAATCTTTTCTGTCTTCTGTCAATAATCTCAACCGTTGAGGTTAAACCATCATGAACGGAACTCCAAGCGCTTCGAGCAAGGGAGACCTAGATTCTACGGGCCCCACCGCAGATGCCGCAACGAACAATGAAAACTCGACGGCACAAATGCCGTTGACTAACGGCGGGATGGATGATCCTACCGATTCAGCTGAACGAACTGCCGGAGAGAAAAAGACGACTTCCGCTAAGCGGGATTTCCGCTTCTGGGCTATTATCGTGGGATTATGTATCGCGAACTTCCAATCCTCGCTCGAAAACAGTGTCATCGTGACCTCTGGACCCGCCATCGTCAATGACCTGAAGATGGGCGAGGAGTTTATCTGGTTTACGAATGCATTCTTTCTATGCTGGTATGTTAACTCCAAATCTCAAATCTTCGTGCATCTTACTAGGAAGATATCATATCTACGGATAGGTAGTTAACTCTTCTGCAGTGCGGCCGTTCAACCCCTATTTGGCCAATTATGCAATATCTTCGGTCGGCGATGGCTTATGTTATTTGCCATTGTCCTCTTCACCCTCGGCAGCGGCATCTGTGGTGGTGCGAAAACTGGCGCCATGCTGATAGCCGGGCGTGGCGTTCAGGGCGCAGGGTCAGGAGGCATCGGGATGATTGTCAGTATCATCATCGCCGACTTGGTGCCTCTACGCGAGCGTGGCTACTTCTTAGCAATCATCATGATTCTATATACCGTTGGAATGACTTGTGGCCCGATCGTGGGAGGAGCGATCGTTGATGCGACCACCTGGAGATGGGTAAGTCATATGCTACGATCAATGGAAATTCATTTACTAACCAACACTAGGTCTTCTGGATCAATCTTCCAATCGGCGGCGTCTCCCTTGCTTTGTTGTATCTCTTCCTGCACGTCAATTATAACAAGGAGATGACATTGAGCCAGAAACTGAGACGCATCGACTGGGTCGGCAACGGTCTCCTGATGGCTGGTACGATCGTCATGTTATACGCTCTCACCTACGCTGGTGTGAAGTACTCGTGGGGGGCATGGCAGACGCTGGTTCCGCTCCTAATAGGCGTGTTCGTCATCGTCCTCTTCGCCTTATGGGAGGTGTATGGGCCGTCAGCGGAGCCCGTGATGCCTCCTAAGCTGTTCCGCCACCGTACTTCGATCATATCGGCTATCAACACCTTCCTCCACTGGATGCTTGTCTATTGGGGCACGTATTTTCTGCCTATCTACTTCCAGGCCGTGCTGCTATTCTCAGCTGAGCGCACGGGCGTGTCGTTGCTCCCCATGACACTTATTTCCATCCCAGGTTGCGCCGTAGCAGCTATACTTGTCTCGCGCTGGGGGAAGTTCAAGATGTTACACTTGATAGGCGAAGGGGTCTTCGCGGTAGGTTTAGGACTATTCGCGCTCCAGTGGGAGGGAAGCACTACAGCCGAATGGGCCACATACCAAAGTATAGGCGCGCTCGGAGGTGGCGTTGTCCTGGAGACCCTACTACCGGCTTTCCAAGCGCCGGTTCCTGAGAAGGATCAGGCCGCTGCCACTGCCACTTGGGCTTTCATACGAACTGTTGGCGGCGTCTGGGGTGTCGCCATTCCCGCTACAGTCTTTAACAACAAAGTTGATCAACTAATCTACACTATTTCAGACCCCCAAGCTCGTCAATTGCTAGCTGGCGGTGGTGCCTATTCACACGCATCTGCCTCCTTTGTCACTTCGTTTCCCGACCCTGTTGTGGCTGAGATCCGCGCCGTCTACAGGGAAGCGTTGAGGTTGGTATTCTTGGTGGCGGTAGCTTTTGGCGGAGTAGCTACTTGGCTCTTCTTGTTAGAAAAGGATGTTCCCTTGAGGCAACAGTTGGAGACTGAGTATGGGTTGACGGAAAAGACAACCCTCGTGGGAAATGACGTTGAAAATAACCGTAACCGATCCTCAACATAAACAATTTCACATGTATTCATATCCTGAAGTAGTACGTATCAATAATAATGACTTAAAGACTAGATAGACGTCTAGCAACTTTTAGCGATGGAGTTAGGATGAAGCATTGGCCGGCATGCTATGCTATGGATATTAGGTAGTATTCTATGAGGTCGCATGTAAGTTACCATGAGATTTAAAAGCTGAGAAAATCGATGATTGCGTAGCTGTGCCTACCTTCCTGTTAGCTACCTGGATATAACGCTAAACTAAAAAGGACACATGCCCCGAGGTCATGATTTAAAGACTTCTTAGCAAGTAATATGCTGCATTTACGAGGTCTCTGGCAACACCTATTTTTATACTACGTAAAGGCATAGGGGCCTATCAAGCGCTGATCACTTTAGGGCTGAATCAATACTTGGCCAGTCAGTAATTTCCAGGGGCTCATTCCCTGGAACAGCCCATCTTAGCGCTCCGAGATCCTTAGACCCCCACGTTACACTGCCGCCCGAAAAGGGGGAGCAGCCCCTAAGCTAAAACATAAGACCCCGGGCTTCTCCCCTATCCTTCTACAAGCTAAGTATGTACCAAGATTTGCCAACCCACGTCTTATACCCGTTGGGGGCGAAGCTATAAACTGGTCTAGAACGATTATCACACACGTATGATAACCATCCCATAAGCACTAACCGCACCATGCAGTCATCACCAGTCCCCGTACCGACAACCCAGCGGGCGATTGTCCAAGGTTCAGCAGGCCAGCCCACAATAGCAGAAAACATACCCATACCAACCCTGCGTCCGGGCACCCTCCTGATCAAGACGGTCGCTGTGGCGCTCAACCCCAGCGACAACAAGATGGGCGCCGCCTTCCCGTGCCCGGGCGCAGTCATCGGCATGGACTTCGCGGGCCAAATCGTCGACATGAAGCCCGCGGAGGGCGCAGAGACGCCGGACCCAGACTTCCGCGTCGGGGATATGGTGTGCGGTGTGGTGCACGGCTCCAACCCCGGCGATCCGACCACCGGCAGCCTCGCGGAGTACGTCCGGGCGCCGGCGGACCTGGTCCTCCGCGTCCCGGAGGGGTTTCCCCTGGAGCAGGCGGCGGCGCTGGGGACGCCGTTGTTGACTAGCTGTGTCGCGTTGTGGAGTTCGTTGGCGATTACGGCGATGCCTGAGAGCCCGCTTGCGAAGCCCGCTCCTGTGTTGGTGTATGGCGGGAGTACGACGTGTGGGACGATGGCTATTCAGCTTTTGAAGACGTGAGTTCCTATTATCTGATCTTTTCACTTATAATATTCGTCTATGACCACCAATTTTACCCCTGACGACTACTAGTTGAATAGGTAATTAACTGAACCGCAATAGCATAGGATATGACCCAGTCGCCACCTGCTCATCCCGTAATTTCGACATGGTCAAGTCGTACGGCGCCAGCGCGGTCTTTGACTACACATCTAATGACCTTGGCCGCAATATCAAGACGCACACGGGTGGGCGACTACGCCATGCCCTCGACTGCATCGCCGACCAGGCGTCGACGACATGCTGTTACGCCAGCCTAGGCCGACCCGGCGGCCGCTACGCCTATCTCGAGTCCAGCCCGAAGGAATGGAAGACACGGGAGGCTGTCAAACCGGATTTTGCCTTAGCCTATGAGGCTTTCGGACGGGAGGTCAAGTTAGATGGAGAGTATGGGCGGCCGGCAAGCCCGGCAAAACATGAGATGGCTGTGAAGGTTTTTAGGTCTTTTCAAAAGCTTCTCGATGAAGGAAAGGTAAGAGCACATCCGACGGAGGTGGTGGGCCACGGCTTTGAGAGTATTATAGAAGGACTCCGCAAGTTGAAGTCAGGGGCTGTGTCGGGGAAGAGACTAGTTGTTTGGATTGAGTAGAGTCTTCATGGATGAATGGATATAAGGCATAAACGTTTTTGTCTTTCCAGATATCATTCAGACTATTATAAAGATTTTACAAGCAAGGTTTTTTGGAAACTTTTATGAATGTCAAAGATCTTACATAAACTGAATGTTCAATTTTTCTATTAGTGTCAAGCTTAGAGCCCCTGATTTCATATCAATTCATCCTTTCCTTACTCTGCCTTTCATTCTCCACCTGAAGTACATACACAAGTGATGTCGCAGGTAATGTGATATTTTAACGTACCTACCTATCTTACAGTATCAAAGAGCAATACTCCCCTCAAGTTTATTGAGTGCGCTTCATATTGACATGTACAATTTTCACTCCTTTACATCCAGCTTAATTCACTAGTCCCTATGGCAATAGTATGAAAAGGGCCCTTATGGACCAATTTTAACGATCTATTATATATCCAGTGAATATGCCGGCAGTGACGTTCTTATCAAGATCGTCCAAAGGGAGTGCTAGTCTATCCCCTACCCCTATTACCAGCTGTAAACCCCCTTTAACGAGATCCGCAACGATACGTGTTAATGCAGCAGCCATAACATCCTTAGCCATGGAAACGCATTTATAAGCCCTGTCACCAAATTCATGACCAAGTAAGTCCTTGCTGACCCTCATGAGACACCACAGGGGCAGACTATCTCACGACAAAGGCTAACCCCCTGAATCCACGCCGAGATACCGACTGGCCGTCGTTATACTCGATCAACACCACACAATATCCCATCTACTGACTCCCATTTTCGTCTCTTTTGTTTACCTACCTAATGATTTCCTCGAGCCCTAGGTACGAATCTCCATCGCTTCTCCGTGTTTTGCACAAAGGCATTTCCCAAAACACGTTTTCCTTCTCTTCCATTTCTTCCTCACGCAACCGCAAAATCCTCACTTTCTTGCGTCTTCGAAGAAAAAAAAATCATCAACTTCAAAAAATCATTTACCTACTCTCACTCTCATCATTACTTACTATCAATCATACCCTTACTCCAGGTCATGGAGAACGTGGAAAACTTCGGTCTCGAAAGCGCCCACCGTCGCCGCCCTTCCATCCGCGTAGTCATCTCCAGAAGCAACATCTACGGCTCCGCCCACACCACCATGCAAGTGCCGCCCGTAGTCCAGTCGATGAACCCGGCCATCATCGCCGCGGACGACATGTGGAGCGGCGACGGCCCCGTCGGCCTATTCGCCATGGGCATCGATCTCGACACGCCCCGCGACAGCCTAGACCTGGACTCATCCGAGTCCGCGCTTCTCCTCGGCAACCACGTCGCGGTCGAGACGAAGAGCAAGAAAGCCAAGGCCTCCGGCCTCTGGGCCAAGCTCAAGCAGAAGTTCAAGCGCAGCAAGTCGCCCGGCGCCGGCCCGCACCACCACCACCACCACCACCCCTGGCAGCGCGTCGTCAGCGGCGGCTTCGGCGGCATCCTCGTTGGCAAGGAGACGAAAGTCGAGACCGAGGACAAGCCCGCTGCCGGATTGCCCAGATCGAAGACGACTGCGGACTTCCGCCCTCCGCGCCCCATCTCGACGAACTGGAAGGCGGCTCATGACGAGCTGCTGGACATGGGCGACGAGCGTGACAAGAAGCCCGAGAAAACGTCAGAGAAGATCGGCGGGCTCGTTCGTTCTATGTCCGCGGTGTTGCCTGGCCGACATTGAGCTATTACCACACTCGGCAACTCGAACACGCCTCATGTAAAGGCACGAGTACCTAATAACGTCTTCTCAGGGATATTAATATGGGCATTTAGGGTTTTGATTGATTCCGCAAATCTGTGGATTGGGACAGAGGAGGATATACCCGGGGTTTGGCAGCTGGTACTGGGCACCGACGCATGGATTCAAAGGGAGGGTTATCGTTATTCTGTATAATATGGGCAAAGGAGTTTCGGTTCTGCAACTATGCACATCCCCAATGAGAAGACGCATCAACACTGACTTGAGGACTTCGTTCGTTCCGTGCCTTGATGTGACCATGTTTCCTTTATAAAACCTTCGATTCGTGGACTTCAAATACGACTCCCTAGTAGAGTTATCCGATTTCTCATCGGCTGCTGAGCACATGATGATTATTGAATTAAAATTGCCTATTTCCACGAAGGAGGACAAGTACTTACTCTCCAAGATCCACCAACCTCGGTATATTATTCGAGCATATGCGACACCTTCATCACTCAGTTCAATGCTGAGAATATATAGACTCGTTTTCTCAAGCCAGTTTATCCGTAAGGACAACAGGAGAAAGGGGTTTTAAGTGCGATCAAATAGTTCAATGCTGATGGCTGAGCAGCTATATTAATCCAGATGACCAAAAAAAAAAAAAAAAACCAGTAAAGCCAACCCTACCTAGTAAACCTATTATCTTCACCCAGAGTCATCACAAATTCCCACTCCCTTCCTATTTCGCCAAAGCAGCCTTCACAGCAGTAACCTCCTCCTCCAGGGGCAAGATATCCGGCACAGGGCCTAAGGGGGTGATAGAATGTGGGTTGATCTGGACATGGCTGCGCGTGTAGTGATTCTTAATATGCAAGAAATTCGTCGTATCCTTGAAGGCCGGGTGCTTCCAGTACAGGTTCCGGGTGTACTTGTGCAGAAGCGGGTACCCTGACCGGATATCGCGCAGATTACATTTGAAGTGCTGGACGTATACCGGGTCGAACCGGATGAGCGTCGGGAACCTATTTTCCCGAGTTAGTCGGCACTATTCTTCCCATGGGGACTCGGACAGCTTGATATAAAAAAGGATGATGGGCGGAGCACTCACAGCCTAATGTCTACCTCCGTAATCGTATCCCCAAACCAATACGGCCCGCCCGTCTCAGCAAGATGTTTCTCCGCTCTATCCAGCGCATCGAACAGCGCCGTAACATTCCGATCGTACGCCTCCTGCGTCGTCGCGAAGCCGCTCTTATACACGCCGTTATTGATACCGTCGTAGATCCAGCCGTGCGCCTCCTCGATCCGCGCCCTGAGCGGCTCCGGGTAGAAGTCGAGCTTGGCGTACTCCGGCGGCAGCTGGTCATCGAACACGTGGTTCAGCATGCGCAGGATCTCGCTGCTCTCGTTATTCACGATCGTGTTCGCCTTCTTGTCGAATAGCACCGGCACGGTGAACCGCCCTCCGTAGTTGGGGTCTGCCGCGAAGTAGAGGTCCCGTAGGTGGGTATACTTCTCGTGACCCGGAACCGGGTCCGGGATCACGTTCTCACCTGCGGCGTCCGTGTCTTCCGGAGTGGGAAAGCGCCATCCTGTGATATTCTTAGCTCTTCGGTCTATGCATACATAATTCCGCAGTAAGCCGATGGAAAGCATAACGTACCTTTATCCCCCATATGCCAATGGACGCTAGAGAATGAAATAAAATCCTCGAGCCCCTTCAGTTTCCTCACGATCAAAGTCCGATTAGCCTGCGGGTTGATGTCGTTAACAAAACCATCTCACACCCCAAACCGACTCCGTCTGAAATTGAAGATGACATACCCAGGGGCAAGCATAGCTGACATAAAGATGATACCTCCCCTTCTCGGGCGGGAATTTTGCGCCAGGCTCTTTAGAAATCCAATCACGGAACGAGCTGACCTGACGCTTGAACTCGCCACTGGTATCGCCGGGCTTCACCCAGTCAGTAATTTTCGAAGCCTATTTTGGCCTATTAGCAATCATCTACCCGTGCTTTAATTCCGCTCTCACCATTCGTATCTGCTGGTTATTCTTCACAAGTTTCGGAGGCGGGTTCACGGTAATCCTTCTAAGTTGTGCTTCGCTTTTTATAAGCGATGAGATGCCTCTCCAATCGCAGGTTATGCCACCTCCCCTCGGGAACAATACAGGAAACGACGAGGGTGTAATTGATCTTGATAATAACAACGATGACGCGACACGAGAGAGCGCAGGAGAGCGAGCTATGTTCATGAATGCGGGGATCCCCAATTTCTCTAACTCAGGTGCTACCTCGATTTATATACTCCTACTTTTCGAAGTTCTCCTGACTTGTCTTCTTAGGGAGTCTTCGAATCAGGAGCTTCAAATATGGCGTGCGCTACCAAGTTGTAGAAGATTTGTCACTATCGAGGCGTTCTCCCCTTATTCATCATTATACTACGATTACGGATCGTGACGTAAATCTCCTGGACGAGTAGGGACTAGTATATCGTTACTAATCAGCTAGCATGGCGGGGTTAGAAATCATGTGGAGATCCCTTATATAGAATCGAAAAGAGCGCCTATAGGTACCTAATCACGAACATAGACTTGCTAAGAATATGAGCAAAATCAACTCTATTTTACTACTATTTGTCTTAAGCACTTTGTGACAGACCCCATTGCTGCCAAACTAAAAGAGCAAACGGCGCATGCTAACACCATAGCATAAAAGACAGGACACCTACGCCGTGATCTCTGAAGCTAAGCCCCAATAAACCGTACGAGTGGGGAGTACTAGGCATCCTTCGTTGCCAAGAACCAGGCGCCTCCATGATTGAGAGATCGATAGGAAATAACAAACATCTACCGGATGATAGCCTTGATGTATGGTACCTCCACATCCTGGTCGTCCAAGTCCTCCGCCACCATCTCGAAGATGAGCTCCGTCTGGTGCTCCGGGATCGGCTTCTTCGACACCGACTCGACCAGCTCGCTAAGCTTCAAGTTATATCGCTCCTTCAACTTTCCGGGCGCGAAGAAGCTGGCGTACAGAAGACTCACTCCAGAGCTCAGCATGCTAATGTTCAGGCCTCGTTTCTCGAAATCGTCAAGAAGTTCTCTCAATGTTATATCGTTCACCTCAAATCGATCCCAAATCTTGTCCAAGGTCACCTTGCCGTCCGGTCCCTTGTACTCAACCTTTGGGCTAGAAATTGGCTCGCTGAAACCGAAGAATGGCAAGGCAAGGTTAACAAAGCCGTTCTTGTACTGCTCGATGTCATTCTTCCCATCGATGATCTTGTACAGCTCTAAGACGACAAGACCGGTAACCAATGCGGTTGTAGTAGCGATAGCCGGAATAATCTTTCCGGCGATGAACTTGGTCTTGTGTCGGTCGGCCTTCTCGATCTTGTAATTGTCTGCTCGTAGATTACTTGCGGCAGTGATGAAATCTATGTGGTGATTCGTGTCATCATCCTTCTCAAACTCCACGGGCGTTAACTTAAAACCAGCCAACTCATTAGGAGCAGGGAGACTGTCGACGATCTTCTGTATCTCATTGTTGTCATCAAACGCAGATTTGTTGTTCGCGGCGTTGGGGTCCTATACGCAAGGTTAATTATCATCTATCACAGATTCACCAAACGGAGTAAACCTACGGGATCGTTGTCGCTCGCCTGGATCTTGACGCCTGGGTCAGGCGAGAAGTCTGGGACGATCATGTTGTCCAGCACCTTCAAGTAAAGGCCTTCATTTACTCCCTTAGTGTTAATATTGTAGTTGAATGCGTGAAGGTTAGCGGCTGCGACGATGAAGCCGAAGTGGGTAGGATTCTTGGGGTCAAACTTCAATGGGTCAGGAGCACGCTTCGGGCCAGACCAGAAGGGAGTGCCGCTAGAAGACGTCGAGTCCTTGGGGAAGTTGTAAAGTAGCTGTTGGATAGCGTTGTTATACTGTCTCTCGAATAGCATCCTTGCCCAGATGATGCAGTCTTCGAAACTTAGAGGTTTATCCGTTACGAGATAGTCGCGGATAGTCTCAAGAGTCGGTGTCTCGTTACCGCCCTGCTTCAGTGTTGTCTCCAGATAGTTAGGCTGAGACAAGTAGAGGTTGACGGTCTCTGCAGACTTAACAAAGGAAGTCTCGAAGAGTTCGCGGGCCCATGCAATGGTATGCTCGATCTTGTTGGGGAAACTTCGTAATGTGCACATAGGGAATGACACCTCAGGAGGATCCTGCGAGGACGAGTACGATTCGGTCAACATAGGGAGAACAACCTGTGTGTTGCCCTTAGTACCGAGAGTACCGCTCTCGAGTAAAGGCTTGCGGAAGAAAACGCATCGTCGGTCGACGTATGTTCTCGCCTCCACATTGTCAAGCGCATTAGTGACACCATCCAAAGACTCCCAAAAGTCCTTGTTGAAGATGTGCTCAGTCTCAGGGCTAACTCGATCTTTCAAGCACTCGATATGACCCACAAGCTCGGGATTCATGGCCTGAACGGCCTTGGCTGCGCAATCACTCTTCATTTGGCCAACGTCCTTAGGGCGAAATAAGAATTGGCGGTTCAGGTTGCTCTTCTCGATCGAGTCCATATCAGTAACCGTGATTTTGCCTTTGGGTCCAACGCCCAACCCGATCATTGCCCAGTTCTTGAGCATTTCGCATCCAATAGCACCCGCACCGACGAGGAATTGTCTGACGTTAGCGATTTTGTCCTGGTATTCTTTACCGAAGACAGCGATTTGACCGTCATATCGAGATCCGATCGGTTTGCATAGCTCCTCAGTTCGAGCAACACTAGTGGGAAGTGATTCCAGAGAGTCGAAGTAGAACCACTGCTTGATAGGATGGAATTTGCCCGACACAGCTTTGAGAACCTCCTGGGCGGTCAGACCACCAAACAAGGCGGCCATGGGATTCAAGTCGCCCTGAGCCTGGTAGCTGAGTTCCTTGACAAGCTTCTCATCAACCTCGAGATCTAACTTCTCCTTCTGGACAAAAGCCTTGACGGATGCGACAACAACGGCGGCATCTTCATCGTTCATTGGTCGGGGTAGACGGCCCTGCGACTGGGTAAAAGCATGCAATGCCTCAAAACCAACATGGAGTTGGTGTGGTCGGTCGAATTTGGCGAAGTCAGAGATGACGAACTCCGGCTCGCGTAAGGCCGCAGAAATTGTCTTGAACTCGATAAACTTGGGCATCTTGACCTGCTGGAACAAGCCGCCGCCCTTGTATTGGCCCAATCCAGACACATCGCCAATAGAAAAGGTGTAAGGACCTTTAACAGTAATCTTCTTCGGCTCGGCATTGTTCAAGCCCTCCATTCCCTTGACTTCGGAGAAAGTAACATAATCACCATCCTCTAAGCCATGACGCGTCTCATCTAGGGCAGAAACCAATCCCTCCTCGTCGATGTCGGCTACAATCCCATTGATGGGGTTTTCGCCGGTCGCATCGAGACATGTAAACTTGGGACCAAAATCGCAGAAGATGGAGCCAAAAAGTCCGAATGTATCGGCGACTACGAAGTAGATGCCCTTCGAGTGGCAGTAATCGCCGATGGCTAGTTGAAGGTTAAGGGGGGTGTTGGTTAGGACTACGACCTGATACTTGTCGAACTGAGAGAAGTTCTCGCCAAGGCTGTTCACCCAAATGTTAGCATGTGATATCCTTAACAACATAGATATTTCGCTTTACCTATGCGATTCGTGAATGCCGACAGGAGTATAGGCGTTAAGCTCAGCCACACGAGGAGCCGTAACTACATCCCGAGGTTTTCCAACATCGTCTGGGCGTAAGAAGAACTGGGAGGACAGATCGGCGATGGCAACAGGCGTCGGGTCGTGGAGGGTTAAACTCTTGACACCGGCAAGAGCGATATTCTTGGATATCTCAACACCAAGACCCTTCAGACCAACTATAAGGACGTTCGAAGCGCCCATGCGCTTCATAGCCTCGTGGCCAAGGACATAAAGCTGTCGGCTATAGAGGGATTCGTCGATCTCGGTCTGGCCTACAACGGAGTTGTCGACCTGGACGCGGGTGACCAGATCGACCTCAGGTATTCCCGAAGCCATTTTGGTATCCTATATATGACAGATAAATGTTATCATCGGTGTATGGATATAGAAATGGGCCAATAGTTGAGAGTAAATCAATAGGCAGGTATACTTACGGTCATGGTTCTCTTAGGGGAGAAAGGCAACTCTCCGTTCTCGTGTTTGCGCTTCCCCAGCTTGGCGATGTTTGCTCTAGTGGAGCCCTCTATGCTGCTACTAGAAGATATGAACACGCAGGCGACGAGAGAAGGAATGTGAATATGGGGGGAAGGTAAGGATGTGATAATCCGCTGACGGTAGGAAGAAAGATGAACGATGTACCCAAATTAACAACCCCACCACCGATTACCTAGAACGAGGCTAGCCGATCGATCAGTCAGGTAAATACGATACGAGATGACGTAGTTGGATAGCTGGTCCAAAAAAGGGAAGAGGACTGGTTGATATAAAAGGAAGAAAAGACCAGCTTTCTAATAAGGCAGTAGATGATTGACGAGGTTCTTTCGGGATAGTTCGACGGACTACAGAAGCTGCGGTTTGACGAGAGGTTGAAAAGATTAAGATGTGGAAGCTCTTGCACGTTTCTAAAAACAACGTACAGCTAAACGTTAGCCCGCGGGGTGTGCCTGACTGACGTTTCTGGCCAGCTGATTTCTCAGCAAATCATTTCTGTCTCAGTTGTGGTGGGGTCAAACGGTGGCTTATTTGCAGGTGGGGATCAGTCATAGGTGTGGCGCAATAATTGTGGCGCATTTCTAAATCTTCTTCGCGATTCTATCGGAAGATGCACACTATGTACTTCAGTAGTTTTTAAAAGAATCGCCGTTCCAAGTTGTGTTGAGTTAGTCATTATTGAAGTACCTGGCAACTTCTAAGTTCCATGTGTAATACTACCTAAGTAGTAACAGTCCAGTAATACATACATCCAGTATCCTAAATCACGTACATACGTACCATCCTTATACCATGAAACAAAGAGAGTGTGCGTCCCCGCGGCCTCTCATTAGGAGGAATTCACGGCCGCACGACAGGATACCTGGACGAAATCACCAGAAAAAGGGAATAAAAGGCAGGCACTGACAGGCGTAATATCTCCAGAAACCATCATTATTCTCACCTTAGGCAGCGCTCCGAAGGTAAAGCAATATCCAAAACAGGATCATTGCAACTTCTCATCGACTTTGTTACGTAATGTTGCGCGCCTCTTGCCATTTATGAACACTTTCAATCGGTCGTAACTTTGCATTGTTCGCAGTTTTAAGTCATTTGCACCTTTGCATCCTGCTTCAAATGCATTGCTATGCTATTTGCTGCTAGGCCTAAATTGCTGAAAGAGGACAGGTAGTACTCTGTTGATTGGCTGAATTGACATTTGTCTCTGCGATTATTCTATCGCACTTCTAACGTATAGAACGAAGATCCATTCCAAGTCAAACGTTGTGATCTAGTGGAACATAGCATAATAGGGGTATAGGATAGCGAAACAAACTTGCACCTCGGAACAGGAACCCATCGAAACACCATAATTACAATGATGTTTGACATGTCTCTACATCATCTATGTGAAGGCTAGATCTTATGCCCCTTTTGAAAACATCTTCATAACACGTCATAATTCAGGTCGTGGTAAACGTTGTTTCACTGAAGTTTGTATTGCACCTGAACATTTGACGAAGAAGCTAGAACAACAATACACTAGCCCCTGCCGTAAACCTCTCCTCGTGGAATGCCGTCCGAGTAGACTACTCGCCACTTCCAATATCTCCTGTAATTATGTGCATCGAAGTGTATGTATAATCGACTGTGAGGTCCATTTGTCTGCATCTTTCTCCCCGCCAAATGTACTTCAGCCAATCCATTAAATCCCTCAAGAAAACTCCCAATTCCTTGTCAGCAACATCTTTCGTCATTAATTGCGTGTAGCCATAACAGGTCTCTCGTGTAAGGAGCGTAACAACCCCAAGGGTATCATGAGTATGCCTTTTGTTCAATTCCATATTATGCCCCAATGATGCAACTACCTAGGTAAGGTACCATTACCGTGCCGCCACGGAGGCTGTAAAAATGAGTGACCTGTCCGCGCTCTCCAGCCGATGCCTTATCAAGCCGCCCACCAAGTGATCACCATTAATACAACGTTGAGCCCCGAAACTTCCAATTGGCTTGAAGGATAGATGTGAACTGAATATTTATACTGCTTTTTCTAATGGTATGCTAAATTCGAACATTAATTGTATCTGATAGTATCAGATGAAGAATAAGAGTGAGATTAAGGCAAGGATGGAGTTTGATACGACATCAACTCTCAAGGTGGCTGGCGCCCCAGCGGTGGAGACTGGAGCCGGGGCAGTCGTGTTGCCCGGAACTGTAGCAGGCGTTGTCGTCGTAGGTGAACCGCTGCTGCTAATCGGCGAGGAGATGCTGATCGGTGAAGGGGTGCTGCCGCTACTACTACTAGCGCTGGCGCTGTTAGCGCTCGAACTTTCGCTCGAGATCTGTATAGAGCTGCTACTCTCAGAAGACGCCGAAGCGCTACTCTCCGACGAACTACCTTCCGAGGAGCTCGAAATTGTTGACGAGACAGAAGAAGTAGACGAAATTGACGTAGTAGATATGATGGATGAAGAGACGACGACAGACGAAGTAGATGAAGAAGTAAGCGAACTAGAAGTTGAGGAAACTTGGGAGACCGACGAGGTTGTTGACACCGAGCTAGAGGTTGTTGATGCCGAAGTAGACGTTGCTGATACCGAACTAGATGTGGGTAGAGGCGAAACGATGCCCGTGTTGGTGGACGCCGCAGCCCCACTGGCTGTAGAACCACCGGAGGTGGTTGTAACGTCACTCGCGGCGGAGCCAGTTAGGTTTAGGACAGGAACAGGATTTGTCGCATTGCAGTAATCGAGATATTGCGAAAACGTAGGGAGCACGTAGTCTTTAGTTGCATCCTCCCAATTTACCTGCTCCACAGCGCAATTATGGCAGGACTGAAAGTAGGTCCGGAATAGAGAGCCTATTTCGCAAAGGGCATTGCTCTTACCAATTCTTTGAGCCTCTAAGTAAGCGTTGTTGCAAGTGTCGAAGCAGGACGCTGGCATTGTAGGCGAACGCTTGGTGATAGGATTGTACGGGACGTATCTTTTCTCTACAGCCGTCGAAAAGGCCGTAATGCTCGACTGAGAGCCCCAATTGCCGGTTTCGATAGTAGTGACATAGGTTTGATCCGATTCTGTTGTAGTCGTCACAACATTTTCGACAGCGAACACCTCGTAGCTCAACCCGAAAGCAGGCGGCGCGAGATTAAAGTAGCCCCACGTAGGTCTATAGTATCCTGTCTGGAATATGGGCCAACGAACTGGGTAATACTCCGGAGCTTCTATACAGTAACTCAGACTCTCGCAGACGTATGACTTGTTCGGCGGAGTTGCCCAGATATTGCATCCTTCTTCCGTAAATGGAGGAGCGCAGATAGTTCCAGGAAGACAACCCCAAGTTAAATTGGACGTGACATCATATGCCGGAACTGTGATATTCGCGGGGTCAGGGCTGACGGTACAGGTAGTTACAGCAGTAATGACGGACGACACAGTTACGGTCTCTGGAGCTTGTGTTATCGTGGCCGGAGGAGCAGTGATAGTAATTGGAACCACGTTAGTAATAAGCTGTGTTGTAGTAAAAGTTGTAGAGCTCACTACCGAATCGGTAAGCATAACCTCGGAAACTGTCACGAAGGTAGTCGTCTCCACGAGAGTGATAAACGAAGTAGTCTCCTCAGTTGCAGTTATTGTGGCAAAATCTGTGGTCGGTGAAGCAGAGACAGACACATCGGTTGTTGTTAGAACGCTGGTAAGCGTTGACAAGATACTTGTCGAGTATGTCGACACACTTGTATAAACAGACGTGGTATACTGCGTTGTAGTCAGAGTCTCGTCGGAGATAACTGTAGTCGGGATCTGGGTTGTGAAGGTGAGGGTCTCCGTCGTGATTGTGGGGACCAACGACGTGTAAGTAGCAGTTTGCGTTGTCGTCTCTTCATTAGTCAGTGTAAATGAGGCTGTAGTTGTCTCTTGCTCTGTCAAGGTGAATGAGGCTGTCGTCGTCTCTTCCTCTGTCAAGGTAAATGAGGCTGTCGTCGTCTCTTCCTTTGTAAAGGTAACCGAGGCAGTGGTAGTCTCCTCGCTTGTTATCGTGTAAGGATAACTGACAGTAGCGAAGACGGTCGTGGTGCCGCTGCATCAATTGTCAGCTCAATGGCTTCAGGTTCGTTCATTATCATACTCACTAGACTGTTGTCGTTTCGTAGCAAGTTTCAACCTCAGTCTCAGTCTCAGTCTTCGTCGTCGTTTCGTAACAAGTCTCGACCTCGGTCTTAGTCTTTGTCTTCGTTTCGGTAATCGTCTCCGTATCACATTCGCTGTGAGTAGAGGTAGGGTACCAATGGGCTTCGGAATAGGAAGCCCTCGCGATCGAAGCCAGCGCGAGGGACAAAGCCCCAAACCGTTGTATTAGAACCATTATGGTGTATCTAACAGCTTCAGGATAGCTTCTTCGATGACTTAGGATGTCAAATTAACCCCAATTTCCAATGAATGTCTTCGTAGCGAGCGTCCGTCTATCCGACCGTCCGTATATATCAAACGACTCTTATACTAAGAGTGTAACGATGAGTTGATGCGAGAAGCGACTGACGATATAAACAATTTAGAGCTCTTAGCTTGACTTATATGTGTAGGCGAAACGAAAGCTAGCTAGGTAAGCGAGGCTCTGAGATTCCTTCAGCTAGAAACTCCGAGTATCCAACGGGATGATGGCTTCGTGAGCCGGCTGACAGAGAACCTAGCAAGCTATGTGTCGAAGGATTTCCTCATAACGCAACTTTAATGAGCAGTCGTCAGCCCGGCAACAGATAGGTAGGAAGAGCTTCCTAGCTAGAAATTTGAGCTGGATTATGATTTTCCGTCCGGATGACTAGCTGCGACCAACCTACAGAGAACGAGAGCTGAATGAAACGTGGTTCCATGAAAAGGAAAGCTACCAGATAGCTTGGAAAGAGGGACAGCGCCGTCAATAAGGCTGAGAACAAGAGTGGGCAAACGCAGCAATGTCAACACGAGCCATTGGGACCTACCTAGGGCCGACAGGTACCAAGCATGATCGCAGATCAAGTATACAATACATCCAGCTCTGCTTCTAGTCAGGTCTCCGCGGCGCCATGTGCGACCAATAATCCCTGCAAAGAAGGAATCTGTCAGCCCGCCTATCGCATCCCGGGCGAGAATGCATGGTGAAGATGACTACATGAGCGTTTGTACCACGCAGCTTCGGCTCCGGCCCGCCATCTTCTACTCCTTCGCCCACGTTCACGGCGGGAAGAGAAAGTCCGGAATCCACTGTTATTATGAAAGGAGCTCAGCCTTCCAACGCGACAGACGGGGCGAAGCGTTGATTAGCGAATAAACAGAGATAAAAAATAAAAGAAAATTTGCAATGTCGCATAGGATACAATATACCAACCAGGTTAAAAAAATGAATCATCATATGAGCAAATAAAACTTGAAGTAAGCACTTGACTAGAACCGCAATAAGCGAAGCTGCTGCCAGGATTAGGTAAAATAAAAGTCCCGGTCAGTCAGATAGGTACCTAGGTATGCAGGTTGGCAAGACATATGAGCGACGAGGCTCTTCGGCACCCAACGAAGACAGCCGTATAGCCCATCTAACTGGTGGGTTCGGACGGGAGAGGATAATAAATCGAAAGATTGGTCAAGTTATGGGCCCGTATACGATAGCGGGGTACGTTGTGTATACCATCGTGCATACGTACATTATACAATAGCACTTACATCCTCCCATCAAAGCTGTAGCCAAGTCCGAAAGGACGTGTACTCGGAGGGTCTTCCGTAACGGTAGGGCCAGGGTCGGCCAAAAGTGAGTGGCCAAAGCCAGAACACACTGTCCCTGAACTGCACCGCCCAACGAAGAAGCCGTAAGGGCGCTGCAGAAGTACGCAACGGCACAGCTTGCATGCAACCTAGTACCACCGTTCGTGCCTCTTAGGTAGGATCGCCACTTGTCAAGGCCTAATAGAGGCTTACGAAGAAGGACACTCGCAGAACCGGGCTCGAATTCAGCCAATGAGGAAGCGATGTCATCACCTTTGCGCACAGATTAAGAAATTCGATAGTCGTGCCACGCGTTACACAAATCGGCGGCATCGAAGACTGGTGCTTGAGTCGCCGGGAAGTAGAGACATTTCGTTTCTACCTTTCTCAAGATGCAAGCCAGATGCAAGTTCTTATCCGGCCTCGGCACCGTTTCTTGTCGGTACTATGCGATGATCATATAGGTGCTTTAGAGTAAACAAGCACGAGAATCCGACCTGTTCTCGTTGATACGAGCCATGATAGCGCCATAATATAACAGCGATAAGTTAACTGCTAGCTGACGAAAGTGCCGATACTACCAGCTTTACAAGCTTGTAACGACATTTTGGTCTTGGGATATCTCCAGGGTTGTTGAGAAGAGTAAACGAATAAGAAACTCCAAAGAATTGAAGCCATTGAAACTAGGTATTGATGGAGTTGAGGCGCCACAATCTTTAGCAGACTACCCACATACATGTACATTGTAAGCGGGGTAGGCACCTTAAGTCTTTCCTAATCGAGATGAGTAAAGTTGGGTTCTGATGAAATACCGAAACAGGGAGATGGCAGCTGAACGCCAGATATCATCGGCAATATCGTTGTAAGGCTGAGAAGCTCCAACAGAGCTCGTTCACCTAGTGTTTTCCCGGCGAATAGCTCGGTATTCTTCCTTATGAAATAACTTTTCGCCATTATTCCGAGTAATTTGTAAACGATTCCCGTAAGCTTACATGATAAGGAAGCTCTATGGATTGAGTCGAAGCTTCGAAGGATCCCAAAAAGTTGAAAAGAGCGTCGAAAAAAGGCTGGAAATGGCGGGGGCTAATTGAGTGGAGAGCAACAGGATAGCGGGACAACGGGGAATAAAAATAGACGCGCAAAAAGGTTTAGTGTCTTAGCACAAAGTTACCCGTAAGCAACGCTAACTTATCAAGGTTATATGGGCCTTGCTAGCTCCAGCTTACATCGGTGGATTGTCCTACGTCAAGTCCAAATTTGCGGCTTAATTGGACAGATGAATTATATAATAGATCTATATCTAAATGTATAAGGAAGTAGCAAGGCGTTTGAGTCAAAAAAGAAAAGAGACGGAGGGGAAGAAAAAAGAAAAAAAAGAATGGCACCATTGAACCCGTCTAAAACTTCCCAATTTTTTCTCCACTTCAGTCTTCTCGAGGTCAAGTTATCAACCACCTCCACTAACTCTTAGTCGGGCAAAGCGGGATCTCGCCAAGCTTGGAGAAGCATTCCCGGTTATTACATATTGCACTGTTACTATAGTTCCAGAACGCCGGAAAACCCTTGTGGGTGTCTCTCGTATGAGTAACATACTGCCCTCCCACAACCTACGTACTTGGGGAGTAACAGGAAGTGCTAGAGCAAGACAACGAGGCCATTCGTTCGACAATAACGAATCGCGACTATACCGTTTGTAACGTCACCTTTTCCCCGGCTAGCTACAGAGTCTGGGCTATGTTATTAACTACCTGGGTATGGACTTGGACAGTGACTTTGGGCTGTGGTTAGATTATTATATACATCGTTGAGCGTTCACCACTTCGTATTTTCCATTGCCCCGCCCAGTTAGATCTCTTCCGATTCTAGCTTCTCTATTGACTGGTGAGTAGCATCGACAGCTCATAATATCGTCGACTTGCACTAACACGGTCCTACCCACCATCAGATTATCTGCAGCAGGGGTACGATCCTCCAATGAAGATAAGACAAAAGAGAATATCACATCGACAACATCCCAATAGGAACATGCTATCCTACAGGGATAAATCTTACGTGTGTGTCTTAATGTGTGTCTCTAGCTCGCCATTGGAACTTCCTTAGCTGCCTTATCCATCTTACGCAGTATAGACTCGGCCTGCTATGTAGGTACAGCTAGATTCTTGGCTGACTAGATAGTTTGTTACTCTAGTTCACAGCTCCAACTTCTCTCGCTGAATTGGAGTCGGCTCACTGGTCGTACTATAGTACTCAATGCTCGCTATCTCAGCATAGCTCTCTAACCTACTATATGGTAAATTGATCTTGAGCAATCATTGGCGCCAATGAGCGATGACCGGGCAAGTCTTGATATATATTATACCTACCAGCCGATACCATCAGCAAATACGGACGAGGCTCACCACTGGCCCAGATATGAGCTGACCTATTGGTCTAACCGGACTGAGCTACCGGTACACCCTCCACCAACGACCATGCGAGTGTGGAACATCTCACCCGAGCCTCGATCTTAGTATGTACGAGAGGGGGGCAAAAGCTTGCTTCTTTGTTTTCCAACCTGTCAACTTGAGCCGTTGTGTAATGATTATCCCTTCAAGCGTTGCATTGATGGTAGAACCCCTCGCTGGTAGCTGCTACTATCACTTGATTAGCAAGATTCGGACCAGCTGCCTCGCGTGTAAGTAGGTAGCTTTGAGAGATCTTTTTGTCCTGATTCACCTTTGCTACTGTCATCGTTCTTGCTTTCGGGATCGCCGTGTAAACCTCTTTATCGGTTGCCTTAGACAAAGACCACTCCCCTTTGATTTTATAGATACATCTTTTCTCGGATTTCAATATCCCTCCTCGACGACTTACTTAGCGTGGGTCTTTCGACAAATGAACTCCGGGGCTGTCATCGTCCGTGGGATCTAGACAACCCCAAAGTTTCCTTTGTCGTCGTGACGTTGCCTCGACTTACTCCCTCGGATTTCCGTTCTGTCAATACTAGCCCTGTCATGAAATGAGTCTCACTCACCAATACACCTTATCTCTACTCAAATAATCACGTAGTCGTTTCTCTCATCCAGAGACGAGGCACACTATGTATCGACATAGAATAGCATGGCTGGCCTGTACCACTGGTCTGCTGTCATCGACTATTCGCGCTCAGGACGATATCTTTGGACCAATCGGCGGCGGATGGGGCGGATGGATAACTAACCAGGTTAATTCAACGTTGTGTCAGTGGGGTTCGCTTCGAGGTGAGGCCCTACAATAACATACCTAGCTATCGCCGTTGCGTGACATCGTATGTATAAGTCTAACATCTGAATAGTTGCAACACTAAAAGATGTCGTCTATCTGGATGGCGGCGACCAAAGATTTGTCGCGGGTCTGAGCGACGGAACGATATCAGCGCCTCTTTTCTCAGACGGTATGCCATACATTCCGCAATTCTCTTCAAGCCAGATACGATCTAACTCTTCATCACAGACAATCCACTTGGACTTATCTGGACATATAACTTTAGTACCCCTTTCGATAAAAGCACAAATTTCAGCTCAATACTTGGCACTTTACCAAAAGGCGCGGCAACCAGCATTGCACCCAACTACGAAGATGGAGCATTGCTTGCTAACGATGCCGAATTCTTTCTATATGGTGGAATGTTCATAGCAACATCGACACAATCACTGCCGGATGGCAAATCGGTGCTAGGATATATGGCATCGGAGTACAATGACAATGGCCGCCCCTTCCACGTACAATTTCGGTCTGAAGATCTCCCTGATGGCATGACCCGGTTTGTCACTTTCGGTGCAGGCGCCAATGCCCCATCAGAGAATAAAGCGTGGTATTTTGGTGGATATCGTTCCGAATCCTGGGGTCAAATATACATCGCAAACTCTACCACCAATCCTACAAATGTGTCGAACACGTTTATGACACTCGATATGGCTGTGCAGCAACAAGAAGTTTGGACAAACACGACCCTACCAGTCGGAACGCAGAGTCGTGCAGGTCCATCCATGGTATGGGTTCCTGTTGGTGAACAAGGTATACTTGTGGTAGTGGGCGGTGTCACATATCCCGGATTTGACAACGATAATGGGACGTCTCAAAACGAGGCACAGAGTGTATGTCAAGGTCTTTTGATTATTGGAATGTGTTTACTAATAAAATCACAGAAAATTGATAGCCCATCATTCATGTCTACAATTGACGTATATGATGTTGCCGGCGACAAGTGGTATCGACAACCAACGCAGGGGGCTCCTCCCGCATTAACTAGGGGGTGCGCTGTAGTTGCTACCGCACAAGACAAATCCAGCTTCAATATCTACTATTACGGAGGGTATGATGGCATTAGTACTACTTCGGATTTCAATGATGATGTATGGGTACTTACGCTCCCGAGCTTTATGTGGATGAAGGTTTCCGGTGGCACACCGGAGCACGCTCGAGCCGGACACCAATGCGTGATGCCATATCCGGACCAGATGATCACTATTGGAGGTAGCACCTCCACAAAGGGTGATAGCCTCAAATGTCTCGACGGGGAGAGCCCATCAGTGCTTCAGGCTTACAATCTTACCCAGGCGGCGTGGATGGATTCCTATGATCCGAAGAGCTGGGATGAGTACGGTGTCCCCGAGATGATCCACATGATGATAGGAGGAAGCTACTCCGGCGGCGCAACTATGACCGCTCCATCTCCTGGTGGTTGGGCCACACCCGCGCTCGGCAGTGTTTTTGGTACTCCGTACAACACGTCAAAAATAACGACATATTATCCGTACAGCTCCGTCGGCCCCGGAAACGGTACTCGCGACGCGGCTCACAGCGGTGGCGGAGGAGGCACACCTGGTTGGGTCGGTGCCGTAATAGGCGTGGTTCTCGGTGTCGCCCTCATCACGGCCGTCGTAGTTGGTATCATCCTGTACAGGAAGAGAAAGTTTTTGAAGAAGAATAACAACATCAGGAGCGACCAATCAACAGACGATAACGGCAACAGCAAAGTCAAGTCCTGGATGCAAAATATGCAAGGCAGCAGAGCGCCAACCGTAGATGCCGAGGACGCCCGAACACAGTTCGACGGTATGGAGAGTCGGGGCGTCTCGCCAGGTCATCCAGAGATGGGGAACATGTACTCACCCGCCGAAATGCCAGATACGCCTCTCGTACCCATACAAGAGCTCATGGGTGGTAAGCTATACCTATTTTAACTGACATTTCTTCTTCACAGCCAGCTTAGATCTGATCGCTAATCAATTACGTGCAGACTCTCCGCGTCGAGCCGAGCTCTCAAGCGACACCGGAAGCATCCACAACGCCGGCTTCGTAGACCCGAAGCAGAACCCCTTCGCCTCGAACCCAAACACACCGCACTCCATCACCACGCCAACCACCCAGTTCCCCTTCGGCAGCACCGTATCGCACGACCACGCCTCCAGCATCGGCTCCCAGGGGCCGCCGCCACGGTACACGCAGAGGCCGGACTCGCCGCCGCTGGGGACCAACGACGCGCAGTACGGATCCATCGCCGGCATCGCCGTCTCCAACAACAACAGCAACATCAACAACAACAACTCCGGCTCCGACGTGCACTCGAACGTGGGCGGTGCAGATACTAGACCGCGTCCGCCAGCCGGGTCGAATCCGAACCGCAACACGGTGCTCAGCGGCGTAAGCGGCTTCAGCGACCGCGACGCCGGACACATGCGCCAGGCCAGCGATACGACGGTGAGCTCCGTGACCGTGGACGACTCGCACCAACAGCACCCGTCCTCATACCAGCAGCCCCAACAACATCAGGGGGTCTTTGATGGGCAGAACAGCCCGCCGCTGCCGGTCAGTCCGCCGAGCGTGGATACCATGGACGGCGCGAACGATTACATCAGCCACCAGCACTCGCAGCACTCGCGGAATGCGCAGGGAGGGAGCACAAGCAGTCCGAACCGCCAGAGCAATTTCATCGAGAGCGAGGATGACTTGGGGCCGGGGCGCGGAGAGGCAAGGTGATTTTGATCGGAGATCTATATCTCTCTTGAATTCTGAACACGAAAAAAAAGAAAGAAAAAAAAAAAAAACACAAGCAAACTAATGAATTTTCCGCGACTTTTTTTCTTCATGAGTTAGCTAAAAACTTCCTTTCCATATCTAAAGTATAGATACCATGGCGTTGTTTCTCATCTGGCTATTCGAGAAGGAACGGGTTTTTTTGGGCTGGGCTTGGGGCTGGACCGGGATAGGATAGGAAAGGAAAGGGAGGCGATGTGTTATTTTTCCCCGTATATACGTACATACGAGCCTGCTCTGAAGGCAGGACATGTCATTTTGGATATGTGATATGGATATGGATGATCGGACGCATTTGTATGCGCATGAGATGCAGAAAGAGGGGATGGACGACGAGACGACATACAAGTTTTTAGTGATCGATGGATCGATCAATCATTGAATCTCCAATTTAATAACGTGTTAATCTAATTGTCGGCTGAGTGAGACATACCATGCTACCATGATTGTACATAATTGAGCCTATACCGCAAGGTTCGCGGGTTTTATCACAAGGCTATACGACTGTTATGCCTTATAGTCAACATCCCAATTCTAGAAGGCACGGCTTTAAAGCGTTCATCTCTCCTAATACGCAAGATTGCTATAACCTCATTGTGTGTAAGGTTGTCTGAGATGCTCGTTAGTGAGGACCTAGTCTAGCTGGATGAGCATGGCTTTACCTCACTCTCTCAGAACTGCGTCGTTGGATGTAAATGACCAGAAACCTCGTATTAGGTCTCAATTAGCCCAGTTGCAGTCGAGGTACTACTCGCGAAATCCTTCGCAATGCTTTTACTCTCCACCATGTCTGATAGTGCGGTATGGTATGATGGTACTTCAGCACATCATTTAAACGCATGCCCTAGTCAATGTTCAAAGCGCCATCAATCTGCTCAACCCTTCTTCCGACCCGCCTTCCCCCTTCCCCGTCCCCTCGCCCCTCTCCCTCTCGCCGCACTTCCCCTCCCAGATCTCGTAGTCGGCGCCGCGCTAGGCTCCTCCTTCTCGCTCTCCTCCTCGTCAGCCTCTTCCTCGCCGTTATCTTCCTCTTCCACCACCTCCTCCTCTTCCTCGGCATCTTCTTCGACGTCCGGCTCGACGCTCTCGGCCTTCGCCCTCGCGGCCGCGCGCTTCTGCTTCTGAGCACCCCTGGTTCGCGCCGCGGGACTACTGGGCAGCGGCGTCTCCTGGTCGGTGTCTTCGACGGTGCTCGCCCGCGTCTTCGTCGTCGTGCTGCCCGCGACGCTCGCCGCATCGGCCGTCGAATCCGCGGCGCCCCTCGTGCCGCCTCGCTTGCGCTTTTTGCCCGCCACCGGCGCGGGTTTGCTGCTGGGTACGTCGATGTCGGCGTCCGACGGAGCCGACTCCTCGCCGGGCTTGGCCGCGGCGCGCTCCCACATGAGGTCGTGGAACTCGTGGGCGGGAAGGTCGAAGTCGTCGTATTTCTGCTCGGGCTCCTCCTCCTGGCCTTCGCCCTCGCCCTTGACGTAGTCGAAGGAGTTGTCGCGCTCGTCGATCGCTTCCATGTTGTAGAAGAGCCGGAGCTTGTCCCAGATACATGGGATGCGCGTGTGCGTCTCGACGTCAGGGTCGAAGCCGTGGTTGCGCAGGTGTTCTGAGATTGAGATCATACGGAAGTGTTTGTGTATGCCTGTATATTTAGGTAACATTAGATATCAGAGTCACAATTAACACGTAGCGTGGTGTGGTATATGTGACATGCCTGAAGGTTTCCAGCGAATAACTGCCTTGAACAGTGAAGCTTCCTGATCGTCGGTCCATAGGTTATTTAGGATCTCAGATGGTGGTGGCAGATTGGGCTTAGAAGCTGTAGGAGTATCGGCAGCACGTGGAGTATCTGCAGCTTGCGGGGTGTCTATATCCATAGCATCTTCGTCGCGAGCGGGAGTTGATGATGCCTTTGGCGTTGACACCTCTGCCAAGCTATTGGCCTTGGATTTCCTTTTCGGCGGCATACTGACTCTAACCCTCTGAGGGGGTATTGGCTTTTGATACAGATATCGAGTCTAGTTATTCTTGCTTATAATCACTTAATTCTGTTTCAAAAGGTGTCTCGAAAAAAAGCAGGCGAATTGTTGGGTTCTTGATTATAAAAACGATGAGATGTGAACTGACTCTAAAAAGAGCTTAAGCTTTAGAGCTTCCATCCAATTCAACAATTGCTGCAGCTAGGGACCTGTGGCTTAGCAGCTTCGTAGTAGACCGCGGGGCAAGGACGACACGTTAATTGATGTGGCTTGAGTAATATTTGTGGCTTGTTAAGTACGCGACTGTACACATGTGAACACCACGCGTTGTACCAAGGTACTTAGAGCATCTCTTCTTTCTCAACTCATCACACCAACTTATGAACCCGATGCTTGGATCTCAGGCACCTATCGGTAATCAGTCCTAATAAAGACTTAGGATTATCCTAATACCAAGAACAAATGAATTCTATATCATTCATTCTGAAGCCAAGATGGCAGATCAGTATACTGCCGACGTATTCGCCTTCCCGGATTTCGACCGGTCTTCAAAACTGTTGACTCTATCACCGGGGTTGAATACTGAATTCTTTCACTTAGATTTCGAAAAATCTGATAAGCCGAGCCAAGGTCACATCGGTGTCAAGCCCGCCAAAGCAGTCACCGATGGATTTTTCAAGCTACCAGATTCCCTAGCTCCACCTGAGGACCCAGTTCACGAAGAAGTTCCTTCTCCTAAACCGCTTCATGATGTGAATTTGCATGACCTCGATGTGTTTGACGAATCATGGCTTCAAGGTGACAAGCCAGAAGTGGCCGATGCCGAGTACAAAACATGGGATGTTTTCCTAGCACCGGATATTTCTCAGACAACACCCTTATTTCTCACTGAAGCTGGGCCAGGTGCATACGATGCCGCGTTAAAGCAGGCTGAGAATCCTCTCAAATTTGCAAATGCGGAGGATAACCTCATTCAAACCACCCCATACCTAACGGCGCTTTTGGCACTTGCATTCGGTAGAGGCTCAGTCTTCTTCTCCTGGGATGAAAAGAAGAGTAGCTTTGCCCCTGAATTAGACCAAATGAGAATATCCGGTCATTCTTCAGAAGTTCTACGAGGTATTCAACAACTCTGCCTAGAATGTGGAAATACCACTCGTTTTCTCTCCGCCTATGTACAAAACACATATAAGACACATCCAGGCGCAGCTAGGGTCGCTGTCGCAAAATCTGTGGATATGACTCTTCTAGTCATTCAGAATATCCTCGGAGTCAGGGCAAGGCAGACACAATCTCTTCTACAACTTCAGTCTCTCATCAGACCTATCCAATCAGTCCTTGCATACTTCAGAGCCCTTATAGTCAAAGTTTCAGAGGCCAAAACTGATGAACAAACATTATCCCTTATTTTCAAGGAAGCTCGAGACCTAGAGCATAGCAATGTGCTTCTTAGTGAAATCATGCGCGAGGTATTATCACGTGTCTCGGGACCATGGGCTCAGTTCGCAGAGAAGTGGATAGGAGTCAAATCTGAAGAAAGCACTCCATTAACTAAAGAGAACCCCGGCAATAGGTTTGTCAAGGTTGAAAACATTACCATTGTGGATGATTTTGGGTTTGAAACTGATGAGCGCGATTTCTTTCTCGACGACGCCCGTATGCCAGAGTTTATCCCCAGCGAAGTGGCTCCAGTCATGTTCGAGACGGGTAAAACTCTGCGACTTCTTCGTACTCATCATCCAGAACACCCACTATGCCAGGTGGAGTTCACCACGCAAAACAATCCGCCCTCTCTCCGGTGGCATTTCGATTGGAAGTCTATCAGACACTTACAGGAGGACGTTAAAAACTACGAGATGCGCATGTTTGCAAGTTTACAACATTGGTCTACAGATGCGAGTACAGCATCCCGATTGGCAAGCATGACAGGAAATACATCGGACGGACGTTATACCTTGGAATTCTTCGGGCAAGAAGAAGCCCAGCTTGAGAGACGATTGCTTGCATCTATTGCGGCTCTCGACAAGCCACTAACTAGCACTTCAGAGGAAGACAACCTGTCAAAGTTGCTAAATTCTAAACTATTCGATGAGGAATCTGTGGCCAAAGAGACGATCTCCGATTTCTCGCCACATTGGTCACTAATACCGTTTCACTCTTTCGGGCCTCTAGTTGCAGCTCAGGCGCGCATTATCAACCGGGAATACATGAGATTGCTCTTCAGTGCGCATCAGTTGCGGGATCATTTATCCTTGCAGAAACAATTCCACTTACTTGGCAATGGCGTGTTTTGTAGTCGCCTTTCCCACGCGCTGTTCGACCCCAACCTAGATACGGCCGAAAGAAAGTCGGGCGTTGCTCTAACTGGTGGTGTAATGGGACTTCGACTGACTGGAAGGGATACTTGGCCCCCGGCAAGTTCTGAACTCCGACTTGCTTTGATGGGCGTACTCGCAGAAAGTTATATATCCCCGTCATCTAAGACAATTTCAACGACGGACAAAAATCACGATATACCCGGCGATATTAGCTTTGCCGTACGAGATCTTTCAAATGAGGAAATCGATAAATGCTTGGACCCTGGCTCGTTAGAAGCTCTAGACTTTCTCCGGCTTTCCTACAAACCTCCGGCGCCACTCTCGCCAATTTTCCCTCCAATAATTCTATTAAAATATGATAAGGTATTCAAACTCCTGCTTCGGGTGCTACGAATGCTCTATGTTACGGAACAACTCTTCCAAAATACCCTTGCAAGAACATCGAATTGGCATGACATCGATAATACTTCGTTACGATTCCGTTTTGAGGCTCAACATTTCGTCACCAGTATAACTGCGTATTTCTTCGATACGGGCATCGAAATACCATGGAGGCGTTTCGTGATCTGGCTTGACGGTGTGGAGGACGTGCTTACGAAATCGGAGCCCGACCAGGGGGTACAAGTGCTGAGCCCAGATGAGGTGCGCGAAGAACATGAACGAATGCTAGATCATATCATGCACACGTTATTACTAAGAAAACGGCAGCAGCCGGTCATGAGATTGCTCGAGGATATATTTTCAGTAATTCTCAAGTTCTCCAAAGTGGCTCACATTGAAGCTTCAGGTAGCAGAGACAAAGAAGCCCAAGATTCGTCACCTAAACAGTTATATGCATCCTTCAAGAAGAAGGTAGACGTTTTCATGACTGTATGTCACGGTCTTATTGAAAAAGGGGGAAAGTCGACGAGAAACGAGGCGATGACTGATAGCGGAAAACGCGGCGAAGAAATAAAGGAGAACACGATCGATAAGCTTTTACTTAAGCTGGAGATGTCTGGTTACTACGGACATACGAGGCCTTGATGAACGATTAAATAGAAACATTGAAGATACCCGAATAAATAATGTTCATATTATGAGGATTTACCTTACTACGTTTAAGCCGTGAAGCAATATTTGCCCCTGACCTGGACTTCAATATAAGATTAACCCCTTAATTGCTTGCCCCAAGTAACTAACCCCCGCGGCTGCCCCCGCATCGCGTTCCCTGCCTTGGTGACGCGCAGCCCTAAAGCCCCGCTACCCAACCCAGTAAATTGTTTTCCTTCAGCGCGCAACATTCGGCTTCACTCTTCAACTCCGATTTTATAGCTACCAATGCGACAATATGTCTCGACCTGGCCCGTCTGCGGGCCGCAGCCTGACTTTGACAGAAGAATTAGAAAGACTTGAGCAATCAATTACTCTCACCCTACAAGAAATAGACCACAACTTCAGCAAAGCACACCGAATTGTCACCACCAGCATTCTGCCTCTCGTGGAACAATATGGCGAGCACTCGAAGGCCGTGTGGGAAGCTTCTCAGGTATGCATATGCATAATATACAGCTCCAAATCAATTATGATCGAGAGAGCGGCTGCTAACTTGCTACGTTACAGTTCTGGAAGCAGTTCTTCGAAGCATCTGCCAACGTGTCCCTTTCGGGATACGAGGAATTAGCCAACGACGACGAGACCACTACCGCTGAAGAGACTACACTCGATGAAACCACATCTGATTACAACAACACTACTTCTGAAGCCGACACCACAGCTGAGCCCTCCAATTACGCAGACCACCACCAAGAGCACCACAATCTCCCCGACGACTCTCTCCTCGTCGACACCGAAATGTCGGGCAGTACGCCGCGGCCCCCAGCCACCAAATCCCTAACACACATCCAGCAGCAAAATCAGCCCTCACAGAAGCCGAAACAGAAATTCGCCGGCTTCGAATCGCCCTACGAAAAGCTGCGGCGCGAACTCGGCGGCGACACCGCCATCTTTAGGGAAGAAGCGCAGTTCGCCTCCGACGACGACGACGAAGACAACAACAACAACAACAACAACAACGACGACGACGACGACGACGACAAGACCACGGACCTACCCACGCAGCGCACGGGCAAACTTCCTAACATGTCGATGACCCCGCGCTCGTCGTCGCTCCTCGAGCCCGACGTCCAGAGCACGGCGCGCAAGAACAAGGACCCGCTGCTGCACCGCGTGCTCGACAAGAACTACCGGCTGCAGGCGACGCCGCACAAGGGCGTGCCGCAGCCGCCGCTGGACCGCGGGTTCAGGGCCAGGCCGCTGTCGCCGGTGAAAGACGAGAGGGAGGCGAGAAGGCCCGGCGAGGGAGACGAGGATCGCACGAGGCGCGCGCTGTGGACGGATAGCCCGATGAGCTCGCCCGAGATGCCGGCGCCGAAGCTGAGGAGCGACTTGTACCATATGTCGCCTGTGCGGCTGGGCGGCAGGGGACGCGCGGGAGGAGCTGGTGCCGGTGCGGAGGGGCCGAGGACGCCTGGGGTTAGTGTGCAGACGCCCGGGACGGCGCGGAAGACGAGGGACGTGTTTGCTGAGGCGAAGGATAGGGGAAGGAATCTGGGCGTGGATGTTGGTGCGAAGGGGAAGGCGAAGAAGGACCCTGATGAGATAACCTGGGATAGCGATGATGATGATGACGAGTTCGGCGCGTTCAGTCCCCCGAAGACGATCCAGTTTGCGCTGCCGCCGAGTAAGCTGATGCAGACTCCTGGTAGGTCTTCCGCTATCGTTTGATGAGGAATTGGGTGAATGCTAATAGGAACGAATAGCACGAGAGGCGAGTAAGCGAATCGTCGATGACATCCTCATCACAGCCGGCGCGGCGCCGGAAACTTCGTCGGAGTACAGTCCGACTTTGGTCAAGATGAACCAGGATATCCTCGATGACACGTTCTGAGGGCCAGTTGGTTGTTGCTGTTGTCTAGAGGCAATGTGGCAGAGTTGTTACTAATGTAATACATGAAAGACGCACAAAAAGTCGGATCAGGTAGCAATAGTCGTTATTATGGTCGTAAGTAGACAAAACACAAGAGATACCCCCTATTCACTGCTCCCAATATGTATTTTGGTTCCCGTCATCAAGCAAACTAAACGACTACCTCACCTCAAGAAATGCGTTTCATATGTGCTAGCCATAAACCGAGAAACGCCAAAATATTGCCAGAGATTCCTCCCTTTCGTAACCCAAACCCAGGCAAAGTGCGCCTTCCCGGCGCATAAGGAAGCCATATCCGCAATGTTGATGCAGGGGGGAGATTTATCGATCTCCTCCTATTCCCCTATTTGTTGATTCGATACGCCTTTTTAGCATCAATCCCACCTAACTCCCGTGTCCTCGCTTCTTCGGGTATTCACAATTCAAAGAAGTGACCATGAGCAGCCGTTTCTCTGCCTAGGATAGACAGCAAGAACAGCTTCGCCGCAAATGGTCACTGCAGCGCTAGTCAGAAACCCATTTTTACTTGGTTCTTCTGCGCGGTCCTCATAAGCTCGGTTTCGGTTGAGCCGGAGTCGGAGCCGGAACCCGGACTGGAACAGGAGCTGGAACTGGAACTGTCTTTCTTGCTGGTGGGCTTGCTCTTGCTGTGCTTCTTGAGCAGGGCCTTGGCGCTGCCGAAGGAACTCGTCGAGAAGATGGAGGCTGAGTCGGAGGAGGTCTGTGGTTGTTGCTGCTGCTGCTGCTGGGCCTTCTCACCCTCGAGGATGGCGCTGAGCATGGCGGACGAGTGCGCTTTGTCTTGTGTGTGGCTCATGATGTCTTTTCTCACGAGGGGCTACGCGCAGGTAGACTTATCAAGGGCTTGAGAGTAACTATGATGTAGAGCAGAGTTTATGTTTTACTTATAGGAATATGCTCGCTTGTTTCGTTTGATCTAGTTGTTGGTAACTCCGCTTCGATTGTTCGGTACTCAGCAAAGCAAGGGAGGTCTTGTTGAAGAGGGGATGGTGATTATTATATACCTTATCCTACAAATGAAGAGGTATGCTTAATAAAATGATTGGTATCCCGCCTACACATTCACCACCCTACCAGCCCTACTTACTCTTTCCCGGGATACTACCTAATCGGGTGTCATCTCACACACATATGTCGATGATGAGGCGGTGCATTCGATGAGTCAGATGGCCACGTTCTAAACAGGTCTGATTAAGTAGGTGCCTACTAGTTGAAGAACTTGAAATTTTACCTATATATTAGTCTCGCATGTCAAGCTCGTCGAACGCGCAATTCTGAAGCAAGGGACTTCAGCAGGCTACAGGATATTCGTAGTCAAGTATACGCAACCAAATGCGTGAGATGTTGGAAAGTGAAATAGCATCTTGCCGCCAAGCCTTTCGAGGCATCTGGACCAAGCCTATCTCGGCAGGATTCCGATATCCGATTCTGACGGCCCCGGAGTTTGGAGCCATGTCCCGATGGTAAAAGCCGGCCGATGAGGTGCGTCACGCCGGAAATATCAGGCACTGAATCTTGGTTGCCTGGAAGAATGTAGGTGTAGTTGTTGCCTGGTTCTTAACTGGCAGACTGGATCTCGTCAGGCAGATACTGTGGAGGAGGTATGTAGTTCACATCGTCCGCTTATAAGCCTCAATCCTTTTCAAAGCTTATCAGGGGTACATCATATATGGAGTTGAGCTAAGAGAATGCAACGTCAATTCTTCGAATAGGTGACTCACTGGTCAGAATGTGCATCCAGGCACTGTTAGTTTCCTTCTCAATTCGGCTTTTTACATCAGATTAAGCGAACATAGAACAAGAGAGTCGTCAACATCAAGTTGGAGTCTCTCGGTGCCGACAGCTTGACCGACTATTTGGCTTTTGTCAAGACGTCGACATCACATATGCAGGCTTCGTATATAGAGCATGTCACCTAGTTGGTGACGACTTTTGAATACAACTCTATCTGCTTTACATGCCTTTAGCTGGATAGGTCCCTTAGCATGATATTACAGTCCACGAGAGAATGTATACGCTGAGAGGAACCTATGTCTTGGGAGACATACTACTACGGGAAGCACTCCCCGATTCATTACATGACGGTGAGTATCCGAATCATACTGTAGCAATGGGCTCCGATGTTCGAGATAGGGGTAAAGCTCAAGACTGGACACAACGCTTGTTGTGTCAACTCACTATGTCCATAACGTGGCCTCGAAATGTCGTGATCATGTCTTATTAGTGGTGATTCCATGACCAATGATTGTCGTTTATATTTGGCCGATTGTGCCTTATTACTCTAATTTTTGAACTTCGATAAAAGAGGTATATCATTTTAACGACTTCATTACCATATACATTCTCCCCTCCCCTAAATACTTAGGTAGCTACCTGTCAGGGGTTTAGTCCTTCGTCGAAGACTGTGTTATAAAGTCAGTGGGAGTAGCAGGTATCTTGTCTTTGGCTCACTTGTATGTAGTACTAGACCTTGATTAACGCATGTCCCTTCTCTAAACTCCTTTGGGGCCTTCGGCCCCTTGAATGTTCGTCCTATTTTCTATATAGGCTGTAGCTAACTACCTAGGTAACTGCTATTTATCCACTTGCTCTCAGTTCCTGACGCTACCATGAATCAAACTCAAGCCGTTTACAACACTACATACCAAAGTAAATCTAAACATTCGTATGGGAGCAAATATATAAACTCAGTGATGGTGTCATTAAAGACACGCACATATTAGTTATCCATAACTGGATTGGTAGAAATCACATAGGCTAAATAAACGCATTACCTTGCTGTCTACCTAACTAGGCATGTTATAGATATTTTATGGATTAATCAGCCGAGGTTTAGAGAAGAATGACATGACTAGGTAGTAGGAACAGAAGATAGTTGAACAGGAGTCGATATGATCCTTGTCCTACCATCTTCATTTGACACTTTCTTATGCCCCTTCTCTTGATCAAGCCCCAAACTCTCTATTTCCAACAATATCCTAACTGTAACAAGTTGTGATAGAATAAAACTGTTGATTTTAAGTGTGCCTATTCTCCGTCTTCGATTGGCTTGGCACTAACTTAATATACCGGGCACATTATCAATCTTTTTCTATAGCATCTGAGTAAGACCGGTCCTGATCATCGACTTCATAGTTCTTTCAAGTCTAGAACCACCTTTCGAGATCCTCAAAGCCATGTGCTTAAATCAGATAAGTGTGGGTGTTGTAGCCGCAATAGTACCATAGCGGGAAAATACGTAGCTTAATAATGATTTGAAAGTTAAATAATTATTAATATACCTTAAGAAATTTAAATAATTATTAGAAATTAAATAATTATTAAAAATATAAAAATTATTATTTATATTTATAATTAATAAATAATTATTAAATTAAGTTTTTAAAGTTATTAATTAAATAATTTATATAATAATAAAACCGATAATAAATTATAATTTTTTTATAATTTATTTATTATTTTATAATTTTTAAACTTTAATAAAATTTTTAAAGTTTTAATATTTTTAATATTATTTATTTTTTTTTATTTATTTTTATTTTTATTCGTTTTTTTTAATTTTTTTTATTTATAATAATAATAATAATAATAATAATAATAATAATAATAATAATAATAATAATAATAATAATAATAATAATAATATTAAAATTAATATTTATAAAAAAAAATTTAAAATTATTTTTTTTTTATATATATTATTATAAAAAATTTAAAAATTTTTTTTTTTTTTATATATATATATACGTTTATTTTTTATATATATATTATTTATTTTTATAATATTTTAATATTTTTATTAATATTTATATATTAAGTTTATATTTTTTTATTAATTTTTATATATTAAATTATTTTAATATTAATATTAATAAATTTATAAATTTATAAAAATTAATAAAATATAATAAATATATAAACGCGTAAATTTATAAAATTATAAATTTATAAAATTATAAATTAATAAAATAATAAAATTATAAATTTATAAATTTTTAAATTAATAAAATTATAAATTTATAAATTTATAACTTATAAATTTATAAATTTATAAACTTTATTTTTATTTTTATTAATAATAATAAAAATAAAAATAAAAAATAAAAAATTTATTTAAATATATTTTTTAATAAATATTTTAATTTTTTAATAATCATTTAAATTTTTTAATAATTATTTACATTTATTAATAATTATTTATTTGATAATTATAATTAAATGAAAGTATTATAATGATAATGGGCTATGGTTTTTACGGAAGGTAAATTATTGTCCGATAGCGGGGGTTCCTGGTATGGTATTTATAAAAGTGGCATTATTGCGAATGCCTCATGAACTTTCGATGATGGGACCATTGAGCGTTGCTGAACCGGCCTAGCTCGTGGATAACCATGACTTTCAAGATTGAGAATACGTAGACTGCACCCCTTTTAAACTTCTAGAGTTATGTGATGGCATAGTTGGTTTCCCTAATAGAACACTCCTGTCATTGAAGCTTCTGGTATCGAGCGTTTGTGGTAGTGGATTATGGTAGAGTTGGGCGGATGCGATTAGCCTGTATTCTACATCGCCATCACCTCTATGCAATGTTACTTTGGTTTAGTTTTATATAAGTGTTATGACCTTTGGTTAATAAGAAAGCTTTGAACAAACCAATGTTTCAATTGCGTAGCTACGTAGTAGTTATGGGTTGGATGGCTTGTGGCTATGAGGTTTCGCTAAGAATCTCCAATATTATACGAACCTTATTCACGATATCTTGTAGTTAATTTCATTAGCCACCATAAATAATTGTAGCACCTGCTCTTTTCAAACAGGCCGGTGATGACAAGCTTTTACTAGAGCTGAGGTCACCAATACGCTGCTGAATTGTTCGCTTCATAATGACGTGCGTTCCGGGAAGCCGGGAAGCTGAGGCTGTATCGGATATGAGATTAAAAGAGCGATTGCAATTTTTGATGCATAAAGTCGAGAATGTAATTTAGATTACCAATTCTATTGATGTATTGAGTCTAGCATCTACTTTTACCCCTGCGTCGCCAAACCCCCTAAACTTTTCGATCGCGTCCATGCGTAACCGCTCACCCGGACTTTTGCCGTCGTATTCGTATTTTAGCTATCCCGCGAAGCGTAAGCGGTGAGTGGAGGAGTGAGGGACCTAGCTCCGATAATTGGCCAATTCGATGCTAATGAAACCCAATTTGGCCAATTTGGCGATGGTAGTTCCCCGGTGGTGATTTGCATTGCATCACCCAGACAGGGGGGCTCTTTATTTTTCAACAAAAGCTTGGATGCTTGGAATGGAGATGAGACCGGCTTGCGTGTTATATGTACGAATGAGCTGATGCAGTCTGATAATAACTCTCATCACTCTGGCTCCTCTTGACAGAACGAGAAAATCATCGTATCATTCCTACTTCGCAGGTTCGCGCGCGGAAATAGGATGTCAAAGTGACGGAAAGGTACCGCACTGTAGCCCTGTCACTGTCAACGGGTAACCAGTAGCACAAATCAAATGTCTCCGTTATGGTCTGGAGTAATAGTGGAGACGGAGTTATACGTACTGCGTAGTAGAAAGTATCAATGGAACACAAGGATACAAGATTGCATGCATCTCCTATGCTTGTAACTTCCAAATGGACAATAGAACGATTTGGGTAACAAGGGCAAGTTTCTGCAACATTCTTGCAGTAAGAACGGTAAGTACATGTGTAAGCTGGCCAATCAGTGGAAAGAGATAGTCTGTCATTAATCTTTAGTATGTCAAATAGACTCAATCATGGAACCTAGCGAGGTAATGAACGGATATTGAACTATCCGATACTTTGAGTTTGACCGTATCCTAGATGTAGCCGAGTTCCCACTGCCAAGACGGTCAGAAGTACATGTTCGTCTACATAACTGTGCAGGGGTACCTTGGTATGAACTGTATGAACCAGTAAGAAAAAAAAAAGGGTTCTCTGATAATCAAATAATCTCAATCAACAAAATTTAGCGGATTCCCTGCGATATCCACAATCTTTTCTCTTCTCGGTTTCCTTCTTTACCCCTTCATCCTCCTACCCTCCTACCCTCCTCGCGTCTCTACTTCTCTGTTTTGAAGAAGGGTCGTCCTCCTATATCTCCTGACCTTCCTCACTCTCTTTCCCTCCTCGACCGGCGCTGACACGGTCTTCGGGAGTTTCTTTTGGCCTGCGAACGGATTTCTGGATTCCTCGATTACTGATAGGTCGCGCGGCGCATATATAAAACTACTCTCTTTCCGCGCGTAAGCCGATACGACTTCCACTCGTGGTCGCCATGGCGAACGCCACGAGTTTTACCTCGCCTCTGGCGGACTTCAAGCTCGCCTCTGGCAACCTGCCTCCTCAGGTCGACCATGTTCTCGACAGTATCGCAAATGCCAGTGTCATGACATGGGTTTTCACACTCCTTGCTCTAGCTGTCGCATATGATCAGAGTATGTCTCAAGTCTCCCAAGAGACCTAGATAGTACCAATGGGACCGAATTGGCTAACCAAACCTGCAACAGTCAGCTATTTCATGCAGAAGGGCTCCATCGTTGGGCCCTCCTTCAAGTTGCCTTTCATGGGCCCCTTTCTCGAGTCCCTAAATCCAAAGTTCGAGGAGTATGTCGGGAAATGGAACAGCGGCCCCTTAAGCTGCGTCTCTATTTTCCACAAGTGAGTTACCCCGTCCGTGACGCATTTTCCCAACATCGCTAAACTCTTATCTAGGTTCGTCGTTATTGCCTCCACTCGCGATTTGTCTCGAAAGGTTTTCAACTCTCCAACATACGTGAAGCCATGCGTCGTCGATATCGCCACCAAAATCTTGGGAGAAGACAGCTGGGTATTCTTGGATGGAAAAGCCCATGTTGACTACCGTAAGGGTTTGAATGGCCTATTCACCCGTAGAGCCCTCGAGTGCTATCTCCCCGGCCAGGAAGCTGTCTATAAGCAATACTTCGCCAGATTCCTCAACATTACTAAGCAAGCTGGTGGCCAGCCCGTTCCTTTCATGCACGAATTCCGTGAGCTGATGTGCACGGTTTCGCTTCGTACCTTTGCCGGATACTATATGCCCGACTCTGCTTTAAAGAAGATTGCCGACGACTACTACCTTGTTACTGCCGCTCTTGACCTCGTCAACTTCCCGATCATCATTCCGTACACCCGAACCTGGTACGGCAAGAAAGCTGCTAGTATGGTTATGGACGAGCTTGCTAAGTGTGCTGCTAAGTCGAAGGTTCGCATGGCTGCCGGCGGCGACATCACCTGTATTATGGACGCTTGGATCAAGGACATGATCGACTCCAAGAGGTGGGTTGAGGCCAATGAGAAGGGGCTTTCCACCGAAGGTATGGTGAAGCCGTCTCCTCTACTTCGCGAATTCAGCGATATGGAGATTTCTCGAACTCTCTTCACCTTCCTTTTCGCTTCCCAGGATGCTACGTCCAGCGCTGCCACCAACTTGTTCCAGGTCTTGGCCAACCGCCCCGACGTGTTAGACCGCGTCCGCGAGGAGAACTACCGTGTGCGAAACGGCGACATCTATGCCCCTGTGAGCTTGGATCAGCTTGAATCAATGACGTACACTCGTGCGGTTGTCCGAGAACTTTTGCGATGGCGCCCTCCTGTCCTCATGGTCCCTTACAAGGCCAAGAAGGCTTTCCCCGTTACCGACTCTTACACTGTTCCCAAGGGTGCCATGATTATCCCGACCACTTACATGGCTCTTCGTGATCCCGAGGTATATGAGAACCCCGATGAGTTTGACCCCGAGCGGTACTACACCGGAGATGCGGAGGAGAAGGGTGCCAAGAACTACTTGGTGTTTGGTACTGGTCCTCACTACTGTCTCGGTCAGCACTACGCTCAGCTCAACTTGGCTCTCATGGTCGGGAAGGCTGCAATCCAACTGGACTGGAAGCACCACGCGACACCTGAATCTGATTCGATCAAGGTGTTCGCCACTATTTTCCCCAAGGTATGTTTTATATGATCCCACTTGGAATTGTCCGTTGACTAATGTTCTGTTAGGATGACTGCCCGTTGACCTTCAACGAGAGGAAATGGTAAAAAAGATGTCAGTCAAGTTGGATCTTGTTAAGCCTTGGCGCAAGTGAGGGTGAGACGAGACATCGTATAACGAAAGAAACGAAACCAAAATAGTAATTGTAATGAAGTCTTGTATATATGTTATCGCTGAGGATGGGTCGCGATCAACGACTCTTAGAATGTCCATAGCGGTGAATTAGACCAACTTGAACAAATCAAACTTTCTGGATGGATGCTGCTGAAGTGGTATGAAAGGAATGGCTGATGGATGATATTGGGGGCGAAGTAGATATGAGGAAGGAAAGAGCTGAATAAATGACGAGGGGTGTAACATAAGGAATCCAGATTATGATTTTCAACTTTGAATGTAGATGAGGTGCAGGCATGTGATGACTTTTCTAGCACTCCATATAATCGTGTACGTACCAATCAATAAAGTACCAATGGAAACTAGCGGCCCTGACATCACATTGACGGAAATTTAGCTGAGCTCGTCCAAACTGACCAATCCGAGAGCTCGGAGATCTTTCAATTCTTCAGCGTCGATAAAGCCGATTTGTGATACCGAAAGACATTAGTACTTCAGTGGGTGGCCCCGAACCAACAATTGCGTATAGCGCACACCTACCTATCTTTTCGCAGTCGCGAGACATCCATATCTCTACTTCGACCGTAATGGCGACGAGACGATTAGCTGCCGCCTCCTTGCGCGGGGCAAGCGCAAGAGCTACGGCCTCGGCTGCGCCTTGTCTACACGCACCGCGAGCTTCGTTCAGCTCGGCTTCTCAAGCACCACGGAACTCAATCCCGAGGCCGCAACTGCGGATGCTGCGCAACATTGCGCGCGAGCGTCGCTGTCACTCGGACCCGCCGAACTATCCGAAGAGTCAGTTCTGGTCCTTCGAGCAGGTGCGCCGCCGTTTCCCCCCTCCTCCTCTTCATTCATTCATTCTTCTTTGCCCCCTTCTCTTCCCTTCCCTTCCCTTCCCTCCCCCCTTACCCTTACCCCTTACCAAACCCACCATTCTCCTAAATAACTAACAACCCAACCCCTCCTTAAAGATCAAAGTAGCCCTCAGCCCAGCGAACACATCGAAGCCACGCGTAACCCTAATCGACGTGCGCGAGCCGGACGAGGTGCGCGAGACGGGGCGGATCCCGGGGGCGCTGAACGTGCCGATCATGTCGCAGGCGGACAGCTTCTTCCTCAGCGCGGACGAGTTCCGGGACCGGTACGGGTTCGAGCGGCCCGGCGACGGCGGCGAGGACGAGAAGATCGTGTTCTACTGCAAGGCCGGCGTGCGCAGCCGGTCCGCCGCCGAGCTGGCCATGCAGGCTGGCTGGAAGAACGTCGGCGAGTACGCCGGCAGCTGGCTTGACTGGGTTAAGAATGGTGGGGATATACAGATTGGTGGTAAGGTACGGAAGGCGGAGAAGGAGAAGGAGAAGGGGAAGGGGGATGGCGAGGGTGGGCGGTAGGCGGGTGGATTCTGGAGGTAGAGGGGGATGTGTGGAAGATGAAGCAGCTCACTGTTTTCTTTTCCTGGCCCCTACCTCTTATGTATTTTAAAAACGGTTTCAGAGGAATGAATCTCCAAGGGCCAGCTATGAAGTAAACAGGGCAGCGAGCTTCAATAAACAAACACCAGCTGTCTAGGACCTAAGTTCAACAACATACTATACTTCCTTGAGCATCAAAAATCGTAGAGATCATGCAGTTCAAAACTAGGCAGATCAGACCAAGTTGATATTACATTGGTACATGAAAGGTATCAGCTAGTAGTGTACGCAACACTGTTCAGTCCAGTCCAGCCCAGTCCGGCTCGGTTCGGTTCATTTTCTCAGACCCTGCCAAACGCCAGAAAAGCACGATGCCAGTCGACCCAGCTCAGCCCACAATCTCGACATCCGCCTCGCCATCGCGGCAAGTATTCCGTTCTCTCCTCTCACGAATCTTGGAACCTGGTACACATACATAACACACACGACCCTCTTATCACAATCCTTAGAACTACAATCCTCAGAACAGTCTGGGCGCTCCGTCGCCTCCAGCGGCAGGAGGCGTATCGCCCTCCGTACCGCCTGAAACGGGGCTACCGGCGGCGAAGAAAAGGACCTTAATCGCAATAGCCAGGCCGCCGTGGAGGGCGACGACGAGGATGAGCAGGACCTTGCTGGTCTGGCGGTCGGTAGCGCTGAGGACGGGGTACAGGTTGCGCAGCAGGAAGGCGACGCTGAGGCCGAAGCCGACGCCGACGAAGACCCAGTTGAGGATCGTGATGGGCGACCAGCTGATCAGCGCCACCGGGATCCAGATCAGGTTCGCGTAGCCGTACAGCGCCCAGCACTCGAGCAGGTTCGCCGACTCCGACCCGAAGTACCGCAGCGCGCCGAAGAGGACGACGGGCAGGACGAGCGTGTATCCGTAGATGAGGCCGGCGGCGCCTATATGTATTCGCAGATCTTCGTTAGCATGTGCTCACTCATACCCTCTACTCTAAACTTCCACTCTTCCTCCCCTTCTTCCTCCCTCCAAGCAGCCAAAGGGTCTGGATATAAGTATAAGCATAGTCAAAACGTACCGCTCAACAGCTTAAAATCATAAGCAAACGGCCCCTTCCCCTCGCTAGCGAGGTACTGGCTAATCGTACCCCCCAGGAACAAGATCAACACCACGGTCGTCGCGATCCAGAAGGGCCCGTACAGGTCCGGGTTGCCCTCGAGCACGTCGAGGAAGTTGGCGCGCGGGTACAGCGCGGCCCAGCACCGCGCCAGCACGCTCGAGGTGTCCACGTCGAAGAACTGCGCGTAGAAGTGCAGCGACCACAGGTACCGCTTCGACGAGCCGACGCCTGTCCCGGATGACGAGTGGCCTGCGGTTGCTGGTGGAGGCAGGCCGCTCGCGCCGAGGGTCGAGGCGCCCTTGCGGCTCGTGTCGCCGAAGTTCGAGTTGTGGAATTCGAGGTCTTCTTGCAGGTCTGTGTGGCCGAGGTCGCCCTGCGATTTTTGAGCGTGTTAGTTTATATTAATATCTTTTGGAGGGTGGCCAAGTAGATGTCTCGGTAGTATGTCTAGGGTCATGGATTGATAGTAGCATTTGCGGCATCATTCATACGCCGCGCAATGCTGTGCTGTGCTGAGCTCTAGAGTTGAAGCGTACCTCGTCATCGACGTCGACGACGGCATCGTAGCCTGCGTTCGGCATCTTTGCTTCGTCCCCGTCAGGTCCTAGTAGACAGCTGGTTGATAAAACGTCGAGGTTGGTACGAAATGTCCGAATTAGGTGTGCTCGCTACCCAATATGTTGTCTCGAGATATTAATTTGTAAGGTAGTTGAAGCTGCAGCTTCGTCACTGTTTAAGGACACGGAAGCACGCCGATCATTGGCCGCGTTTAATTTACTTAGTGCAAGCTTCAGCGACGACTTTTTATTGGTTAAAGGAAGTCTGACTAAGAAGTACCCAAGTACCTTTTCAATCTTAACTTTTCCCATTGCCTCATTGAACATAACCAGTATTTTACAGATGGGTATGATTATGAACCTATCTATATTATTTGATTAGAATATAGAATTCTTCCTGTAAATATAGTTTGTACATATCAATATGTCATTTTTGGTTAAGAGTAGGTATTTGACAACACTGGTGTATCGATCAAAACTTTCTATGAGAATCCGAGTTCGATTTTCAACGGTGCGCCGAGGGTCTAATTACGCAGAAGACAGGTATTCATGAGGCTTCCTTTGGACTATGTAGAGAAAAGTCCCATGCACTTGGCACCCACTGTCACATTCACTTCATCAGGGACACATCAAATCATGTGCATCGCGACTTCCATTGCCACTGAACTAGACTATGCTACTTTCCGCATGAAGAATCCATCGCAGTGGTCGAGAGAATGTCTAATCCCACCCATTCGTATTCGTAGCGTGCTCATGATACACCCCAAACCAGTACGCCGAAGAAATGGGACATAGAGACGAATAGTTTACTTCAGCTTCTTCTTGGGTCGGAGCTGGTTGGTGTGGCCGCACTTGCGCTTGCGGCAGTTGGTGGCACGGGGAGGAAGACGGGCCTTTTATTTCATTCGCTTGTCAGCAAGACTTGAACGCATTATAGAACCAAGTACCGGGGCGAACTCACGTAGCACTTGCGGCAGATCATCTTGTCGCAGTTGAACTTGGAAGCGAGGGCCTTGAGCGAAGGCTCGATGATGCCACCACGGAGACGGAGGACCAAGTGGAGGGTAGACTCCTTCTGGATGTTGTAGTCGGAGAGGGTTCGGCCGTCCTCGAGCTGCTTGCCGGCGAAGATCAATCGCTGCTGGTCGGGAGGAATTCCTTCCTTGTCCTGAATCTTGGACTTGACATTGTCGATGGTGTCGGAAGACTCCACCTCGAGGGTGATAGTCTTGCCCGTAAGGGTCTTCACGAAGCTATTTTTTGAGAGTTAGCTGTTTTTCGGTTCGGTCGGTCGTCGATGCTGTGCGGTGCGATGCGCATTTGGGTTTCGCGGTTAGGGAATAACTTACATCTGCACTATAGACACATCTTGGTTAGCATCATACGATCAAAATCATCGAGATATAATTATATGGCGGCATTGACTTACTTTTGCTGTCTGTCGCGAATAATGTGGTTTGGGGAGAAGTCGAAGATGATGTCGGCTTGGAAATTCGGTGGGGGTTTGAAATTCCGCACAAACGAACCCTACCTGTGGATTGAAGGTCACCTGACTCTGGTTTTTCGAATGTGGCGCTTCTGCAAGGAAATTTCTACCACCCGCTAACAGTTGCGTAACACCGTTTATTTTAATCTACGCACTATGTACAATGAATGTACCTCCGTTGTGTCAATTGATCTTAAAGCCGATGCTTCAACTCTGAGGTTGCAAGTTGCAATGACTTGATATGGAATCAAGGTAATTATTAGCAATGCCATAGACGGTTTTGTTAACTCATTAATTTAGACAATTATAATATTAATCTGAATCGTCATCCATTAGAACCGCTTTCCCCTTCCCCTTATCCCGTTCTCGTTTCACTCTCTGATTGCACCAAACTGCCAACCGATTCTCAACCTGTGTAGTACCCTTGATCAGTGTATTCAAAGTTACGGCCGCAGTACTCGCTGCTTTTCCATAGAATACTTTTGCTGCATCCGGCAGATCTTCTTCGGTTCGCCAAACTGGACAGAAATCTCGATCTTGCTTTTCTTTCTTTCCGTTCTCTAGTTCTTCAGGATCAGGGACCGGTTCGACTACTTGGAGGGAGCTATTCATGGCTTCATATCTATTCCTTATACGCTCACTGCCCCCATCCCCGTTCGACTCTTGATTCGGGAGTGTAGGTCGCTTTTGGTTCTCAAATGGTTCTCGAATTCGCTCGTCGGCTAGGTAAAGAGTCAACGTCACAGATTTTATAATAGAAGTTGTGGTAACTCACTTTTTGCGTCACCGTCTGCTATCCACATCTTCTCAAACCAGTCCATAAAATCGTCTAGCTTCGTTTTTTCCATAGTCAATACATCCTCAGGTCCTACTTTGTATTCTTCCCCTCGTTGTAAGTTTGATGATGTTCCCGCCGTATCATCTTGCATGACTTCCTGCCATTTCGCCCAGTCCATTTTGAGACTTCGAGGGTCTTCGTGACTCCGTGGCGGCCTTTCTATACCGTCTAATGGGTAGAGTAGCTTCGCAGATACGACGATTAGACTAACCAATAAGACCTCTGGGTTATCCATCGTCCGAATTGTTTTGCCTCCAGTATGATACGAGTAATCCGTCTTCAATATCTCAGTCATACATTTTACTGCCATGTATACCTCGACTAAGTAAAAGTTAGTAAATCCCAACTCGTTTCTGTCTGTATAAACCTACTAGGGAGAGTCAATTCCGTAATAAACCGCACCAATATTGGCACATAATTCAGCGGAGGAAAGACGGTCTCGAAATTGACCTTATATGCTATCACCAGATCTTGCACGGCAGCCTGCAGTCGACCCGGCGGGATATGATCTCTAACCTGCAGAGCGCGGTGATACTCTGCAGGAAGACGGTCCCGGACATTGCGCGGGATGCCGTTGAACTAGATAAAGCAGCCGTATTAGCACACTTGCATACTCTCATAGCCCCAAAACTTTTTAGAGGGGTAATAAGAGAAGTGTAGTCCATACAGCCGCAAGAAAATCGATCTCCCCCCTTTGCGCCCAGCCGCAGAACTCTGCCATCGAGGCCGGTAACCGCCTTACCAAGCAGCCCAAGTAGCACAGCGCCAGCGTGTCGATCAGCTTCGGCAATTTCCACCGCTTACCCGCATCCGGGGCCCAAGTCGCCGTCGTCGCATCCGAGAGCCCCAGTTCCTCAGACTCGCTTCCCGTGCCCTCGCCCATCGAGCTAAACAGCGGCTGACTCTCCTCCCTGCCTCCCCTCCCCTCCTCCTCGTTCCCACTCCCCCTAACCGGCAAGCTCCTAACTCTCAGCGACCAAAGCGCCCTAACGATCTCCTCGAAATCGTCGGGAAATTCCTTCTCGATGACCAACCAGCGCACCTGTTTCACGAGTATCAACTGCAGCACCTCGAGATACAGCTCCCGACCCTCGTCGCCGGATAGTTTGACCGCGACTTTCTGCCTCTTCTCCTTCTTCTTGCGGCTGACCTTGCCCTGGGTGCCGAAGTTGTCCTCGTCGGCCTCGTGCTCCGCGAACCCTTCGAGTCGGTGCCCGTTGCGGCAGTACCGCAGCGCGTCCTGCGCGTACCACTGCCGCGCGCCGCACTCGTCGCACCGCTCGCCGGAGCGGAATTTGTGGTACTTTGTCGGCGCCATTGCCGTGATTTGAATTTACGTTTACTTGCTAGGCGCCGTCCACTGTACGAAAGCCATATTATCTAAGTAGGAAAAGACGGTATGGTAAGTGAAAGAAGAGAAGTTGAAGGAATAGCGGGGACTCGAGCCGCAAATAGACTTTATCTCGTTGATATGGAATTTGGGTTGTACGTATGACTTGAGACTTGTCATACAATGCTTAATAGACGTTCGTTTAGTATTATTGTCTTAAAGGTGAATATTTACAATTTTTCATCCCTGAAAAGTCTAAATCTTATAAGTGCTCAGGTTATGCAATTTATATCCGGACTATGAATTACTTTAATCTGATAAATCATACCAGAGAGAATACCCCAGTCTCGAAGTTTGAATGCTTCTGTTACTTGGACCAACATAGAGCCTATCTACCCAATAACCGGGGTTAGATTGAAGCTTTGCAATGTTACTTTCTTACAAGTAAGGGGCAACTTTCGGAAGTGACTTATTGCAATGACGTTAGAAATGCGCAATATTATTCCGAACCGGTCCTTGGCGTTATTTACTGATAGTTTCACGCACAATTAACCTCAACACGTGTGTATTCCTGAAATCACGTAAGATTGGTCATCGAAATCACTAAGGTTCATAAGAGAAAAATATCATATCGTAGATCCCGCATGACAAGTCATGTGCCATTCAAACAGGAAATCTGTTTTGCTATGATCCTCCCAATGCACATCGTTTTTGTTCCTCAAAAGAGATGGGACAGATGCGAGATCTGTAGGATTGCCGTACAAACTGCCATGACCCGCCGTGTTCCCCCACGGTGGATAGCACAGCAATGAATAAATCCTAAGGTGAACCGACTATGGACGATTGTCCACCATGAGCCTAACTACTAGTTTCCTAGTTAAAGAATCCCCTTCAGGTGATGTCCAAGTTGGCAGAGGCATTAGCAGAGCTTGAGGACCCGACATCGTCCGCACGAGCCTCTAAGTCTCCCTGTAGGAGACTTAGTCCTTCTGGCTGGGCTCGTCGGCCTTGATGGCAGCCTCTTCACCCATAGCAGACTGAATGGTGATGACTAAATCCTGTTAACCTCCAAGAGCCCGGGTTTCATACTAGAAGTAGGATAAACTTACTAAGAGGGGTCTGGGCGTCATCGGCAGCCTCGATCTTGTTGCCGATGTCTCCCTCGGGAAGCTTGATGTCGCTGCGCTCCTCAGAGGTGTTCATGTCGTGAAGGACAAGGAAACCATCCTCGATGTGGGACTGAAAGTTGTGTCAGCGCAACCTTTCATCAATCAATATCTGCCGGAGCCTACTCACGAAGTTGTACTGCTTGGTCTTGACGACGGGGACCTCCATGTTGTGGGTGGAGGGGCAGAGTTCTTCAAGCTTCTTGCCGGTGAAGATGTCGATACCAACAAGATGGACCTTGGCGTGACCGTGCTTTCCAGTCTTGGAGGTAGACATGTCGACGATCTTGCAAGGACGGCCCTTGATGACGACGGCGCCGTTCTTTCGGAGAGCCGAACATTGCATGGGGAAGGTGTTGGACGCACCGGCGTCACCCTGGTTGTCGATCTCGAACTGCGGAGAGGAAGAGGCTTGTCAGCACCATGATTATCGTCCCCAATCTTTCTGATAGCGGTCGCAAATTGGTAAAAACAAATGTAAAGTAGATATGAATTGTGTGCGATTAACGAGACATGAATTTTGCCATCGCGGGGTTCATTGGCGATGCGAGCCAAATGCGTAATGCTTGATGCGGGGTGATTTTAAGCACTCTCCCGCCGCCTATTTGCGATCACCAGTAAAAAAAAAAAAAAAAGAGGGACATGACTGCCGCCGCTGTTACAACTTACCTCGTCCGCCATTTTGAAGGATTGACCGAAGTGAAAGTGAGTAGCTGATAAGTGGAAGAGAAAGCAAGATGCGCAATAGGCAAAGCTGGATGTCCGAGACCGAACTTGAAGTTGGTGGACTTATTTGTAGAGGGAGGGGAGGTTTTGAAGAGTGAAGAAGATCCAGAGGAGGGGGTAGAGAGAAAAAAAAGTAGAGCTGGACCAGGGCTTTGGAGGGGATGGACGTCAAAGGCAAAAGGACGGGATTTATTTTTTTTCTTCTTTCCAGACCAATTGGGCACACACTTTAGACCGTGTCTAATAGGTTGATTGGCTCGAGACCTAAGAATTAGCTCCAATTCTCTTAGTAGCTTTTTGTACTTTTTTTCCTTCTCTCTTTTCTCTTCTAGCACTGTTAAAAAAGTTTGGCTGGGACTTGCTGGGGAAAGACTTGAAGGAATTGTGGGGGGTTTTTAGGCAGCCTAGACCAGCCTGAGGAAGAATAGGTCACACAAAGCCGAGCACTAATTCTATTTCTTGCGGCCTCACTGTTGAGCTTCAAGTGAGAAAGTTTTAAGGTTTTTAGGGAGCAAAAGTTCTCTTCTGACCACTATATCCAAGGTTGAATCACTTCCAAATTTCGTACTTTCAAAACTTCAGGCAATTGTGCGCTCCCATAGTTCCAAGATGTCTTTGATTATGTCTAAGGAAACTGACTAACACAGTTCTCTATACTGGGATTTCGAGTACAATATTCTATTCTACACCTTGAATTGGTCCAATTCTTACTGGAAGACCTCAGTTACCTCGGTGCACGTAAGGCATCTATGATGCGTTTAACATTGAGGAATAAACCCTACCTGCTTGAAGGAGAAGAAGAAGGTACATGGATGTACTTTCCGCATTTATCAGAAACTAAAACTTGACCCACCTTTAGATCTTGCCCACTCAGATTCTGCTCTTGCTCTGTGGATTGATACTAAACATAAAACGAGTCTAATCCTGATATGGTAATTAGACTCGATGACATGTGTCTTGAGCTTTGACCAATCACCGTTCTTTATTCCGCGACATAGGAGAGGCTGTTGCACGGCCTCGTCTTGGTCTTCTTCTAACAGCTTGGATCATTAACTATATGACCTATAGCGCGAACAAGACGACCTCTATATTCCCCGACACCGACTAATTCAATCAACACTCTAAAATCTTTTATACTAGGAGTTGTATTCACGTCGTTAGTTTGCTAATACGGTTTGTAGCTCGTAGAAGAGCCATGACGCGGCCCGACTTATAGCGATTTCCCAGCTCGCATCTAGAATATGTGGCTCGATCGGCTTGCCGGTCAGTCAACCTCTCCCGCTCCCTCTCAGCCGGGTAGCCGCTCCTATTCTCCCGCCCCCCGACGAACTACAAGCGGCCTAGGCCCCTACATTACCTCGCAACAGAGACCCGGCCTCGGCATCACCCCGAGATCATCATCGTTGTCACTAGCATCCTCCGAATCATCCGCCTCTTCTTTCTTAGCTTCTTCTAAAAGAGCCAATGGGTCAACATTAAAAGAATCGAGGACAATATACAGCGGCCCCGACCCCATAGAGATTCTGAGTACGGTTTTAGGAGATGACAAACAACATGAGGGATCGGCCACGAAAGCAGCGGCTGAATCAGTTAGCTCTATATCAGCTGAAGACCTCCAGCTGGAATTTGATTTTGGCGGGTTGTCTATCAGAGAGCTAGCATTATCGGAGGAGTCGGCGGTAGATGGAGTTGGTGTATATAGACCGCAGGCAGCCGAAGAATGTATGCCCCCTTTAATCTTAAAGTCTCTCTCCTTACCATGCTCAAATTATACTTCTTAGATGACCGAGATAAAGCCAAGTTTGAGGACTTACACCGTTCGATACAAGCCTGCGACGAGGTGTTAGGTTCAGTAGAGGTTAACTTGGATAACTTTCGAAACGACCTTGCCACCGTTTCTGCGGATATCGAGACCTTACAAGCACGATCGACAGCCTTAAATGTGCGATTGGAGAATCGAAAATCAGTAGAGAAGGGCTTGGGACCTGTGGTCGAGGAGATTAGTGTGTCTCCTACGGTAGTATCTAAAGTCGCCGACGGTCATATCGACGAATCATGGGTCAAAGTTGTTGCCGAGATCGACAAGAGAGCTTCCTCCCACAAGAAAAACGCATCGAATGCACAGGGCAGCAAGGGTTTGCAAGATCTCGGTCCCTTATTAGAGAAGTTAGTCCTCAAGGCTATCGAACGGATAAGAGACTTTTTCGTTTCCCAGATTAAAGCTCTACGATCACCACATATCAATGCGCAGATCATCCAACAGCAGAACTTCCTCAAATTCAGGGATCTATACTCCTTTCTCCACAAGCACCATTCCGCCTTGGCCGACGAGATATGCCAGGCGTATTTGAATACTATGAGATGGTACTATGCCAACCAATTCGCACGATACGAGAACGCTCTCCGCAAAATCAAGCTACATAGTTTAGACAAGACAGATGTATTAGGAAACGAGGATATGTCTCGCAAAGGCACCGTCCTTTCAAGTTCGAAAATAGCTGGTCCGCCCCACGATGCCTTTAACTTGGGCCGTCGGATCGACCTCCTACGAACGAACAATACAAGCGCCCTCTCTTCCTACCTGGCCGAAGAAGACCAGTCTACCCACTACCTCGAAGTCCCCTTCCGCAACTTCAACCTCGCCCTCATCGACAACGCGACGGCCGAATACACCTTCCTCGCGTCCTTCTTCTCTCCCGCCCTGAGCTACTCCGCCATCTCGCGCCACTTCACCTACATCTTCGACCCGACCTTCCAGCTAGGCCACACCTTGACGAAGACGCTTATCGCGGATACCTACGACGCCATCGGCGTCCTCCTGGCCGTCCGCCTGAACCAGCACTTCCAGTTCGAGCTCCAGCGCCGCAAAGTCCCCGCCGCGGACGGCTACCTCAACGGGACGGCCATGCTGCTGTGGCCGCGCCTGCAGTTCATCATGAACGCGCACTGCGAGTCCGTCCGCGCGCTGACCTCGGCGCTGCCCACGCGCCCGCCGACGTCCAAGGCGGAGCAGGGCAAGCTGTCCGCCGCGCCGCACGTCTGCACGCAGCGGTTCGGACAGCTGCTCCACGGCATCCTGGCCCTGAGCACGGAGGCCGGCGACGACGAGCCGGTCGTCACGAGCCTCGGCCGCCTGCGCAGCGAGGTCGAGGCCTTTCTGACGAGGTACAGCACGGCGTTCGGGAACGACAGGAGGAAGAGGGAAAGGTTTTTGTATAATAACTATAGTTTGATCTTGACTATCATAAGCGACACGCATGGCAAGCTGGCGGTGGAGGAGCAGGAGCACTTTGAGGGGTTGAAGACGGCTTTTCAGGAGGCGGCTTAAGAACCTAGGTTTGATATCGGATGACTGCTAGGTACCTAGGTACCGACAGATGGGCAGGGCTAGATATGATGAGATCGAAAAAAACGATTAAATGAGACTGCAGTTCTAAGGATGGCTTCTGTTTTGGTTATCAAAGAAGGAGTCGCTAAATTTGAATTCTTGAATACCCCCGTGTTGTACTGTACTATGGTTGTAAAAATGTAACGTGTTTTAGTGTCATAGACTTATTCCCCATCTACATCCTCGGAGACGATCCTCAATTATTTTTTTTCTAACATTCAAAAAATCAAGAATGGCCCATGTTATCTACCAAAGTGCGAAGTCGTGCAAGGCAACTCCTTATCACCAACTCCCAACCAACTGCATAGCGACCAAGGAAAAGCATTCGTGCCTATTCCTACAAACCTCATAAGCACATCTACAGATGACGCATGGCTACCACCATCCAACACAGCTGGATCATCCCGCGCCCCTGCTCTAAAAGTAATGGCCCGGCATCGACCTCGCAACAAGATTCGTCCAGAACGGCGCCTTGCGGAGGTACACCGCGCCGATCCCAATAACTACGGCCAGTATCACCGTCCTATTCGCCCAGACCGTCTTCATCGCCTTCTCGCGGCGCGCCGCCCACCGGAGCTCCTTGCGCTGCTGTTCGAAATACGCAAAGCCCTCCGCCAAGCCCTGCCTGGCGCACACGTCGACCCTGCGTCCCGTCTTCAACGCGCTCGCGTTCGAGATACGGCCCCAATTCCTTAGGGTTTCGGGCGGGTGTTTTTCGAACAGGGCGGCGGCGTCGGCGATGACGGCGTCGAGATCGAGGTCCTGGGGCAGCTTGGAGAGGGCGAAGTGCAGCATGTCGGGCTCGTCGTGGTCGAAGAGCTCGGCGCGGCGGGTGAGGACGATCTGGGCGAAGACGTAGAGACTAAAGACCTGCTCGCGCGCGAGCAGGGCGTCGAAGAGGCGCGCGATGTCGGCGTACCGCCGCACGTTGTGCGCGAACATGGTCAGCGTGTCCGAGAGCGCGAAGTACGGCTCCGTGCGCCCGACGTGCGCGCACAGCGCCGGGTCCACCGCCGAGATGATGTCCGGGATCAGCCGCAGCTGCGAGATCGCCGGCCCCAGCGACGGCAGCATGAAGTCCCGGATGCGCAAGCCCGAGAGGCGCGACACGGCTGTCGCGCGCGAGCTGGGCGGCAGCACGAGCAGGAAGACTTGGCAGATGTCGTGGTACCCCTGGAAGTAGCTGAGGTGCGGCTGCCGCCGCAGCACCTCGGTGATGAGGTCCGAGAGTGCGGATTTCTTTAAGTCGAGCTGCGCTTGGGTGTCATCTGGAGATTGGTTAGCGCTCGGGTGAGTATACTCCAACCGCCATTCGCGGTGGAGAGATGGTTGCATTCCGTACCATCTGGGTAGTAGACGAAGCTGCGGTCAACGTCTAGCTTCACCTGGTCCTCGTCTTTATGCCGTGCGAGCTCCCTCCACGAATCGGAGACTCCGTCCTGGTTCCCGTGCTCGTCGACGGTGAAGCCTAATAATACCGGCCCTGCCAAAGAAGGTTGAGCCTCACGTTTGCCACTAGATTTAACCGGACGAGTGAGGGAGTGGGTGAGATGCGGGATGGGAGACGGTGAGGTGTGCGCGGGTCACTTACATGCTTGGCGACGGATGGTGTCGGAGAGGAACCCGCCTCTCGATACGGCTAAGACCTGGAGATCGTCGATATCCCTCCGCCTGCATGCGTCCAGGATGCGGGACTCTTGTGCGAGGACTAATGCGGGTTCGTCATCGTGGTGATGATCGTCTGCGCCGTTCACATCTTTCTCCTCTTCTCTGCCGTCGGCATCCTCCTGTTCCCGGGCCATGGGAAAATCGATCCCCTCCGCTGCTGCACGTCAGGTTGCCTCACTTGTTGCTGTGTGCGTCCGCGTGTGGATGGACTGATAACAGGCCGCTGCTCCTGGCAGGGTCGCAACTGTGGCATCTGATACCATATGCAGCAGGATAAGCTCCGATGTTCTCCCTTTTTCTTCCTTTCTTAATCTAAGACACTCCTACACGGTAAAGATCTTTCGATGAAGTTGGTGTACCTAGACGATGCTGCGCTACCTCCATACGCCGTTGGGGAAGTCCAACTGAGAGATGTGGTTACTTGGTTATTTAGGTATTTATTTAGGTATCTCTTATCTTGATAAGCGTGGCCTTTTGAGATGGGAGTGTTTTATGTGTTTGCGAGACAGAAGCGAATTTGCAAATCAAATAAAAAAAGTGTTATTCGAAGGGTTGACGGGATTGATGACGTTTCAATATCGGATATTTAGGTGATTTTTTAGTTGATGAAGTGACGAAGCGGTAAAGTGATAAAGTTCTTAGCCAACGGTATGAGAACAAGTAACGACATCCATGGGTTCGTTGCATCCATGGGTTCGTTGATGGAAGGCTGAAGGTTGAATGCCCAGCGTGTTTTGGCAGCTGTCCGGGGAGCTAGGGTGGGTCCTTCCGTCCCGCGAGGTACCCTTGCGGCGCCCTTGTGCAGGTGCCATGGGGCAACCCGGCAAGCCACCAGCGCTAAAGGATTAACCCAACTGGCCTTAGTATCAACAAGCCCTGGAGGTTTCCTGCAGATATCCCATTGTATCGGTACGTTTATCCCGCTTCTATGTTTCCGTTCGAATGGTTCGATAATCATATTGCAACTTCAAACTTATGTTGTAACATTGAATTCCTTTACATACCTAGTAGGTATCTACGATGTGGATGAATGTATTAAGGAATCGCCTAAATTTTGGAAACTACATACATCGCGGCTACTCTTTTTCACCGGAGTGGTAGAGAGATACCATGGACGACAAGAGTATTGTCTCGAGTCTTATGAATGCCTAGGATTATCATTACATAGCGGGGAGCTGCTGTAGAGTTATAAGCCTGGTGCAAGTGCATTAGGGCTTGTACAAGGCTCGTACAAGTGCTATAAGGGTTGTTGGCTTTACAAGGTTTGCTCCCATGACCAGTTTCATGAGTCAAATGTATCTTCCCATACAAATTTATTAGCAAAATACATAAACAACCCTTTTCAAGGCATTGACCACTACCAAAACCACTAAACACCACTAAAGCTTTAGCGCTCTCAACGCTGTAATCACCTAAAAGCACCCTACAGCAGCTGCAAGCACTTGTAAGCTATTTCGTCCCATTCTTTTCAACTAATTACGCTCAGCTTCAATAATTTCTGCCAGCCGCGACCGCCTGGCGGGCACCCTCAACAATATCACCTTAGCCAAAAAACTTAGAACTTTTTTTTGACTTTAATATTATCAACCTACTGCAAACATCTGCCACCCACCCGCCAATTCTCAAGGTCCACTTTTTGAACCAATCACCCTTAACAACCGCCATTTTCTGCCAACTAACACCACCTGGGTAAGACCTAAATCGATATCACCTTGGTAAAAAAAAACTTAGAACTTTTTTGCTTCCTTCAACAACAACAACAACAACAACAATAACACACCCACTTACCTACCTGTTCCCAACAACCAGGTGCAGGTAAATAATTGGTAAACCAATAGGTCAGTTACTAGAATAGTAGACCCGTAGACCCGTAGAGCAGTAAATTCGTAAAGCAATAAAACAGTAAAGCAGTAGACTTGTAGAACAGTAGAGCAGTAGAGCAGTAGAGCAGTAGAGCAGTAGAGCAGTAGAGCAGTAGAGCAGTAGAGCAGTAGAGCAGTAGAGCAGTAGAACAGTAGAACAGTAGGATTAGAGGTAGGTAAGAGGATTAGCAATAGGATTATAGACCTAGAAATCAATAAAACTATAGTGGATTAGTGGTTAATTATAGTGCATTCAGATGATAATTACAGTGCTCTTATAGTGCTTTCCCACTAAATTTAGGTTTATTTATAGGGCTCTTTACAAGTCCTAAACTCTATTCTTGACAAAATTTATACGCATGGCTTATATTATTTAAGCCTTGCACAAGCCTTGTAAGGGATGACTAATTCCCGCTAAGGTATGCAACAAAGAATTCATGGATCAATCGTGCAGAGCCCGATCACTCTCGAAATTACTTTGGTTATTAGGGAGTTCATGGGATTCCGGTCGTTATGGGATCGAATGGGACCATGATATCCGAAGTATGTTAACGAAACAGCATATATCTTGTGTCATGAACTCACTTTAGATAAATGTTTTAAAAGCATAACTGCCTAACATTAGTATTTGAAAGACCTTTGCTTTTTGGACGTTGTGAGGTTTAAATATTTACGGTAACAAATAGACCTCAAGTGAAGATAAAGGTACATGTACATAAAAACTCGATTACTAGAGAATTGAAACTTCTAAAAAGGTTTAACCCCTCACCGTTGCTTCCCTATCCATTATCCGGGTAGAACCTTCTTGTACGGGCGGACAGCAGGCCATCTTGTACAACAAAAACAATCCAGAAAACTGGAAAGCACTCTCTTTGCTCACATCGACATTGCTTGGCTTCATGCACCTCAAATTAGAAACACGAAGCTTCCAGGAAGCTTGAGATCCAAACATTTCACCATGCACTTGCAAGGTCAAAGGCACGCGACTGATTGATTGTTTCCCCGCATCGACCGCATCGACCTTAGAGGCACTGCAGCTCCCAAGCTCTTCCAAGCCCACTATACTTATCGTGCCTCGTACCTGTGGACACCAACTGTTTCCCCCCTTTAAACACTGACGCCTGAAGATTAGGCCTCGACTTAAATCACCAAACAACACCGGGCACACCTGGGCACTTCGCCGTTGATGACCGTTTCCCCGGACACAGGCACAACTAAAGGAAAAGGAAAAGGAGAAAAGTTATAGCACACTTAATACGCCTAATTCCCTTCATCAGAGCTATTTTCAACCTGCCCTAGAGCCTAGGTAGAGATCGAGATATTGATTTGCCTTTCAAATGACCCATCGATCCCAGTCAGGTACCTAACCTCTTCTCTGATATATCCGGATCGATTACATCTGGCTTTCATTCTCATACCATCCATCTCCTACATGATTAAATAATTCACATTATCCATCTTTCCTGGATACCTACTTTGAGTACCTACATAGTACTTAGAAGTTGTCCTTAGGAACATCGACATTTTACTTGTGGTAGGAAACTATTGCACCCCTGTGTTATTCGCATACCGACGCACAGTACTGTGTTAACTTTATCGTCAACTATAGTCTAACCCTGCTCACATTCCTTATTACGAGCAACTTTACCAAGCTTAGCCACCTACCTGTGTATGGTGTTGCTGCCAGCTCAGTTCTGCTGGCCATAACATCTTTTTTCTAGACTCCGGATCCGCATACCTGAGGACAACAATGTCTCTCCAAACTTATGTCCTTGAAGATGATCAATGGGTATCTCGTACGGTTTCTGCAGATGAGCTCTTGAGAGAGAATACCACTGCTCGTCGTAAGACGGGAAGACAATCACTCTCAAAGCCACCCACCTACGGCTTGCTCACAAAAACGATCATCGAAAGTCCCATAATAAGATGGGTACTGCCTGTGCAACTTCGATCCGCTCGCTATAATGATGTTGCGTTGATAGGCGTAGGTTCCCTTATTCTCTTCCTTAAAGTCTCAGCCGTACTGTAGCCGATGAGCGGCTCCTGATTCTTCAATCCTATCTACCTTCATACTATGTACAAGGTTTCTTTTTAAAATCATATTACATGACACAAATATCTTAAATCTCCCCCTTGTCTCAAAGATTAGGTTCTGACTTGCGTCTAGGATAATTGTGTCCAGATATGCGAGCTTGGACCTGATAGGCAGCTCAAAGATGTCATCAGAAAGAAAGACTTCGGGTCCCGAATACGGAATGCGGTAGTCATGGGTTCACCTCAGTATACTCGCAAAGCTAACGAAGGCAATGAAGATGGCACCCATGTTAAGGTGGAGGACAGCGATACTGAAATGGCTGACATGGGTGCCGCCATTTCTGGATTCCGGAGTAAAAACCCACGGCTCCCTCCTCAGCTACTGGTCCTTATGCTTGAGCGGGGCGACTTGGTGTTTCTATTTTTGCAGCAAGGTCCTGATGGCCGTTGGGCCTTCGTTTCTTCGACTCACAGAGTGCCTGGAGAAAGACTCGTTTCTCCTGGGTGGCACATGGCTATTGACCCTTCCTCGAATTTTCTGGTTATCGGATGTACGGAGAGCCTCTTCATCGTCTACCAACTCGAGTCGATGGAAAACCTACAACATCAATATTTTAAAGGAAATGCTTTGCAGCCAATCAAAGACTGGGAAGCTCGACACGTCGTTGGTGTTATACACAAGATTGAGTTCCTCCACCCGATCTATGGGAACGAAATACAGGTGATCTTGATGATTATCATGGTCCAGCCTGAAGTTTCCAAGTTAACTGTGTACGAATGGGACTGCACTGGCACGAATGATTGGAAGAAGATATTCCGCGAAGAAAAACCTGGTCACAGGCTTGACGACGAATACAGAATGCCGCTATTGGTCGTGCCCCTTAAAGTCCGAAATGCCTTCTTGATCATAACTGAGAGTATCACGGCTACCTGTTCGGATGTTTTAAGCGGACCGCCTACATTTGTCAAGTTCGAACTAGCAAATTGTGACAACACCCAACTACATCACGGAATGGGTGATCCGCTGTGGACGGCATGGACTAGACCCATACGTCATCCTCCATATCACTATCGGAAAGATGTCATCTACCTGGCAAGAGAAGATGGTCTCATAAACTTCCTTGAATGCGGCGATGAATCAGAAATAGAGACAAGCGTCAGTATGGGATCCGTGGACTGCAACATTGACACGGCCTTTGCATCTCTCTTCCATCTGTTTGGTGACATTCTAGTTACTGGCGGAGACTCTGGTCCCGGAGCAGTTTGGAATGTTAGTTGATATCTACTTGCTTTCATTAGCGTCGTCTTTCTAACATTGTCGGTAGGTGCAAGCGAGACAATCTCCACAGAGAATTGGCTCAATTCCGAATTGGTCACCAACGGTTGATTTTGCGGTGACAATCGAGGGGACTCTCGATGAGAGCAGTGATGGCTCGAGCTCGGATATTGGGAAAATGACCCTCTATCAACCAGACAAAGTTTTTGCTTGTAGTGGCAGAGGCATAACAGGGGCTATTACGCAGTTTCGACACGGCATCCAGGCGAGGATCGGCTTGGATCTTACGTATTCGTCCTACGTCAAGCAGTGTTGGGCTATATCCAACTACGATGGGGGTGTAGAAGATTGCTTCTTTCTGCTCCTAGCACTCCCTAATGGATCTTCAGTTCTACATCTATCTCGAGATCTCTCCGAGGCGTCTGAGAAAGACCATGATGCGACACCATACGATCTCACCTCGACAACACTAGCTGCGCAGGATGCTGACGGTGTAGCCGTGCAAATCACGACAAACTATATTACAGTTGTCATGTCGCTAGGATGGTAAGTCTTTCTGGATAGTAAATGTGCGATGGAGTTTGACAAATTTGGATTTCAGTTCTCAGAATTCGACAAGCGAGATTCTACGAGACTACACTGCTGTCGTAGCAGATGCGGCCATCGAAGGTAATATGATCGCTTTGGCAGTCTACTCTGGATCGGATTTCAAAATCGCTTTGCTTAAAATCGTCGATCTCGAGGTTTCCTTCCAACGAGCCTTTGACGTTGAAGGCGAAGTCACTTGTCTTGCGATAGGAAAGTTCGCAGGTGATATTGCCATCCTTGCCGGTTTCTACCGAGACAAAGACCCAATTATAGCGATATATCCTGCCGAATCAGAGCAACAAGCTTCCGCAACACCCATTACGATAAGGTTGCTACCAAGTATGTGCACCTCAAATATCTCGAGCTGGCTGGCTATTAACGTCATCCATAGGTGCAATAAGTCTGAGTCATGAGTTGATCACAGATTCTACGGGTCCCTCTCCTTTTGGGGCCCTAACGAGTATTGTATATCTTGGTGAACGATCTAGCAAAGCTGTCGTTGTAGCGGGAACTAAATTGGGGGATGTACTTACAATCGAACTGGATCAATCAAAGCCTGGAAGCTATGGAATATACCGGGACAAATTTAACGTATCGCAATCTCGAGTTTATTCCGGCGCTGCAGCGGGAGACCCTAACTCGGTGTTGGTCTGTAGCGACACTGAACTCGCGATGATGTCGAGCTACGTATCTCTCCGCGAGGGCCGATTCGAGGAGATATATCGCGTCTGGCCAACCGATGGAGATAGACCTAGCATGGCTTCTCCTCCGATCAATTCTGTAGCGTCGCTACGTAAACAACTTCCTGAACTCGGGGATTCGACTATGGTGATGATTTCCGGCTCGCGAATCATGATCACCGAGCTGCAACGCCAACCAAAACCTGTCCCTCGTTATTTCCCTGTGTGGGGAACGCCAGTTAAGATACTCTACTCTAAGAGGTTGGGGGCCCTTGTTACTGTCGTTTCGAAAGATGGCTTACCTTCATTGCATTTTCTTGACCCCGAGACAGGCCAAGATCTATCACAACCCCTCGAGAGGAAGAAACCAGGCGAGGCTTATACCTACCATGACGTAGACTATATAACAGGCCTGGGGAACATAGAAACAAGAGCCGTTTCTCTCGCAACTTGGACGTATAGAGATGGAAATGTTCGTGGGGACTGGATTGTTCTCGCCATGCGGAGGAGAGAAAATGAAGGCCTCCTCTTGATAATATCAGCCGAACGTGACAAACCAACCGAGACTAATGCGTTTCGACCGGTCCGATTTTGGACCAAATTTGATCGGAAGATAAAGGATGGTCCTATATGGTCCATCGCAACGGACGACTACGGTGTCTTTCTGTGCGTCGGATATACCATTCAATACCACCAAATCGAAGGCGGCAGGTTTAAGGTGACGAGGTCGCACGAACTACCATCCCCAGCCTCGTGGATGGAAGTGGTAAATGGGCATCTGCACGCTCTTACTACACACCACTCTCTAGTAATCCTTGACTATAAGCGAGAGCTTCCCGTGGAAGGTGAAACGATGGTTCAGCTGCACACAGATGAAGTTTGTCGAAACAGCTTGCATGCCATTGAGCTAGGCACATATGCTGTCCCTATAACTTTGTTGTCAGATCCGATGTGCGGTGTACATGGGTTATGGGCTCCTGACGAAGAAGAGAGACCATTAAGCCTAGTATTCCAAGCTGAGCTTCAAGCATCAATCAGGCGGTTTGCTCGAGGATATACCAGAGCTGCATGGGGATCGGTTAAGAACCGACCACGCTATGGTTGCGTCATAACCGGATTACCTGGGTCGGATATCATAGGTCTTACCATTGATGGATCTCTTCAGCATTTCTCGCTCTTGAATGAGGATGCCTGGAGATTCCTCAGATTCATACAAAACCTGGCTATGTCATTCCCAGCAATTCGCCCACAAACCCCGTTGAAAGACTCGTCTGGCTTAGCCCTCCTCGAGCCTGATATAGAACCCGATATATATCCGAAATCAAACACCCATGTTGACGGAGATATTCTGCGGATATGTCTTGATAGACATGCGTTAGAGGGGCTCGTTTTGAGCCCAAAATATCTGCAGCGGTTCCGAGAACTTCTTAAGCCTCTAGATGAGGACGGGTATCTCTCATCTGAAGGGCTCAGCAGCGATGAATCGTACTTCGAATTAGCTTATAGTATTCTCAAGTACTATCTTTCGCCTGTACTTTCATGATGACCTATACGTTATGAGCATATCTCCGCTACATGCTCAACATCAGACACGTTGTCCAGGTGGCCAACCACCCAGGTAGTTTAATGAAAATGAATGTTTTCTGAGATTAATGTAGGATATTGAAAATGGCTGGAGAGTCAGGTATGAAAATGAGGCTAGATATGGTTCTCATGATTGACGATGACGTGAAATGATATTCTAATGTTTTGCACGAACTTTATGGTACATAAGCTGGTAAAGTTGAACAGTGTTTTTATTGGATAAGGAGTGAGGGGATACACATCAAAGCTCGGTATCTAGGAGATGAGAGGTTTATGTAGTCTCTCACAGGAAATTGTAATAATAAGCAAATTACCTTTATGCTCGTTCGTATTAGACAATTGAATTCCAAGTTGTAACCTTAGAGTTCCCCTTACCCCGTGATGGTGAATAGGGGGGAGCTTGTACATAATACCATGAATGCAGGGATAGAATACTTCACTTTAGTTTGTGCTTTCTTATCTAATCAATCAATCAATCAATCTGTATCGATAAGAAGTTTGTTCGCTTAATCTTTCATAACTGTTGTGCAAAGTCCATTCACAAAAATATTTCTTAGAAAACACGACTAAGGAAGGTAAGGTACTTCTTATAGGTACCGTTAACGCACCGTCATCAGCGCTGGTCTTGTCTATTACCCCACTACGGCGAAGGCAACAGCGGCCCTAACCCTTCCTACATCCATCTCATACGTCCCATTCGACTAATATCTTCCTATATTCTTTGATCTACAAACACCGAACACTGCGACGCAGGAAACATTTCCTCTCGTTAGATTTCGCGTGAACTAACCACAAACTAGGCGCAATTAGATTTGCCTTGGTAATTGTCCTAAGCCATACATACAATCTGACTCGTTTGCGGCTTGTCGTGAGGCTTGTCATCTGAGCTCGGCGGATTTAAAAATTGCCCCTCGTCATTTTGCAGAGGGTCCACGATTTTACCCCCACTGTCATCGTTCTGAGCGTCCCAACTTGACGTAAAACCTCATTCTTTTTGACGAAAATTTAATAGCAAATCTGCTTACTTAAGCAACTTAACCAAAATATTCCTGCTCGTCTCAAAGGTTACTTTACTACAAATACTATTTCTTTCACATCCACATCACTACCAAGATGCCGCCTAAGAAGAAGGGAAACAAGAAGGCGGCCGATGATTGGGAGGCAGAGTTAGGCGAGTCGGTCGCACCCACAAATGGAGACGCCGACGCCAATGCTGCCGCTGCTGGAGCGCCGGAGGAGAACAATGAGGAGGAGGAAGCGCCGGTCGGTGGTCTAATGGCCATGATGAAGAAGAACCGAGAAAAGAGAAAGAAGAAGGGCTTGTCTGAGAACTTCGTTGATGGCGAAAACGCCCCCGGCGCCGAACCCACACCCGCTCCCGCGGTCAAAGCACCTGAAGAAGCAACCATGGACGACGAGTTCGCACTACCAGAGAAGAAGGGGAAAGGTGGAAAGCAGAACAAGCAACAACAGGCCAAGCCCGCATCGGCTGATGTAGGCGACGAAGAGACAGGAGAGGGCGGAAGAATATTGACTAAAGCCGAGAAAGAGAAGTTGAAAAAGGAGAGAGAGAAGGCAAGAAAAAGAGAACAGGTGCGTAAAGAGTTGAAAGACTTAAGCCTAAATTCATCAACTGACTTCATCTGCATCCTAGGCTGCCAAGAAAAAGACTACAACGCCTGCCCCTGCCCCTGCCCCCAAGGCCGCTGAGCCCGCGAAACAAGTCGTAGAAGAGAAAAAGGAGACTCCTGCGCCAGCGGTGGAGGCTGGAGGCAAGAAGGGAAAGAAGCTACCCCCTCATCTCCTGGCTCTCCAGAAACAGCAAGAGGAGTTGAAACGGCAACGAGAGGAGGCCGAGCGTAATGCCATCGAAGAGAAAGCTCGACTAGAGGAGCTAGAACGCCAGGAATCCGAAGCGGCTAAACGAAGAGAGGAAGAAAAGGCCCGCAAGAAGCAAAAAGAAAAGGAGAGGATCGAACAACTTAAGAAAGAAGGCAAGTTCCTTACTAAGGCGCAAAAGGAGGAGAAAGCCCGCAATGAGAGAAAGCTTCAGCAAATGCTTGCTGCCGGTATCAAGGTTGGCCCTTCTGAAGATGCTGGCGAGGGTAAGAAGAAGGTTGTATACGACAGCAAGAAGCGCGGTAAAAAGGCAGACCAGAAGGTATTTATACTAACAACCCCTTCTGGTGTTTACGTCTCTAAATCTGGATTAACCCCTCTTTAATAGGTCGACGAAGAAAAAGCCTTGGCCGAAGCGGCCGAGAGGGCGAGACAACAAGCAGAAGAGGCGGCTAAGAAAGCTGAAGAGAAGGCTGCCAAAGCTGCTGCTAAAGCCGAAGCTGCTGCTAAAGCTGCCAAAGCGAAAGAGGCAGAAGAGAGCGATGTTGAAGATGATTGGGAGGCTGCTGCTGACAATGTTAAGGATAGCTGGGACGCTGAATCGGGCGAAGAAGGTGAGGCATCCGCTAAAGAAAAGGCCGCAAAACCCGGACCAGCTAAAGGTCTACCGTCAAGACCCAAGCCTGAATCCGACGAATCTGAATCAGAGGAGGAATCCTCCGAGGACGAAGAACGAACAGCAGCGCAGGCGGCAGAAGCTCAACGAAAGAAGGAAGCTGCCGAGCGACGCGAGAAGGCTCACCAAGCCGCCCTGGCTGCTAGATCGAAGGACAATCTCCGTTCGCCAATCTGCTGTATCTTGGGACACGTCGATACGGGTAAGACGAAACTGTTGGACAAGATTAGACAGACCAACGTCCAGGAAGGCGAAGCTGGTGGTATCACGCAACAGATTGGTGCAACTTATTTCCCTGTCGACGCTATCAAGCAGAAGACTGCTGTTGTTAATCCAAACGGACAGTTCGAGTTCAAGGTTCCAGGTCTCTTAATCATCGATACGCCCGGTCACGAGTCTTTCTCCAACCTCCGATCGAGAGGTTCGTCGCTCTGCAACATCGCCATCTTGGTTGTTGATATCATGCATGGTCTCGAGCCCCAAACCCTCGAGTCGATGAAATTACTTCGAGACCGAAAGACACCTTTCATCGTCGCTCTCAACAAGATAGATCGACTCTACGGCTGGAAGAAGGTTGATAACAACGGTTTCCAGGAGAGCTTGGCTCTTCAGAGCAAGGGTGTCCAGAATGAGTTCAGGAATCGACTAGAGCAGACTAAACTCGCATTTGCCGAACAAGGATTTAATGCTGAGCTTTATTATGAAAACAAGTCGATGACTAGATATGTTTCGCTGGTGCCAACTTCGGCCCACACCGGCGAGGGTATTCCCGATATGCTGAAACTCATCGTTCAACTAACGCAAGAGAGAATGGCGGGATCCCTGATGTATCTTTCCGAGGTTCAGGCAACCGTCCTTGAAGTCAAGGCTATCGAAGGTTTCGGTATGACCATCGATGTTATTCTATCTAACGGTATCCTGAGAGAAGGCGACCGAATAGTAGTATGTGGTGTGGAGGGTGCTATTACCACCAACATCCGTGCGCTTTTAACGCCAGCTACTATGAAAGAACTGCGTGTAAAGTCTCAATACGTACACAACAAGGAAGTAAAGGCCGCCATGGGTGTCAAGATCAGCGCACCTGGCCTTGAAGGTGCCATTGCTGGGTCTCGATTGCTCGTGGTTGGTCCCGACGATGACGAAGAGGATCTCGAGGAGGAAGTCGAGTCAGATCTCAACAAGCTCTTCAGCCGCGTTGCCACGACAGGACGTGGTGTCAGTGTGCAAGCTTCGACATTAGGTTCCCTTGAAGCTTTGCTTGATTTCTTGAAGGATTGCAAGATCCCTGTGGCAAATGTTGGAATCGGCCCCGTGTTCAAGCGAGATGTTGTCCAATGCGCGACTATGCTCGAGAAAAGCCCCGACTACGCAGTCATGCTCTGTTTTGATGTCAAGATTGACAAGGAAGCACAAGCACACGCTGAAGAGAATGGTATTAAGATTTTCACCGCTGATATTATCTATCACCTTTTCGATGCGTTTACGAAGCACATGGAAGAGCAGCTGGAGAAGAAGAAGGAAGAATCCAAGATGCTGGCAGTCTTCCCTTGTATTCTCCACACCGTTGCTGTCTTCAATAAGACAGGCCCCATCGTTGTAGGTGTTGATGTAGTTGACGGCAACCTAAGAGTGAACACTCCGATTGCGGCTGTTAAATCAAATCCTACAACCGGTGTGAAGGAGATCATCCAACTAGGCAGAGTGTAAGTAACTCTAGAGCAACACGTACCTAATGGTTTTCTTTACTAATATCTGCATAGGACATCAATCGAGCGAGATCACAAGCAGATCCCGATTTGTAAGAAGGGTCAACCTTCGGTGGCTATCAAAGTTGAAATGGGCGGCCATCAGCCTACTTACGGGCGACAACTCGAAGAAAAGGATGTGCTCTATAGTTTGATCTCTAGGGCTAGCATCGACACGCTGAAGGAATTCTACCGAAAAGAAGTGTCGAACGACGAGTGGCAACTCATCATAAAGCTCAAGCCGTTATTCGATATCAACTAAAAGAGAATGGGCTAAATAGCATGGTTGATGGCGGTAAAGCATCGGATCGGCTTTTGTATTTAATGAGACTGGCTGCTGCCCATGGGTATGATCATTATTTTCCTTTTCCTGCCTGTACTTTCGCAACGCTGATACGTAGGGGAGTGGCTACAAAAATGGATTTGGAACTTAGCAGGCTCGTCTTTTCAATTTTGCATTCCAGAATACTTACTTACAAAGGTAAGTAAGTACCCAGGTAGGTAAGTGACAAATGATGATGCGCCACTCTTGCTTTCTCTAAGAGTTGAGATTTCGCAGGCGCTTTAGGTACAGAATTGAACCAAGCTAAGTCCTATTGAATTGAATTTTGATGTTTTATTTATGGTGCTGTGAACATCATAGAGTTTTGGTCGAATTCCGTATAATACGACTTGGCTGACTAAGCATCGAGAAAAGGGGGTGGCTTGATAGGTACATTCATTTGAGTCTCCTTAAAGCTTGCAGAGATTGGACTTATATACCATCATTTACATGATAATATACATATATATTTAAAGATTTACATAGTCTGGAATCGGGAAGAATGATATGTACACTATTTCAGACCAGACGAATTTCTTCTTCAGGACCGGAGACTACCCACGGTAGGAGCTGGATATTAGTTAGCATATCGTCAAGGTCGTACTAAAGTACCTAGTAGAAAGAAAAGGGAAAAAAACTACTTACCTCTTTCTTAGATACAGAAACCATGCCGAGACGGCGAAATTTGCCGTCTGCTGGATCCTTACGCAACAGCAAGCCTTTCCACTTTTCTTTGATCAGGGGTAGGAACCAGCATTCAGTAACACCAGCGCGATCTGCTAAAACATCGAAAAAAGCTTCGGCAAACACTAGAGCCGGGGAAATAGCAGTGCTCTCGCCATCAGTAGCGAGAGAAACAACACACGGAGTGTCCTGGATTGGGAGGAGGCCGAGCTCGCTTAGCTGGCTGTACTCGGACTTCGCCGGTTCTAGGAGTACTATGTATCCTTGCTCTGCTAGAGAACGCTTTCGGTGTTTTGGGACTTCCCACTTAGAAGGGAAGCTGGCGATGTCGGTCCATTTTGAACAACGGACCTGCTTCGGCCGTCCGAGGAAACGGAGTTCGCAGTATGGCATGTGGAGGACGTCCGGACCGCAATTAGGGTTATCTAACGCCGTCCAACTCGGTGTTTCCGATTCATCGTCGTGCTTGTCAATCGAGTGCTGTTTAGGTCTGGGCTTGGGCCGGATGAGGTAGTTTGACGGATCCTTGAGAATGTACTCGTCGCGTGGTGTCGAGCGTTCATGGACTTGACCTTGGAGTGAAGCCCATGACCATGAAGGCGCTCTAATCACCGGCTTCCCTTCCCTGTCAGTAGGCCTTCTCGGCTCGATAGTGGCTAGAGGCGAAATTAATGTTCCGAAGTCTCTTTTTGGTCTTGTGCCAAAAGAGAACCAAGTATGCCAAAGAAGGCCGCGGACCATATCGACTTCCCATATGCCAGCCAAGTAGCGCGATCTGATCGACATCTGCGCCAGCTTTGCGATGCCGCTCATCGCTGCGAAGATGTCGTAGGGATTTGTCAACAGTCGTCGCGAGAAATCCCACAATATTGGCTTGTACCATAGGTCTAGGATCTCAGATCGCATCCGTTCCCGCTCCTCCTTGTCCACGACGTAAGAGTTGGTAGAATCGGCGAGTTTAAACCCCTGGAATAATTGCGCGCGCAGCTTTTCCGACTGGCTGGCCTTGCCGTCCTCCCAACGCTCTAGTCGCTGGCACGAGAAGGCGAGCCTGTCAACCTCGAAGATGAGCTTTCGTCTACTTAGCACCGCTTCTTGGAAACACCATCCCCGTCCGTTAAGTGGCCCGCTAAAACCACCCTTGCGTGGCAGACACAAGAAAAGATTCCCCATATCTTTGCCATCCGCGTCCTTGCGTCCTAGCGGTATGGCTGCGGGGGGCGCGGCATGGCTCACTTGATTAGTTATGAAGCCTTGCCGGCTATCCGGCGACCGCGCGGCAACAACGGTGAGCGTCGCGTTGCCGTACACGGCATCCATCCTCTTGGATTCGTATTCCCAATCCGCCCCGTTCCCCTGGATGATGCACAGGCCGTCGATCCAGACGTACCGAATGCCAAACTCGCGGGCGATGGTCATGCATTCCCGATGCGCGGCCGTCAGCTCCGTCTCGTCGATGGATTCTAGGAGCTTGCTGTAGTTCGCGTCCCTCAATTCTATCGTGTGATGCACGCCCGGCCCCCAGCAGTACGAGAGCGCCACGTACGGCTCCCGGAGCCCGCGGTCGCGCGCGTTCACGAGCCGCGTCGTCGTCGTCGAGCCCGGACCGGCGCCGAGGTCGACCACGCGCGTCGGCATCTCCGGGCTCGCGTCCTCGCTCGCGTCGCCGCACTCCGGGTGCCGCTTCTTGCAGACCGAGACCATGGCGCGCGCGAACTCGACGTGCCCGCGCGGATTCCGGTCCGCGGATATGTACCGCTCGATGAAGCGGTGCGCGGCTGGCGTGCCTGTTCTAGGCCGCGAAAACAAAAGCACACGTTAGCAAGATGTGCCTAAGAAGAAGAAGAAGAAGCAGAAGCAGAAGCAGAAGCAGAGGCAAGGGCAAAAGGTTATGTATGTGTGCTAGGAGGTTACGGCACCTGGATCCGCGAATACTCCCAGCGTACCCGAGAGGAACGGCTCCGAAACGGTCGTCTCTGGGTCCTCCCGGTTCCCGCAAGAGATGTACACCTCGCTGCCTCGGTCCGGGCTGGTAAAGCTCGGGATGCTGGGCGACGCCGGCTTTCCCGCCTTCTGCTCCGCCTTATCCCGTTCCGCGGCCGCGTGGAGGCGGAAGTTGTCCTGGAACGACCCCGTGAGCCAGACCCGCTCGTCGCGTAGCGGCTGCCCGTCTGCTGATCCTGGACATTTGCCGGCCAGCACGGCTTCGACGTCGGAGGCGACGTTGCTCTGCTGCAGCGACGTCCAGCACAGATGGCACATGGCGCAGCCCGCGGCGGCGGAGTCCCGCAGGGACCGCAGGTTCGGGTGGTAGAAGGCCATTCGGTCCCGGATCTCCTCGACTGTGAGGCTGGCGCACGCGCTGCAGGGGCCCATTCTCTTGGCTCTTCTTGGTGGGTTTTTCTTGGCTGGATTTCATAGGTATGTTGACCACACTTGAGTGTCTGCGATTCGGAGGCTCATTCCGATGTCATGGAATGCTTGATTTCAAAGCATCACGAGAGAGGAGACGGGCCTCAGATATTCCTGCCATATTTGCGACGTCGTTTCAGGTTGGATTACGTGAAAAAAACAAGGGTATGCGTTGCAGGGGTTATTTAGTCTACCCGCGTCCTTATTCATTTATGGATTAGTGTAGTCCTCTCCACTGAAAATAAGGAACTCTCGCTTGAGTTGAGTGAAAGGGTCAGGTTGGCGTGATGTAGGCAGGTATCGTATATGATAAGTACAATGCAGAAGATGCTTACCAAGGCAGAGAATCATAACCAGGCGTAGATAGGGGCGCAGCCCCCTATTGGCATTTTACCAGTGCATGTACGCCTAGGATCCACTCCAAGGCCTGCTTTCTTTTTCCCTCTACTCTTTCGTTCTCATGCATTACCGCCGCACGGCTCCCTGCACTGAATTGCAGTATGGTAGATCCTCTTTCAGTACCAGGGACTGCCGTTGGCATTCATTCCGGGGATACCAGTCTGCCAGGGTTTTATCTTATACCCGCTCTGTTGAAGGAAGGAAGCAGGAATCAACACGAGGACATTATGTCGAAATAGGGCCCTAGTAAAAATCCTTCCTTAGAGGTTAGATTCTCAGTGTGCTTCCCAATCCGCTTGGTTGGTAAGGGTATATACACGCAGTCCCTTGATTGCTAGGTTACCTGTATAGCTCTAAGTACTTAAGGCTTCTAGCAAGATGCTAATTAGGTAAGCAGTCTGATATTAAAGTGGGTCCGCATTTCGCAAGATGCTGCTTAGTAAGCTCAGCTCGGAGCCTTACCTGATAAAAGAGTTGCTCCTTATATAATCGAGTTGACTAATCAGCTCCTGAGACACCCGTGACCGTAGGCATTCTTTTTTTAAGTGCCTAACTCTGTACATACGAAGTCCAATTTAAGTTATTTCATCCCTTGTGCTTTCCTAGCAGTAAATAGTCACTACTAGCCCATGGCCTTATGAGTTTATACAGATCAAGTATAGTACTCTGGATGCCGCTCTCTAATTCGCCGATCAGAAAGAAGGGTGGATAACGCTAAATCTACCCGCCCAGCCCGCCTCGATCTGCCCGGGATAAAAACGCATTTAAAGTGATTACCACATTTTAATGTGCTTATTGGCTTGATTTCTTACTTGAAGCTATATTAAGAGCAGTTAGCTGAACAATGCGACAAACAATAATCGAAGAATTATAACTGGCAAATAAATGATAGAAATTGAGTATCTGAGGCGACTCTCTAATCACATTTGGTCTCAATGAGCCGGTTTTATCCGCATCGTGATCCCTCTAGATGGGGGATAAAAGCTAGGAAGGTGCGACTAGTACTGTGCAAGGTATTTAAGATCTTCGCCCTAAAAATCAGGTCTCAGACATTTTGAAATCAACACAACATCCTACACAAAAAATGATAATCGAATTCTAATCTATATTCTTATCGACGTGTCCATGTGTTCGGTTTATCTACATATGAATAGGCCCGGTCATGTAGACAACGTACGGTCATCAGAAAGGAACCCTGGAAAATATCATCTCGAAGTGGAACGATTGACCTACTAGCCATGTCTCTAGGAGAGCATATTCATTCATTCCAATAAGCGAATGCTTAAGGTTGGTTTGATGCCCGAGATAGGGACTATTCATATGAGCAAACGCCGAAGTGTTATTTGGGGCGTTGGGTGCCAGCTATACAATTTTTGTGTCCTGTACACCACATCCTAAAAATTGATTATGTGGATAGCAACCTACGCGGCGTTGCTCGCTTGTAGGCGCTTCAGCAGGTTCATGACCCTGTTCTTGGCCGCTATAAAGCTGGCACCTTGCGGCTGGCGATAGTCTGACAGACAGGTAGCGAACTCGTGAAGGGCTCGCAGTTGGGAGCCGATCAGCTCCCGCAGTACTGCTCCGCGCTCGATGTTCGAGTCGACCTCGTACTCGCCTACTGTTATGGCCATCGTCAGCTCGTATAGCGTCTCCGGAGTCTTTCGAGAGTAGGTCGACACCATGTCGGCGCAGAGTGCCACCAGCCGGTTAGTTAGAAGCAGTAACATCATCCTGGTCTCGACTCGGGCCGAGCAATGCTCGCACTGTCGCATCAGCTCCCCGTAGCGCAATGTCTCCTTATGAAGCCCCAACGCCGAGTCGAGCGATCGTCTATTCTGCGCCGATCCATTGCCGTCGGCCTTGTCCGCTTCTTCCTCATCATCGTATTCACCATTATTTCCATTGTGGTCGCCATGGTCGTCTTCCAGATATATGTCGTTCGTATTCGATTCTAGCTCGTTAATGAGCAAGACGATGCGCTCCAGGCAGTTGCATGCCTGCTGTCCTCTCCCGTATGTCTGCACTGGCCGTACTGCTAGTGCCCCCCTCGGTGTATCCCTTTGAATCTGTATATCTATATCCATCTCCATCTCCATCTCTGGCTCTGCCTGTTGCTGAAATTGCGGGCTGCTAGCCGTGGTGCCGATATGGCTGGTGTTGGTGCTGCCTGTTGTTGCTCTCCTTGGCTGTGTCATGGTACTATTTTGGGTCTCGACACCCAGATTTGGTGGACTTGTGTCGTTCCAGAAAGACATGTCGATGGCACGGCTTGTGTTTGAAATAGGTGAAAAGACGGACCTGCCTGTTGCCGAAGTCGTCGTGTCCGGCCCAAATGCCGGGAATAGCGACCACTGCTCCATATCGGCTACGAATGTGTCGCTTTCGCAATTGACGGGCTCGGTGCTGACGTCAAACCCGAAGTCAGATATGGTGGTATTGGGGTCCGACGGCGGATGTTGGGTAAGGCCGGTCGTGGCGTCAGGCCGTGTCACATCTGATCCCGGATGCTCCGCCGCCGGTTTGCCATTCTTTTTGGCCGCCTCATCAGGAGAGCTGCGTCGCCTCTTGCTAGAACCGGTGGTGTAAGCGCATTCTGTGCCTAATGTCTCACATCTCTGGCAGCCCGACAGTTCACCGGTGCATTTGACCTGTAATACAGGCGAAAAGTTGTGATCAGTTTATTGTTGGGGGGTTTTCTTTCTTTTTCTCGGGGTGATCGGCGCTGCCGATGCGCAGAGTAAAGGGGAGCCCCGAGAGGAGTTATACAACGTACCTTTCTTGCACGGCAATTCTTGCATGCTTTCCGACCGGCTGGGCTGTTCCTGAACGTGGTGGGATGGTCCCCATTCGGGTTGACACGCCAGCTTCCAAACATGTTGGTTGGAACAGTTCATGTAACGGTGACTGCGTACCAAAGTGATTTGTCTCTCGTTACAGCAGCTGATCAGTCCCAACATCGTCAGTCCTATTATATTGGTCGGGACATGTGCGCCCTGTTGCCCACCACTACTACTCTTCCCTGATGTTAGCAAGGTCTATCCCACTCTTTGTGCATTGCACATACTTGATGCCTGCTGATGGCACCCCCGTCGGAAGGCTGGCCAACAGGGGGTCGGATTCGGGCAGCAAGTCAGCATCGGTCCCGGACTAAGCTCCGATGTGTACCTAATGCCGGAGGCCAGACTCAATCAAGTGTCGAATATGATAAATCGATGGTATAGATAAGCCATCGATACAGTAGGTGAGCTGCGGATGAAAGGCTCCCACCTACTATTGCCGCGCAGGCTATCCAGAGAAAGTTCAGTGCCTACTAATCCATGATCACCAAGATACCGGGGTGTCGAAGACTCCAATCAGCAAGCAACGCTTAAGATTTCGGGTAAAGGAAGGATCTTAAACATCAGCACCTTACCCAAGCGCATTATGTATGCAAGTGGCGTCCTGCCTGTGCGTCCTGGGACTTCTGAAGCAGCCAACCAAAGAGCAAAGTCTACCACCGATGTCATATGCGCGACACGCGGGTTCTTGTTGTGACGTTGTATTGCCACGACGCCTTCTGCAGCTAGCGTGTACTCAGGGCCGCTCCACGTACCGTTTGATTGGACCATCCCCGATTCAGAGAATGCCGACAAGACCTCGTATCAATTTCTGCCATGATCTTGCTGACCGGAATCTCACCTAAGACAAGACCTGCACATTCAGTCACAAAGACATCTTACTCGGAGTATCAATTTCGACAATACTCTATGCCATTTCTAAGTCTAGGCTACTCTAATAGCTGCGGCGAGGTAATAATGCCTTCACTGCCTACTCATCTACTTCCAAGTACCGAGGTGTTGTCTCGCTCCAGAGCTCATTTCCACTCATCTGATATTCCAATCCGCGGATGTAGTCCTTGACAGCCTGGCTACCGGTAGAAAGGCCCTCGCACATATCTTCATGTGTCATTTCCCACTCGCGCACCATATGCCACAGCACGCGTTTGGTGGCAGCCACGCTGAGGCCTGTCTCGGTTGCCACCACTTTGACAGCCGAACATAGATAGGAGCCTTCCTTATGGCCCGTTTTGGAAGCCTGTACCTCCTTCTCATAGCTCCAGATATCATTGACAATGGAGAGGTGCTTGGAGCAATTCTCCTCAAGCGGTTTGAGTGCTATCATCTCTTCCGGCGTCGGGTTGAGCTCCATTGAGAAACGCATAAGCGCCGACAGTAAGCTTCTCTTGTTAGAAAACGGCTACAATTGCAATAGAAGAATGACCTACGCTTTGCCTACATCCTTCTCTCGATACCGCAGGTACTCGCCTAGTTCCGTGATGCTTAACCTGATCTTGTCCGTCTGAGATCGCATGAAGACGAAGGTTGGCTCGAGCACTTGGTTAGCAAGCTCGAGGTCGTGAGCCCGCATACTCTCCCAGAGGTCATAAATTACGAATTCGGCAGGCACAGATCCTATTTCTCGGATTAGACTTCTCCCCTACTGGAGACCGCGCATGATGTTACTCACTGTCCGGTGTCGCATACTCCGGGCCCTTGGACAGCTCGATCAATCTGTTGTTCAGCTTCTCGCCATCGGCAAAGGACATATCCTCGAGAATATCTAGATGAGGTTGGTCAACGCGTTCTAGGATACGAATCATCAGATCTAGGACGTACCGTCGATCAGGAAAAGGACCGTAAGAAGACGGCAGGCAAAGTGGATCCTGTCGTCCTTGGCCAGAGGGAAGTATAAGCAAGTCACGCGGGGAAAGCCTGCCTTGAGGAATATAGTCCTAGCCCGTTCAGTAGGAAAGTTCCAATGTTGAAGGAAATATCCCTCAACCTCCCTGCCGACCTCCTCCGCTCGTGGATGGATCATAGGCTTCCATCGCGAGGCCGGGATCTTCCGCACTTCCTTCACGAAGTTCCCATTGGGCAGCTTTCCATTGAAAGGTGTGGCGGCTGTTCGAGTCTCGACTTGTACAGACATTGTGAATGGGTGCTGGAGTAGAAATGTTTACTGGAGTCGAGTAGTGAATCTGAATAGCGAAACAAAGTGTCAGTAGTAGACTATCACGCTATCTGATCGAGGGTCTGCCATCTTAACAACTCGTATGTCACCATCTCCACTTGATACGGATTAACAAAGACGGCAATACTCTTATCGTCAAATTATCAAAGAGGAAAACTAGCGAAACCGTAGGATTCACGTGTACTTGTTGATCTTGGTATCTAGGCAGCTTACGATATGCAGCTTGATAACGTCAGTGCCGGTGTGAGAAGAGGAATACCCGAATCCTTCATTACAATAGGAAAAACGCCGAGGAGGGCCAGAGCTTCACTCAGGTCCTCGAAAATCGGTCGCAGCCTGCTGCTCACGCGTCTTACGTACGTTCTCCCTACCAAACCAAAAAGGGCGCAAGTCCGCAGTGGGCTCCTCAAGCTCAGTATAGCTATTTCCAAGAGTAAGGATCACTCGCCCGTTCCAACGCTCACTTTTCCACATGTTATTATCATCATCCTTACCATACATCTGCACCCGCCTCTGCTGCTGGGCGACGGCGGAATAGACCAAGGCCCGGCCAACAAAGTGGGCATCGCTAACGGGTAGCCCCTGAGCTAGGATCGGGGCTGCGAGGTTGGCTGGAAGTAGACTAGTGATGGTTGCCGCAGGAGCAACCCCATTGATGGTGATACCGTCCCGGATAATCACAGATCGTAGCGCTCGAATCAGACCAACGAGCTGGCGAACCGTATCAGTCTATCTACAGCTTTATGGCGTACCTTTGCAGGACGCAGTGGAGATTACTTACTGCTAGTTTGCCACTGGAATATACCGGAAGAGATTGCTCTGGCGCATAACCCGACGCGCTGGTAGTGATGACAATGCTTCCAGGCGTATCTTTTTGCCTCCGCATCTGACTCCAGGCCAACTTCACCACGTTGTAGACGGCCCGTACGTTGATGTCGAGGACGCGATATTCTGGCTCGACAAGACGACCGTCACTATCCATCTGGTCGGCAAAGTAGTCCGTCTCTTCGGAAACGCCAGCGTTGGCAAAGACATAATCAACGTGACCGACGTCTTGAAACGCACTCCTTAGGTCCTCCCATCTCCCTACATTACAGTGCCGGAACTGCAAATTCGATACGTTCTCAGCTGGTGGATTGATGTCCAGCACATGGACTACTGCGCCTCGTTCCGCAAGCAACTTCGCAGCAGCCAAGCCAATGCCAGAGGAGCCCCCTATATTGGCAAAAATGTACCGTCAGCATATCTATTAGTCACGCTATGTTAATTTAGCTGGATTGGACTTTCTAACCCGTGATGATGGCAACTTTCCCTGTTTGCGACGGAATGTCGCTATCCTCGATACTGAGCGCTGCCATGGTATGGTGGAGAAATGTTACTGATTTTCTTTCCCCAAAAGATCACCAAGAATTTACTAAATCATTGGTCGTTATGCCCTCTTCGGTTTCCTTTCTACAAGAGAAATTTCTAATTTCTTGTTTTATTATATCGACAAATCCTCTCTGTCTCTTGGCTACAGTGAGCTGTGCTTTGCACAGTCGGGAATTTCCCAATCGAGCTTAGTTTACCCCTGAGACATAGCCTCATTCTCGCACTCTGCCATTACGCTCGACGCTCCACCTTTACCCAAAGCGGCGGCTTCTTCCACAAAGTAAGCATTCGCGAATCGCGGTGCCAATCGACGTGGTTATTCACGAGCTCCATGTCATACGTCCACAGCAGCTTGGCTAATACTGTCCGCAATTCCAGCCAGGCCAAACTATATACTTTGTTAGCGAGGTTGACACATAGGTTTTGCAAGGTGGACAGATGCTCACTTCCGGCCCAGACAACTTCGAGGTCCGAGGCTGAATGGCTGTGTTGCGGCAAGAATATCGCCCTGCACCTCGTCTTTCTCGGCTAGCCATCTCTCTGGCTTGAAGTCCATAGGGTCGCTGAAATATTGCGACCCCAAGCTGGCCGCCACCGGGTTCGTGCTCACAATGGTCTAGTCACACCGAGATCAGTTATATTGCAACCTTACTTCTAGGGTAACACTTACTCCGGCTGGTAGAAAATGGCCGTCTACTGTGTCGCCGCCGGCGGGGACAACTCGAGGTAGTGCAAAAGGGAGAGGTGGGTAGATTCTAAGGCCTTCGAGGATGACGGCCTTTAAGTACTTCAGGGGCGTAGTCGACACGGAGTTAATCCTGTCGTACGACTGAAAGCTGCTCCGCACTTCTTTTTGTAAGGTTTCCTTAATAGCTGGGTTTTTGAATAAGTAATAGAGGATACATGAAAGCGCCGTGGCCGTCGTCTCACTACCAGCAACGACGAAGTCGGAGGCGTGAGCTGCTAACTGCAGGTCCGACACCTTCTCGGGGTCTCGCTGTTCCAAAATGCGTGTCATGAAGTCCTTTCTTGCGTCTTCGTGGCGGACGATGCGTCTTTGTTTCTCGTCAGTTAAGAAACTCGGGTATGGTTCTCTGAGTGCTTGGTGCTTACTTGTTGACGAGCTCTATGGCCATATCTTCGTTGTGCCTGGTCTCCTCGGTCAACTTTGCGATCTTACTTGAGAACAGAGCCGTCAAGAGCTTGGACGCCATCGGAAAGCGGTTGAAAGTGTCTGCTAGTGCTCCTTGTCTTAGAGCACCCATTGCAATGTCAATCCAAGGATGAGGTCGATCTAATATAACGATTAGAAAGATAGAGAGGTTGTTGTATTCTCCTTTTTCTTTACTTACCACTGTCCACGCCACCAAATGTTTCTCCAAAAGCTAGGTCGCCGATGATGTCAAAGGTCATCATTTCAAGGCCTTTGCCCAAGTTGAATCCTCCCGACTGTGAACCTCGTTCGCCAACTACCTCAATGAACCTATCAACTGTCTTGGCAATCAAGACCTCTTGCTCCCTGAGAGATTGATCCGAAAAAGCGTGTGACAGATGCCGGCGCATTTGTCCATGTTCGTCTACATCACGTTCGCTCACGATAGAATGGACTCCACGGCTCGCAAAAGGCCCTCCCTGGTAGAATTCGCTCTTGACGAAGGTCTGATGGCCCTGACGGAAATTGTAGATGTCGTTCCATGACTGCGGCGAGTTGAAAGAGACTTCGTTGGGGGCGATTCTGACGACGGGTCCTAAGCATAGAACAAGATTAGCACGTCTTGGTTTGGTTAATTATACCATCCATGCTACCGGAAGTACGGGGCTGAGGAACTACTTCCAAGCACCATACATGGTATCTCGGCATGAATGTGTAGGTAGGTATATGAGCAGAACTTTCTCTCCATTCATACAGCAGGTACAAAACAAGCAAACAGACTTTACAAGCTCATATCGTATCTTTCAGCACTCGCTGCCTACACAGTCTCGTGAATTACCTACCGTATTTCTCATGCAAATCTAAAATCTTGTAAGGCATACGACCGCCGTGGAACCAGTAACTGTACGGAATCTGTTCGTGCGCCACCCTATTAGCTAAGAAGGAAGAAAACTACATGTCATCTTCATGATCATCAAGGTTGACTTACGTTGCTCCAGGCTGCTATTTTTGGCCCGGGCAAATTCGCAAGTGGGTGGAAGAATACATCGTAGATTGCCTCGATGACTTGGATCAAGATGAACTGGATTATGTAAGCACCAATTAGTCGGATTAATCATTCAGACGAAGAGAACTGTTGATGATAAGACGAAGATGTTAGTAGAAGGATCACGTACCGCAAACAGAAAAAGGCCCGTGAGAGCAGCCCACAGATCCGTGTTTCCGTGCATACCTTGAGGAGAGAGTGATAAGCTAGAATGGCTCGCCTATGAGAGCTGGTCAGTTCTACCAAGCTACGCCCCATGGTAATTCCACTGATAATATAGCTTCGTAAGTACTAGCTGATGGGTTTTAGCCTTGGACGCTTACGAAGGCCGAATCTCCGTTCCTCAGTATTTCCTATTCCAGTAATTCCCGCTCGCCTCCTGGAAATGCGCCTCTTTTTCCATCCCATGTGGCTGATGTTCTCGGCCTCTGAGCCGCGTGTCCGGTTCGATGTGTGAGCCCATAGGCCATCAGGGGTCAGGGGTCGTCGCCTTGAGAATCCCTGAACAACACGTGGTGGAATATTCTAAGGATCCTTCATGCTGTTCAGCTAGTGCTAAGTATAGACATGGCATTGTAATTTTATAATTAATTTCGACAGCTGATGATGCCGTAGCCGAGTCTTCTGGCACTATAAAGGATGCGTTAACGAAGGAGTCACGGTCTTTTTGAAATTCACACTCATCATCGCGCTGTCTTGCAACCAACTTCTGGACACATTTTAAAGAAAAAAAGGGAAAAAAAGAAGCGATGTTTAGCGACATGAAGGTTGCAGCGGCTCTGATGCCCCTTTTGCTAGGGTCATCCAGCGCAGCAGTTTTCCCACGCCAAGCCAACACTACTGCTGCCTGCGAGCAGCTCGCTGCCGCGTTCCCCAATCAGATGTATGCGCCTAATACGGCCAATTACACACTAAACGCTATAGGTGAGTGAAACTGGTCGATGATCGACAAGACATGCATACACGCGAGCAGCTGCGCTGACATGATTACTTAACCAGACAATATCTGGTCCATGACCTGCCAACTGGCCCCAAGCTGTGTCTTCACACCGACCACCGCGGAAGATGTATCCAAGGCAGTAGGTATCATCCATGATACCCAGGCGGTCTTCAGCGTCGTGAGCGGCGGCCATATGCCAGTCCCCGGGGCCCAGACCAATAACGGCGGCGTCGTGATCGCCATGGTTAGCATGAACACACTAGAGCTCAACGATGACCACTCTGTTGCGTCTATCGGCCCTGGCAACCGCTGGCAAGGCGTGTATGACTGGCTAGCAAACTACGGGCTCGCCGTCGCTGGTGGGCGTTACTCCAACGTTGGTGTCGGCGGTATCCTACTCGCCGGCGGTATAAGCTTCTTTGGTGACCATGTTGGTTGGGGTGTCAACACAATTGTCGGGTATCAAGTCGTCTTAGGCAACGGAACAATCATCGAAGTGAGCAATGGGTCGTATTCCGACCTGTCCTGGGCCCTCAAGGGCGGTGGGAATAACTATGGCATCGTTACCCGCTATGACATGAAGACATACCCTACGACGAGCGCCTATGGCGGTATCCTCATCTGGGAGGGTGAGGATACGTTGGCGGAGATGGCCGCAGCTGGGGACAACTTCTACCTTTCTCCCGAAGGATTAGCTTCTGCCCAAACACACATCAACCCAAGTTATACTGTCTCCCGACAGGACAACGGCACCATGCTGTGGCAGTCTGTTTTGGTAACACTTTCGAACGGTACTTTCGACGGGGAGCCATCGTCGCTGGTCAATTTTACCGCCATTGACGCACCTTCCGTCGGCTCTGTCCAACAGTTTGACAGCTGGGTCGACATCCCCAGTCTCGTCCAGGAGTACAACACCGCAGACGTAAACGGACACGGACAGCTGTTTGGCTGCCTAGCATCTACCATCACCACGAGAATCACCCAGCTCATGATCGACACGATCCTAAAGGCGGCTGTGGACGAGTTGAGCGACGTCAACGGCCTCTTCGTCGCGATCAGCCCCGAGCCGATTAGCACGAACTGGCTGCAGGCTGCGCAGGATGCGGGAGAATACGCCATCGACCTGGACCCCTCAGAAGGACTTCTTGGTATGTAAATCATGTTTTTTCCGTGCCCCTCTTCATCAATACCTACATACATACATACAGATTGCTAACATGCTCGGTAGTTCTCCTGATGACCGTGACGTGGGTTGACGCTGCCGACGATCAGAAGACCTTGGACTTCGTGAACAGCTCGCTTACCAAACTCAAGCAATCCTTGGAGGATGCTGGCACCTATCGCCAATTCATCTACATGGGCGACGCAGCCCCAGGACAGGAACCCTACTCCACCTATGGAAAGGGGGATGGAGCAAACGTGGACCGCCTGAACAGCGTGCAAGCTGCGTACGACCCCTTGGGAGTTTTCAAGAATCTGATCACCAGCGGGTTTAAGCTATAATGCAGCACAGCCGCGTAAACTTGTACTCTTTTGTTCTATGTATTATATTACCTACTGTTTAACCTGCTACTTACCTAGGTACCTAGGCTGTTATATTATATAGAGCTAGATCTTCATAAATCAGATTTACAAACTCGATAGAATTGATATATTCGATACATCTAGCTAGTGTGGTGAATAGTAGTAAAATGCAGGGAGCCGTGAGTGTTAAATAAAGTTCTCCATGTAACTGGATCTGAATATAGGGCTTCAACCACTGTAATTATGGTGGGCCAGGTGCTAAAATGTAGAAGGTGATGAACACAAATGAGTGTGGTATACTGCTGGATAATTCTGACTAAAGCCCCACTAAATTCAGGGAATCTCGGGTGCCTAGTAAGGAAGAAAGCCATGATGGATCCACTATTCTAAGACATCCAGGTGCTAATCACTGTTTTTAGCACCCGAAATATTAGTTGCCGTAGACGGCCAATAGAGCTGAAAACAGGGGATGAAGCAACACGACGATACTACCTAGGTACCTATTCATTTTAAATCACTACTATCATAGTACTATATTCCTACTATATAGAAATCACTCTGTTCTCGTCATTTGTTATTGCAGTCTTAAACTACTTATATCTATAGTAGCCTAGTTCAGTATGGCGGCCTCCATCACCTATTCTGCACCTGGGGTTCCTTATAGTTACCAGGGCGGTCATATTGGACGTCCATCGTCGAATTAGCATCAAGTCATGCAGTCTGCTCACTTTTCCTGGCGCTCTTCGAATAGCACGTGAACCGGCGCCTTCCACCACATAACATAGCACCGCGAAGCAGCCTCCCAATCAAGATTGGGATCCACCAACTTCATATCATATCTATAGAACACCTTGGCCAAACAGGAAGACATCTCCAGGTATGCAAAGCTGGAAAGGTGTTAATCATCAGCATCTTTGGTTGTCAGAGCTGAATTTGGTGGGACTTACTTGCGGCCGATGCAGGCTCGATAACCGAGTGAGAAAGGCTGACTAGCTTCTTTGATGTCGTTGCATTTACCGTCGAGCCATCGCTCCGGCTTAAAAGCCATGGGCTCGTGGAAGTTTTTGGGATCGTGAGTGACAGTCCACGCACTGGTGTACACTTCTGTCTGTGTACGAGTTAGCAAGTTCTTCCTCCTGCCATTCAGGGGAGGGCACATAGGTAGATACCCCCTTCGGCACCCAGAAGCCGTCGATCTCACAGCCGGGAGATACTCGCGGAAATCCCTGGGACCCGGGTGGGTGGATACGTAGGGACTCATTGATCACGGCCTGAAGGTATGGTAGCTGCAGCGCGGACGTTGCGTCGATGTCCTCGTACGAGGCATAACGACCACGGATCTCACTCTTCAACTTTTCGAGTGCTCTAGGTGTCTTGAGTAGGTAATACACAGCGGCGGCGAGACAGGTACCCGACGTCTCGCCACCAGCAATACTATACCGTGATATCAGCATCTTTTTCTTCTTTCTAGGCGAGCCTTGAGTAACGGCACTTACATGAGCGTGGAAGCGTGTGCGGTCATCTCCTCCTGCGATACCTCACCACTCCGGACCTTACTTACAATGTGTGTGAAGAAGTCCTGGCGTGGTGTGTCGGCGTCGAGCCGCTTCTGAACTTTCGCACGGCTATACATCGAGTGTTCTTCCCTCACAGCCGAAGTAAGCGATGGGAGCAGCCACTTTCCGAGAGTGGCCAGGACCTGTACGCGCCGTAGGTTATCTACCAGAGTCACTTCGAAGAGATGCTTCAAGATGAGGTCCATCCAGCTGTGGTGATGGTCTGTTGCATCACGTAAAATTAGTTAAACAGTACCAAGAAAAAAAGACACGCAGATCAAAGGAAATGCACGGATAGTGAGCATGAAGGAGATGCATTCTGAAATGTAATGGGGCCATGATTTGTAAAGAAAGAGACGAGTCGTACTTGATTCAACGCATCCAAAACTCTCCCCAAAGGCCATCTCCCCAAGGATGTCGAAAGAGATCATCTCCAACCACACGGCAACATCGAGTCCTTTTCCGTTGCTTTCTTTGCTTAAGGGACCGAGCTTGTCGACGAATCGGTCGAGGCAGGTCTGGACAATAGATTCCTGGGCGGCAAGAGCCTTCGGGGCAAACGCAGCCGTTAGGTTCTTCTTCTTGCGCGTGTGCACGGCTGGGTTGCGCTCGGAGCCGATACAGCCCGTCTTGTAGGCTCCCCCAAAGACGTCATAGAACTCGCCCTTGATGAGCTGCTCAGCGCCGGGAGGCGGGTAGCCGTAGATAGCTTTCCAAGACGTTGCCGAGGCGAAGGAGAGTTCGTTAGGTGAGACTCGGAAGACGGGGCCTTGCGGACGTTAGCATTATGTTCTAATTTGTACTTCTATTCTCCTTTTTCTGTTATTGCGAACCGTATTTCTGGTGCGTGTTCTGGATTACGCGATGCGACCGCCCGCGCATCGTATGCCAGAAGCGCCATAGCTATCTCGAAGTATCAGCATGGGTTTGCGTACACGCAAGTAGATGTTACCTACAAGCGACGCTCTGGCCCAAAAGGGCCCCGGAAATTTCGCCAAAGGGTGGAAGTGAAGATTATAGATGATATGTAGCACGGCCGCGGTGATGGCGAGGGCGAGGATCTCCCGCCAACCCACCCAAGCACTGATGTGCCCAAGACTTTCAGTGTCCAGCATCTGTCTTAGTCTTCCAACATAGACATCGCTGGAAATAGTTTTGATGAATCCATCTTTGAAGGAGTCCATGCTAGCTGAACTGGCCATTCTGACTTGCTTGAGGGACGTTCAGAATCCCTAAGGTATGTGGGGTGAGCTGAGGTATGGAATCGCTTAACGAACTTACCATGCCGCAAGGGAATAACTAATTTGTGTAATAGAAGTAATGGGAAATATGCATCCGAATCAGTTTAGCCACTGTGATAGTGCCGTGCAAGGATGGCGGCGCGCGTCTCGATGTAGTAATAACCGACCGACAGAAGATGGCCAGCAAAAACAAACTGCGGCTTATTCTACTAGAGGACAGGCTCATGTAATCACTATAAGGGCGCCTTATTTTGGCAGCGCCGCGGAACGGGATCTGGACAAGATGTGTCGGACTCATACATCCAATGGATTTGACTTACCTCATTCTCGTTGCGGCCATAGTAGGTGGCCAGTTGATTTACACTGGCGTTCGCTTCCTGCGCTACCGACAGGCAGCCCAGCGATCAGGCCTACCTTACACATGGTCGCTAGTACACGAACTCCAGGGACCAGCGTTCATAACTGACGCCATACTCCGATGGTGGTACCGTGATTATCTGGAGCAGGGTAAAGGCTGGCCGCGATGGGCTCGATTTATGATCAAGGACTGGCACTATGAAGATAGACGCCGGGCGACACTGGAATATGGTGATTGCTTCTTAGTCGTCACGCCCAACGGGCTGATCTGCTATATAAGCGAGCCCAACACGGCGTCACGGCTGGTCACGCGCCGGAAAGCGTTCATCAAACCTGCAGATAAGATGGGTCGGTCTCTCGTATTTCTTATTATCCTTTTATACACAAAAGCATATAGCCAGCGTTTACTTTCCTTCGACGCTGACTCTGCCTAGAAATTCTCGAGCCTTTCGGCCCGAACGTCGTATCGGTTGAGGGGGACCTCTGGAAATTCCATCTAGCCATCACACTACCACCCCTGGCGGCCGACTCGGTAGCGCGATTAGTATGGGACGAGACGGCACGGCAGGTCGACATGATGGTAGCGGCATGGAAACCTGAGGAGAGCAACAGTGAACGTATATATGCGCTGACCATGAACATCATGTCACTAGTAGGTTTTGGACGGCAAGCAGAATGGGGTGAAGGTAAATCGCCTGGCAGCGTCCCTGCCGGACACAAATTTTCTCTCGTCAGCGCTCTGACGGAAGTCATTATGCACCTGCCGCACATTCTGCTTCTTCCGCGCTGGCTATTGCGCTGGACGCCTTGGCCAATCGCCTATCATGCCGCTAATGAGGTTGAGAGCTACATCGACGAGTTTCTAGGCGAGGAGCGTGAGAAGCTTCAGCGCAACAGCAGCGAATCCTCCCGCGAGAACCTGCTTACCGCTGTCGTACGCTCTAACCTGGCTGCGGCAAAGAAGGTAGATGCGTCGGTAGGTCGGTCAATATTGACGGACGAGGAGATTAGGGGCAACGTTTTTATATTCCTAGTAGCCGGTAAGTATATTTGCACTCATAGGGCTGCTAGCCTGTCAGCGACTCTCTGTGCGTAGCTATACTAAAACATTCCAGGATATGACACGACTGCAAACACAGTCCAATTTAGCAGCTTGGTACTTGCCTTCCACCAGGACGTCCAGGAGCGCGTACTCCAAGAGATTGATGCCGTGTATGCCCAGGCGAAGAAGGAAGGTCGCTCCGAACTATCCTACGAGAATGACTTTCCGCGGTTTCGTTATCTTGTTGCTTTTATGGTAAGTCTGCACAAATATGACGAAATTCCTCTCTACTCCCTTGTTTTGCTAACGATAACTACGTACCTAGTATGAGGTAATGCGCGTGTTCCCCATTGTGCAAACCCTCGCCCGGGTTGCAGTTGGTGAGCAGGGAGTGCCAATGGACAAAGGTTCCGCTATCGTTCCCGCGGGAACTAGGCTAGTGGTGAACAACACGGCGATCCACTACGACCCGGCCATCTGGCCCAGTCCCGACGTGATCGAACCGCGCCGCTGGCTAGTCCAGGACCCGCACTTATTAGACCCGGCAAAGCCGCTAACAGCAACTCAAGAAGCCGAGATCCGCGAGGGTTCGGTTGCCATCCCAAGCAACCGGAAAGGTACTTTCTTGTCATTTGGAGAAGGCCCGCGTGCCTGCCTCGGTCGCAGCTTTGCGCGGGTTGAATTTGTGTCCCTCATTGCCCGGCTCCTTCGGCATCACCGACTCGAGCTCGCCGACAAGGATCCCGCCGCGGCTGCTCGCCATCTCAGAACTGCTCGCCTACGAAGCGGAGGCTCTCCTGTGACGCTCATCCCACCTGAGGATGTACCAATTCGTCTTGTCCCACGAGGAAATGTGTAAAAGGGAGAAATTCCAACATAGCAGTTCATCCCATACCCGGAAGAATAGACTTGATTTACCTGCCTAGGCTGTATGAAAGTGCGTGTTACTTCCGTGTATTACAGCTATCGGAAGAACGAAGGCTCAAACTAGATGTAGCTAGTATATTCATCTCAACGTTCCCTCAAGTCTCAAGCTTGTTCAGTCTTACTCAACAATAGTGGAGCAACATCTGAGCTACCTGTTGGCTTGACAAGGAGGTGGTGGTGCTTGCGATAATTGTTGTTGTTCTTGTTAAGTTGCTTCCGCCGGAGCTAGCTACACAATTAACCACTTTTGTGCCCGAACCAATCCACGTGACTCCCCTACGTAATCCATATTATGTAGGTAGGTACCTAGGTAGGTATATAAATTTGCGAGTTTCAATGATATAAAAATGGGATCTGTGTCATTTAATTCATCAAACCAAAAGCCTTATTTTCAGTCAATGTACACCATACGCAGCATCTCTTAAGATAATTGTAAATGCTTGCCTTCAAGCTAAGGTTGAGCCCTTGTTGTCCCTAGGCCTATAATCGCGTAATTTCCAAGCATCTATTGGTCGGAATAACCCACTGCAAATCCATGTTAAGGATTCACTATAGGTCCTTACATATATAGCGCCGTAAAGCGCCAAGTCCCCCGTAATTATAGAGCGTGTACGCCATGAAATGTACTGTATAACTAACGCTCAAAGGGATAAAGGGTTCATTCGAAGGGTACTAGTATAGGTATATAGCAGTTATAAGACAAAAGTGCAGTCAATTTCTCGTGGTCTTTTCATCATCACCTGCCAGCTAGTTCATCCACTTCTCCAGCTCCTTCTCCGTATACTCCCAAAGCTTCTGGCCAAACTTCTTCTCCTTGGCAATCGCAGCATCCTCCGAGGGAAAGACGCCGACCGGCTCATAGAAACCTCCCTGTTTGATTGAGTTCCGAGGAGCGCTAACGGCCCACAGATGGTTAAAGGTCCCCTCCTCCGGCGAGATCGTGCCCATCATCGAGACACGGACGAAAAGCCGGTCGGTAAACTTGAGATTATTCACCAGACCGGTCTCGACGGCGCCCGGGTGGACGCTGAAGCAAAGCAGCTTGGGATGGCGACGGGCCAGCTCGCGGGCGTACAGCATGTTGGCGAGCTTACTGTTGCCGTAGCGAATCCAGCGGCCCAGGACGGCCGACTCCTGCGTCGTCTTGAGATGGGGGAAGTCGAGGGTCCCGTTGCGCCAGCCCAGGCTCGTCGTGTAGATGACGCGCACGTCCGAGCCGGGCATATCGGCCGTCTGCTCGAGCAGCGGTAGCAGCTTCTTGGTCAGTAGGGCGTGGCCCATGTGGTTTGTGGCGAAATGCACCTCGTAGCCGTCGGTCGACAGACCTGCCGGCACGGCCATGATGCCGGCGTTGGCGAGGAATATGTCGAGACGCGAAGTTTCGGCGAGAATCTTGTCGGCGGCTTCCTTAACCGTCGCGAGGTTCGCCAGGTCGCATGCTACGAAAGTAGTAGAGACGTTAGGCGCGACCGCCTTGATGCGCTCTGTAGTCTTCTCGGCAGCTTTGACATTGCGGCCGGTGAAAAAGATGCGGCCGGGATTATGTTTTGCTAGCTCGACGACGATCTCGGCTCCAATACCGCCGGTCCCTGTGGAACCGTCGGTCAGTACAGGCGGGTGGGTGAATATAACACATGAAATAAAATAATAAAAAATAGCTTTACTTACCTCCCGTTACGAGAAGGACTCGTCCATCCAAGTCCGGAATGGTAGACTTGTCAAACTTTAGTCCAGGCATGTTTATCGTTCGTTGTTTTACTCGTTAGTTCGGTTGGGAGTTGATCGGGTTTATCCCGAATGCTAGATGGGGGAAAAGCAGGTAAACCTTGGAAAAGGGAACGAAGGTACCTGTCTAACACGGGGCCCGCGGACAGGCGGCCGAAAGACTATCCGTCTAACTCCGTCAGACCCCAAAGCTCGGAACGGAACCTAGCCATAAGGGGCAATTCCCGCACATGAGGTCCGTGCATGTAATGCTTCTCTACCTGCATGAAAGATGTTGATATATGTAATTATCTTCATGTACCTAGTAAATGGTCCTAAGGCGCGGATGAGGCGCGGTGCTTATTATCATCAGACGAGACAAGAAGCTACCGCCGGAATGAAGGAGTACAACTTCAGCTCGAACTTCCGCCGTATTTCAGGGGTTGGGTTGGTTTTCCATCGACTATCTTCCACCCCTCCATCGTGATCTCACTGTGTACCAACCAAAAATCCGATACAGACAATCGCAATGGATGGCAAAGAGGGAACGATCGTGGCCTTGAGCCCCCTGGATAACAGGATGATTCCATGCTGGGTCAAAATGTTATTTTATTTTAGCATGCCTGCGGAGGCTAAGGTGCCCGAGACGTACGATATCCTGCGTAAAGGTCTCAACATGGCTGTCGCGGACATGCCCATCTGTGGAGGCATCACGCGACCGCGACCTCAGGACCGACCCGGGTGGAAACCGAACCAGATCGAGGTTTACATTCCCAAAGACGTCGGTCAGGACGGCACGTACCCTCTCGACTTCAAAGACTTGACTAGCGAGATATCTTATGAAGAGCTACGAAAAGATGGTTTTCCAATGGAAGCAATCGATACCAAAGTTCTCATGACAAAATCTCTCAATGTTGACGAGGCTGCTGGTATCCAGACCACGGCGGCACAAGCCAATTTCGTCAAAGGCGGCTGCCTCCTTGGGCTAGCCATGTGGCACCATACCGTCGACCCATATGGTACGTACATCTTTGCTCGAAACTGGGCATCGCATTGTAGAAAGCTGCAAACCGAGCAAGGATGGGAAGAGAAATGGAAGCAAGGGCTCGCCGCAGAGAAGACTTCTCCTCAAGACGACAGAATGGCTCTGGAGAGACTTTGGCGTGAAGAGGGAGGCTCCGAGACGAGTGTAGCTTCTGACAGGCATTGGGATGTCGTGGGACTTTACCCTCCGAGCGCGAAAGATGCACCGAAGCTCGACGAGGTTATGGCCCGGGCCTATGCGAACATCGATCCGACAAAGAAGGTAGCATGTCGCATGTTCTCCGTGCCGGGTACATCTTTTCAGCAGCTGAAGCGTGACGCCATCGCGGGATCCGGTGACGCAGATATCACTGCCGACGACGCTATTCACGCACTCTTGTGGCGTTGTATTATGCGTGTACGTTATCCAGAGCCGGGAGACGAGCTGTCAGAATACCAGATCGCTTTCAATGGACGTCACAAGCTCGCCCAAGGCGGTTTAGACTCCTTCCTTGGTGACGTCTCTTACTTTGCCACGGCAGCGTTACCTCTGGCTGAGGTTACGGCGCCGTCGACTTCGGTCGGTCAGTTAGCGCAGATGCTACACAAAGCCATGGATTCTGTCTCACGGGAGGATCTTCTCGCGGGCTACGGAGTAGTGCACAATCTCCCTAGCTATGTGAACTTGCAGTATAACTTGGCCGGCATTGCCGGGCCTACCATGGTGATGGTCAACCATCGGCACGTCCCGCTAGCGGAACTGGATTTTGGGCCGGCGCTGGGCAGCCCCGACTGCGAACGCCCGCCAGGCGAAGAGTGGAACGACCTTTTCCGCCGTATTATCCAATTGCCCAACGCCTCGGGTGACGGTCTCGAGGTCTTGGTAACGCTCTTCGATGACGAGATGAAGAGACTGCAAGAAGATCAGGAGTTCATGAAATACGCTAAGCTCTGCTCTTATTAGTCTGATAACGCGTATATACCATGTCTGAATAGATAACCCTAACCCTGACATTGACCCTAACCCTAACCCTGAGCGTCGCACAAGGACATAACAATAAAATGCTGCAGCTACTAAGTGCGTATAGTAGGAAATCTGCCTGGCCTCTACTAGGTATTATGTACAATGCAAACCGTCTATATAGCTAGTGACTTTTTGCTCTATGTCATTAGGTATCCTTCATATCTAGTATAATTTTTTATGTCATTGTTTTGCGGTGCTCGTTAGTTCAGAAACAGATGTATAATAGGTTCCTACGTATGTACGCAACTTTCTAGGGTTTTATCCGCATGAGAATCTGGGCCCAACGAGCTGAATCACTTATTATTAGGTCAGCAGTACCCTCGGGTAATTCCTGAGTATGGTAATGTCCCCAAATGCATAAGTACTAGCGGGGAAAGACGGTGCCCTCAGACATAGATAGTTAGATACAATGTCGTTAACGTGTACAGACACCCACGAGTGAGGACATTTCCCCCAACGACAACCAAAGGATGGTAACGTGGCGCGCTTCGCCAATAGCTTGTTACAATGTCGGACACACGAAAATTCGAGCTCAGTGCGATGGACAACGTCATGCCCCGTTTCTTCATCAGTTTGATCTTCACATTCAGGCTGAAAGATGAGGCGACATACGAGCAGGTCCTCGATGCGCTGCGGAAGAGCTTAGTAAATGCGAGCGAAGAACTTCCTCTCTTGAGGCGGCGAGCTTTCGAAATACCAGTCTCAGATAGCAACAAGACGATTGGGCGTTTAGAGGCGCGCGAGCACGTCGACTGGACTCCCGAAGTGGGCAGCAACGACTTGTCGGCCGTATACCCCGACTATGACGAGCTGATGGACGAAGGACTCCCACAAGACATGATGGACGGCGAGTTAATACTACCACCGGGCCGGAAATCCATCGACCTCGAGGCCGGCACGCCGCTGTTCCTCGTGCAGGCCAACTACGTCGAAGGCGGGTTGATACTAGGCGTCTCCATGTTGCACTCGCTCGTCGACGGCACGAGCGCCGTTCTAGCAATCCGCACCTGGGCCAAACACATGAGAATCCAACAAGGGGAGGTTCCCCCCAAATTTTCCATCGCCGCCGAATGCTGCGACTACAAGAAGATAAACGACGTGTGGGAAGCAGCAGGCGCACCCGTAGCAAAAGGCACCCCCGAGGACTGGCGGCTTCTAGGCCTGCTCCCTCCCGGGGTTAGCGAGCCTCCGATAAAACCCGCGCCGCCCATGATAACGAGCATCTTCTACTTCTCAGCGAACGCGTTCGCACGCCTAGCAGCCGTAGCCACAGCCACTAACGACGAAAAGGGCGACGACACGCAAGAGCCCGCCACCGTGAACGACGCGCTCATGGCCCTCCTCTGGCGCTGCGTCATGCGCGCCCGCCAGACCGCAGCCCCGGACTCGCCATCCTACAGCTCCCCCGACGCCGTCGCCGAGCTGGATACCACTCTAGACGGGCGCGGCCTGCTCCGCGACAAGGTGCCGAGCCAGTACATGGGCACGATGGTGTACATCGTGACGACGCGGCTCCCGTTCGCGGAGCTCGTAGCGCCGTCGACGCCGCTGCGCTCCGTCCTGCGCGCGTTCCGGCGCGCCGTGAACAGCGTCACGGGCGAGCGCGCGCTCGAGGTGTACGGGCTAGCGGCCACGCGGCTGCCCAGCTACGCGGCGGGGGCGCTGAAGTGGCCCTTCGCGACGTTCGACGGCGCCGAGTCGTGTTTCAGCAGTTGGCTGACGCTGCCGATGCTGGATATCGCCTTCGGTGGTCGGCTCTTTGTCAACGGCGGCGTGCCCGATCATGTCCGGCCAGAGCGCCGGCTCCTAGATCTCGTTTGCCGGAACTGCAACGTCTTTCCGCTGAGAGCCGAAGGCGGGGCTGAGGTGCTCATTTCGTTGACTGCCGATGAGATGCCCCTGCTCGAGAGCGATCCCGAGTTTCTCGAGTATGCCCAGTTGTTGTGTCACTAGAAAGGCGACTATGGTGCATCAGGCTTTGGTAGGCACGATGACTCACTACCTAGCTATCCTATCATCTAGGTAGGTACCTAGGTAGATAGGTAGATAGTCGTCTCAAAGACTTAGACTATATATATATTAAAATAGAAGTAAAAATACGGCCAGGGGTAACGGAAGCTTAATCCAGATCTGTTATCAAAAGATACTAGTAGAGCGTTCTCCACTCTTATATTCAAATAACCACATACAGACCACATGTTAATATCCAGATTAAGTACATTTCATATTTCACTGGAAATGTCAGAGTGGATAATAAAGTTGAAGGCAATCTCAAGTCGCTCCTTCATGGATCAATGAGCCTCGTACTAACGAAGTCTTGCACACTGTATTAGCCCTAGGTTTGGAAGGCTCGGACCTACAGTGATAGCGATTTATCCGCTAAGCTCTAGTGGACAGCCACTATAGTTCAGAGAGCTTGGCCACTAAACCAAAGCGCCACACGGTACGAGCTTAATACAGATATACGGTCCTAGCCAACGAGTAGAAATGCAAAAATTTTGACCTGAACCTCCTTAATATATTTTACTTGCGATTCCATATATGTAAAGCCTAATGAAGAGCTCTCTGTAGGAACTCCTCAAAGCCCGTAAGCTTGAACTCCCTATTCGTCTTCTCCAGATCTATAAAATGTCCAAGCTCATTATGCATGACCTGGTGTTCGGCAACATGTCCTCCATACGGTCCCAGTAGCGACATTAGCTGCTTCGGGTTCATATAATCAACCTTCACCTGCGATCCCGAGACCTTACTCAACACTTCTGCAACCTCATCCAGCGTCAAAGCCTCAGCAGCTAACTCAATCACCCGCCCGCTGTACTTCTCAACATCCGCAACCGCAGCCGCGGCGACGACCCCAACCTCAGACCCATCCACCATCTCAACCCTAGTCTCCGGTTTCCACGCAACAGGCATGACCCTCTTATCAGCCAGCCCAGGGAACACGAAGTCCGAAATAGGCGGGAGGAAGTTCTGCATGAACCACGCCGGCCTTACGATGACCCAGTTTGCGATCCCGGACTCGCGGACCAGCGTCTCGAGCCGGCGTTTCGTGGTCCAATACTCATACTCAGAGTACTCGGGCCCAAACATAGGGTGCGCGAGGATGCGGTCCATGCTCGCCGAGCCCGTGTAGATGATAGTCGACACGGTATCGGACTGCCTAGCCGCTGCTATGATGTTGTTGGCGTGGCGCAGGTCCGTCTCTGACCCGAGCGTGTAGGTCGCGGTGAAGAAGACGGCGTCCACGGTGGCTGTGGCGCGTTGCAGAGATTCGACATCGTCGAAGTTGCCCTCAACGAGCGTGGCGCCGCTATCTTGTAGTTTCTGCGCTGATGTTGATGTTACGTCTCTGACGAGAGCGAACACGGCTTGTCCAGCCTTGAGACAGTGTTGGACTACCCCTGAGCCCTGGTTGCCGGTGGCGCCGCAGACGAGAATCTTTTTTTGCCTGGAACTCGTCGACATGCCTGCTGTTGACGTATAGACAAATTGTAGCCTGAGTCCAACAGCTAATGAAATGGAAGAAGGGGTTGTCTAGTAAAGGGGATTATTTGGTGATAGGAGTTTCGTTATACCAGACGTTGTGGCAACCAATCAAAGTACCTACTACCTGCGGTAACTGTAACGGTAGAACTTAGTGTATTTAGGGACGGAGGTCTCAGCTACATCGAATGCTTCCGGAAGAAGTTATTATGTTCGACAGCGGGAGTTATAAAGGACGGCCTGGCCACTCTAGGAAGATATGAGGAAGTCTATCGAGAGTTTACGCATTTATACACTTGTACTAATACCAACTTTCTACAGAACTTCAATAGAAAGGTCCTACGGCATCGCAGGAGTACGAATACTTCATAGAACTTTGAAGAGCGCTGAACAGTACGTGCTACCTACTAAGACAGTTTACCTAATAAGATGAGATGAGTTTGTCATTGACAACACATAACATGTAAGCTGCAAAAGTCCACTAGGACGCCTAATAGTCTTTCTTTTCAGCCCAGTGAAAGGCCGCCCCTCAAATTCATACTCAATCATAAGAAGGGCCTGAAAAGTTCGCAGTGTACCAACTGGGAGTTTTCCTTTAGCTTAGCGTTTATAACTCCCGTACCTGGAATAACTTATGGTGCGGCAGTTACCGAATCTGGAAATATAGCGAGTTGCGATAGCACGGCTTATGCCAAAATGAGCAATTTGCGGGTCAGGGGTCTTCCTACCACAAGGCGGTCCTTGGTCGGATTAGGTAATTCAGCGTAGCTGCTGACTGCAGCTGGGTCCAGGTAGCTGAGGCTGGTTGGCATCTAGATAGGATACCTATGCGATCGTGAGGTCCCACTATCGCAGAAGATAATTGAAGCTTTAGAGAATTTGCCGCGGGTACCATACATGATTTAGTACAAAGGATAGGATAATGTCTCGGAATTTAGTACTTTCCTGCTCTTATCCCGTAGGCCACAGGTTGCATTTTCACCCTGTACCTTGTCCTGCTCCTAAGATATAATAGGTATTAGCTCGCAAGATGGTGGGTGATAGCCATAGCTCCGTCAACGGCGTGAATGGGACGCATCATGACGGTAGCAATGGCACGACGACAGAGCCTAAGACAATGCCGCTGGCTATTGTCGGCATGGCCTGTCGTTTTGCTGGTAGTGCCACGAGCCCTGAAAAGCTCTGGGAGCTAGTCTCACATGGCCGGGACGCATGGTCTGAAATCCCGACCAGTCGGTTTAATCAGAAGGCCTTCTATCATCCTGATTCTAACAGGCTTTCCACAGTGAGTTAATTTCATGCCATCTCATACGTCCCTCACTGACAGTCTGCCTGTAGATGCATGTGAAAGGCGGCTATTTCTTGGAGGAAGATGTTGCCGCTTTCGATCTCTCCTTTTTTAACATGACTGCCGAAGCAGCTGCAGCAATGGATCCCCAGCTTCGAATGCAGCTAGAAATCGCATTCGAAGCCTTTGAGAGCGGTTTGTGACTCAATTCAACCGATCCTGCGTATAGCGCTGTGACGAAGAGAAACTGACGTCTTGCAGCTGGTATACCCCTGAGCAAGGTTATGGGCTCCAGGACATGTGTATTTACCGGGGCTTTTACCAGAGACTACGACGACGTGGCAAGTCGTGACCCCTTACACACGCCACGGTCCTTTGTCACGGGAAACTATGGCACGATGTTGGCCAACCGCGTTTCACACTTTTTCGACCTTAAGGGGCACAGCACATCCATCGATACAGCATGCTCGACATCGCTAATGGGGCTCCATCTCGCCTGCCAGAGCCTGCGTTCGGGAGACACAGATGCTGCCGTGGTCGGCGGCACGAGCCTCCATTTGAGCCCTGAGCCGTTTTCAGAATTATCTACAGTCGGGTAAGAAGCATTTCAAGAATTCCGGAGGCAGTAAATTTCAACTGGGGGGGGAAGGAACCTTGCTAATTAGTCCGGGTGCGGCGATTGCAGATTGTGTGGCCCAGACGGTAAGTGTTATGCCTTTGACCATCGGGCCCAGGGCTACGGCCGCGGCGAGGGTGTGGCGGCGCTAGTAGTAAAACGGCTTTCGGATGCCGTCCGGGACGGAGACCCGATCCGGGCCGTGATCCGCGAAACGAGAGCCAACCAAGACGGTAAAACGGCAACTATCACATCACCCGACGCCGAGGCCCAGCGGCGCCTCATAGAAGAGTGCTACGCCGCTGCTGGCTTAGATCCGCTCAACACGGATCTAGTGGAAGCGCACGGAACGGGCACCACGGTTGGTGACCCGCTCGAAGCCAAAGCTATCAGCCAGACACTCGGCCGTCATAGACCCCCCGGGAGGCGGCTACAAATAGCCTCGGTGAAGACAAATTTGGGCCATACAGAGGCCGCGTCAGGCCTAGCATCGGTAATCAAGATGGTCATGTCTTTCGAGCACAAGGCGATAGCTCCAAGCATAAACTTCGAAAAACCAAACCCCGATATTGACTTAGAAGGTCTGGGGCTTCAGGTATGATAACGCATTTAGTCCGGAGCAAGATCCGCTTGGTACTATATGCTAAGACCGCGCAGGTACCCACAAGTCTACAAGCCTGGTCATCTTCAGGTATCCGACGTGCCTCAGTAAATAACTTTGGCTTTGGCGGAACAAATACACATGTCATCTTAGAAGAGGCCGACGGGCTTCTCCACAAGCCGGCCACAAATGGCTTCGCTGTTCAACCCAAACGTCCCCGCAACCAACTGTTCGTGCTCAGCGCTCACCAGAAGGCGACTGCAAGCAGGATGGCCGCCGAACTACAGGAGTACCTCGAACAGCGACGTGACGTCTACGCTGACGATGCTTCGTTTGCAGATCTAGCATACACGCTCTGTGAGCGGCGGAGCCGCTTCTCATGGACCGTGACAGCCACTGCCAGCAGTCCAATAGACTTAATCACGGCTCTAGAGGCTCCGCCAATTCAAAATACGAGCATAGGTAAAAAGCCCCGGCTGGGGTTCGTTTTTAACGGTCAAGGAGCGCAGTGGTTCGGTATGGGTCGAGAGCTAGCCAGCGCGTATCCGGTGTATGCTCGAACGCTGAAAGAATGCGACGTCGTTCTACGTTCATTTGGTGCAAAGTGGTCTCTTCTTGGTGTGTTTTTTCCCTCCCTTTCTCCATTCCCGATGGTAGACACCTCTTTCTATGTAGCTTTGGCTCATTCAAAACAGAAGAACTTAGTCGCAGCGACACGACAACACGCGTTAACGATGTTGAATTCAGCATGCCCCTATCATGTGCCGTTCAATTGGCACTAGTGCGGCTCCTGATTGACTTTGGCTTCGAACCAACTGCTGTGACCGGCCATTCAAGTGGTGAGGTGGCTGCTGCCTTTGCCGCTGGCGCGTTGAGTCTTCGGGAGGCAATGGCATGCACTTATTTCCGTGGTCTTATCAATTCCGAGCACCTTGCCGAGGCCGACGATATCAGTGGTGGCATGATGGCCGTGGGTCTAGGCCCCCATGAGGTAAAGCCGTACCTCGACGGTGTTCAATCTGGCAAAGTCGTAGTGGCCTGTGTGAACAGCCAGTCCAGCGTGACCCTATCGGGTGACATAGCGGCGATTAAAGAACTTGAAGCACTGTTCAAGAAAGAGGGCACGTTCGCCCGAGCACTTCGAGTACAGGCTGCCTTCCATTCTCACCACATGTTACCTCTCGAGGAAGAATATCTCGCAGCCTTGAAGCAGCACATGAATATAAACCCGGACAAGAAGAGAGCTTTCGATGACGGTGTCTCCTTCGTGTCCCCTGTAACAGGAAAGCGGATCTACGACGCCGAAAGGCTCGGTCCGCAGCATTGGGTTCAAAACATGACGCAGCCTGTGCTATTTGCGAGCTCGTTTCACAATATGATTTCCGACGAGATAGAGGGACAGCAGCAGGTCGATATCGTCATTGAAGTCGGCCCGCATAGCGCCTTGGCTGGTCCAATCCGCCAGATCCTGAAGGGATCCCCATCTCTCAAAAGTCTGGCTGTGCCGTACGCATCTTGCCTTGAAAGAGGAAAAGACGCCGTACGTACAATACAAACTCTCGCAGGTTTTCTTGTCGAGAGAGGATATTCTGTAAGCACGGCACAAGTCAACTCACCGAACGGAGAGGGCGCATCTCACGTTGTTACCGGTCTTCCATCATATCCCTGGAATCATACGCAGAGATTCTGGTCCGAGTCGCGTATGTGCGTCGAGCACAGAGAACGTGAACATCCTCCACACGAATTGCTGGGTACACGATTACCAGGTACTAGCAACAAGTCTCCCATCTGGCGGCACGTCATCCGAGCCGAGGAAATGCCCTGGCTGAGAGAACACGTGGTACAGAACACCATGGTATATCCAGCTGCAGGTTATATCGCCATGGCCGTCGAGGCAATGCGCCAAGTACATGCATCAGAGCAGACCACTATCGCAGGGTACCAACTAAGCGAGGTAGAAATCGTTAAAGCGGTGGTTATTCCAGAGAGCTCAGAAGGAGTCGAGATACAGCTGTTTCTCGAGCCGACCAGCGAGAAGTCCTTGGACCAAGGTAAACGCCAATTCCGCATATACAGTGCTGGTGGAGAAGGCAGTTGGGACGAGATATCTAGAGGATTCATTTCCATTGAAACGAGCGAGTCAACTCAAAGCTCTCCTTTACTACCATCGACGGGCGATATAGACTTCCACGACGACTTGCCCCGCGAAATTAAGCCCGCGGAACTATACTCGACGCTTCATAAGGTCGGTATCGCACACGGACCGATCTTCCAGAATTTGCTCCATATTCGGGGAGGCAGCGACTGTTCTGCAGCCGAGTTCCAGGTGCTAGACACAGCAACCTTGATGCCGTATAGCTTCCAACCACCCCATGTAATCCATCCCGTCACTCTTGATCAAGTCTTCCAGGCCGCCTACACCACTCTTTCTCCCGAGGCCGGGGAGACGGTAGGCACAGCTGTGCCTCGCTCTATCAAGTCCTTGTACATCTCCGCGCAAACCAGCTCAGAGCCAGGAGATCATCTGAAGGCTTTCTCCCAGCTGAAACACCATAACCATCAGGGGTTTGAAGTGATATCGGCTGTCCTTCCCGCAGGCAAAAAAGGTGACATCTCACACGCACCGGTGATCGAATTGGACAGAATGCGGTTCCAGTCGGTGGGATACGGGGCTGAGAGCAAAAAGAGTACAAGACAGGTGCTCGCCGACGTTTGTGCCTTCATCGACTACGAACCTAGCTTTTCTCTCAACGACCCGGCCACCATGGTTGAGCGGCTACGGCTCCCAGTTAACGCGGAAGAAAAAGCCATCGGCAAAGATTTAGTACGCGCGACTTATTACCTTATATCTGACGCGGTCGCCCAGTTAACAGAAAACGACATACAAACCCTCGAGCCACACCATAAGAAGCTGTATGGCTGGATGCAGCAGCAGCTTGAAAAGGCCGCGTCCGACGAGCTAGCTCCAAAGAGCTCGAGGTGGGCCAAAGCCTCGGCCGGTGCCAAGGCGATGTTACTGGACCGAGTAGCTAAGACCGGACCGACCGGGGAGCTCACGGTTCGTGTAGGGCGCCATCTGGTCCAGATATTGCGGCGTGAAATCGCTCCGCTTGAGACGATGCTCGAGGGTGGATTGCTCTACAATTTCTACAAGGAGATGTTGCATTTTACTGCATCAACGTCTCAGCTAGCCGAGGTCGCAGCCATGTACGCCCGGGAGAACCCTAACGCTCGCATGCTCGAGATTGGTGCCGGCACCGGCGGTTGTACAGAACCCGTCCTACGCGCGCTAGGTGGCGACGGCAATGGACCGGCTCGGTTCGAACACTACGACTATACCGACATCTCGTCCGGTTTCTTCCAGGCGGCTCGCGAGCGCTTTGCCCTCTGGGGGCAGAGGATTAGCTATGCGCCGTTGAATGTCGAAGCAGATCCCATACCACAAGGGTTTGGCCAGAATAGCTACGACCTCATTATCGCAGCCCAAGTGTTGCACGCGACAAAAGACATACATGCAACAATGCGCAACGTACGGAAGCTATTGAAGGACGGCGGTCGGCTGCTGATGGTCGAGACTACTAAGGACTGGCCCGCTCAGCATCTCATATTCGGCACACTTCCCGGCTGGTGGTTGAGCAAGGAACCCGAACGAGCCATGAGCCCAAACATGTCCCTTGACATGTGGCAAGGTGTTCTGAAGAATACAGGCTTCAGCGGCCTAGACGCTGACGTGTGGGACTGCGAGGATGAGGAACACCAAGCGTCCAGCGTACTCCTCACTACGGCTGCGCGGCAGCAAGACCTTCCCGTTGTCAGCAATCATGACGTAGTCCTAGTTTATGATGCTGCTTCATGCACGGCTTCTCCCCCAGAGACATGGATTCGTGGTCTCGTGACAGATATTTCCAGTCTGACAGGGGAAACGATAACTCCAGTTATCGCGAAGATGGGAGAGGCCGACGTAACAAATAAGGTGTGCTTATTCGTGTCTGGACTCCAAGGTGCACCGTATACGATAGACGCGTCAAATTTTGATGCCATCAAATCTCTTATGACCTCCTCTAGGGGCATGCTGTGGGTTACGTATGGATCCACGATCGACTGTCTGGTGCCCGAAAATGCACTACCAGTAGGCCTCCTTCGTACCTTCAGGACCGAAGATGCTAGTCGCCGCCTCGTTTCCCTCGACCTAGATCCAGCCCGTGCGGCATGGGATACAGTATCGCACAACATCTTGGCTCGGGTATTTGCTGCTACTTTTGCATCCTCTAGTGACCCTCTTGATGTTGAGTTTTCCGAACGGGGTGGCGTAATTTTGGTACCGCGGATTGGACGCGATGGAAACGAGAGTTCGTCTTTTGCCGGCACGACGGGCAATCCCGAGATGCAACCATTCATGCAGCCCGAAGCCCGGCAGCTGAAGATGGAGGTCACTATTCCGGGTCAGCTAGATACTATGATATTTCGAGATGACGAGGAGGCTGGAATGTCGCTACCTGGCGACTGGTTAGAGATACAGCCATGTGCCTACGGACTCAACTTCCACGACATCATGACCGCCATGGGCCAGTTGGACGAAGCGCAGGAGCTAGGCCTCGAATGCGCCGGCGTTGTCACCCGCGCAGGATCTAGCGTGACCGATCTCAGCGCGGGCGACCGAGTCATGGCACTGACCCTGCATGGTCATTTTGCTTCTCGCGTACGAGTGCCCCGGACTAACGTCGTTCCCATACCTGACGACATGCCATTTCCGGAAGCAGCTGGCTTTGGCCTGGTGTTTGCAACGGCCTATTATGCCATGTTTGAAGCCGCAGGGCTAGAACCCGGCGAAACGGTGCTGGTCCACGCCGCAGCAGGAGGCGTCGGGCAGGCTTGCATTATGTTGGCACAGTGGAAAGGGGTCAACGTGTTAGCCACGGTAGGCACTCCCGAGAAAAGGGCTTTTCTCAAGGACACATACGGTATTTCTGATACCGATATCTTCTCTAGCCGGGACTCTTCCTTTGGCCCTGCGGTACTCGCAAGTACAGGTCGACGAGGAGTCGATGCTGTTATCAACTCGCTCGCCGGGCCACTACTACGAGTGAGCTGGGACATCTTAGCTTCCCACGGGCGCTTTGTCGAAATTGGTAAACGCGACATCCATCAAAACATGGCACTAGAGATGGGCATCTTCAAAAAGGCTGTCAGCTTTACCGCAGTTGATTTAGTACAACTCAGTGACCAACGCGGTCGCGTGGTCCAGCGGGTATTGACCGAAGTAATAGATTTGCTCAAGGCGAAAAAGGTTCGGAATATATCACCAATAACCACTTACCCTATGTCCAAGCTTGAGCAAGCGTTTCGAACGATGCAGGCTGGGAAACACATTGGGAAGCTGGTTGTGGTACCCGAGGCTAGGGATATGGTGAAGGTAAGTTCTATAATTTAAGGCTTCGTGTGTATGGCTTGCTAAACTCCTCTTTTACAGACTTTGCCAGTCCGTAACACAGCCAGGCTCAATCCGGATGCCACGTACATCGTTATCGGAGGGTTAGGCGGCCTAGGACGGTCTATTGCGCGATGGTTAGTCAACGTTGATGCGAAGAATATTCTTCTTCTCTCTCGTCACGCCAGTTCAAGCCCTCATGCGCAAGCGTTGCAAGCGGAACTAGCCCCTTTGGGAGCCATAGTAAGAACACGCGATTGCGATGTGAGCGACTTAGCCAATCTTCAAGATGTGCTGGCTGAGTGTGGGAAGACAATGCCTCCCGTGCGTGGTGTTGTGCATGGTGGTATGGTGCTCGACGATTCCATCTTGGAGCGAATGACAGCAGCCCAGTGGCAGGTGGCCCTGGGCCCGAAGGTGACGGGAACGCGAAATATCGATACACTATTCTCGAACCCGACATCTCTAGACTTCTTCATCAATCTCTCTTCATTCGTGGGCGTTACCGGCAATCCGAGTCAAGGTAACTACGGAGCTGGTGGTGCTTTTCAAGACGCCATCGCCCGAAGGAGGGCAGCTCGCGGCCTCCCGTGTGTGACGATTGACCTAGGGCCTGTCAAGAGTGTAGGTTTCGTGGCCGAAGATAAATCGGTTGCCGATAGGCTTCTTGGTTCTGGTCATTTCCGGCCGCTGGAGGAGACTGATCTCTGGCAGTTGATGGACTACGCTGTGCGCGTGCCTGTACGTTCAGTCCGCACAGCTCAGGTCATTGCAGGAATTGCTGGTAGCGCCGTTAGGAATCAAAACACAACTGCTCCCTGGACACGAGAGTTGCGATTCGCCAAACTAGCCAGTGATGACGAGGAGCTCAATGGTAGTAGTCTTGCGGAAACCTCTGATCCAACGAAGGCCCGGGGTTCGGCAGCGGCCAATCTAAAGCAGCGCCTCGCAGGCACCCAGAGCACCGAAGAGGTGGCAGAGCTCATCGAGCAGGCCGTAATAAACAAGGTAGCTGACATGTTTGTGGTGCCCGAGGAAGACATTGAAGCGACTCAACCGTTATCCAAGTACGGCGTTGACTCGCTGGTCGCCGTTGAGCTCCGGAACTGGCTGGTCCCTGCCACGCAGTGTGAGATATCCATCTTTGATCTGTTAGGTGCCAAGTCCCTGCGAGACCTAGCGCAGAACATCGCTAGAATAAGTCAAGCAGCTCCTGTATCGTAGATTTTCATAGAAGAGAGATCCTGAATTATATGTATTGAATAATGCCATTCTTATATCTTTAAATCTTTAATCTCAAGGAATTGATGTCTCATAAGCATTATTTATATGTAATAGGTGAATATCACAACTTCGAAGGAACACTTGTGATTGCATTCCAGTTGTATTGACATGCGCTTGCCAAGCGCAAAACTACAGCACAAGAATGTGCTAGAGCTCGATGCCATCGTAGTATCCTTTGAGAGAAACTGCTGCGTCCTCTGTCGTGCTGCGTCCAGAGGTATTTGCAACAAGGAATAGGTATGCATATAGTTGAGGAGGATGAAGAAGTATATTATACGAGGAGCGGGGCTGGTCAACTTTGATATACGGAGAATAGTATCACCGATGTATCTTTCGGCCGTAGTAGAATGAATCCGAATGATGCAACAAACGAAGAGACTATGAAGTCATAAAATTAGCACAATACATGCCAGGTAGGTATAGGAAGAAATTGGAATCCAATACAAGCTTAGAAACCTTGAAACTCTCGAATGAATAGGTAAGCGGAATATGAAGATGTCATGACAACAACAAGAAACAAGTGGACCCCTACCTAACCAGACCCCTGTATGAAGTGTATAAACTCATCAGCCAATGAGAAGTCCATAAGGCGCAAACGATTTCCACAATAGGAAATCAATGAACAACTAACGAAAAGGAGGAATCCTCAATCTTTGAGCTTATAAGGGTGACATGTTAACACCAAGAAAGCATTAGTATTGTGCCAGAATAGCTTTTGAATTGACGGCGAATTCAAATCTCCCACCTCTGGGAAAGACTAGGTACATTTGTCTAATCGAATCGAATCTTATAAATCCATCAGTAGCTCCTCTATTAAAAAAAATTGAGCATTTCAGGGTTAAAATAATTGAAAATGACTATCAGCAGTACATAAGCGAATGAATGTCTATACACCTATACCATTTGTCTGTTCATGCCAAACCGCTAAGACATTTTCCAACATTCCATCCCAACGATCAATCATAAGCGGCATAAATATGTTGTGGGGCTACTTGACCTGGTGTAACAATATCCGATCTACTCCGCCACCACCATCTACTTATTCCGGCTAGACCTTTTCCTTCTATATAACTTAGCTAAGCTTGTCGCTGGCCCAACTCGATGTCCTCGCTTTCGCTTGTTTCTTTCCAGCATTTCTCGAGAAACTGCCAACCTCCCAGGACGGCGAACATCAGGCTAGCCATAATGGCCAAATTGGTGATCCGGTACCCCGACGGCCACAATGAATAGAGCAAGAGGGAGACAAGAGACATGAGGACCCCCATCGAAAGGAGAAGGTAGTAGAAGGAGGCTATCTTCTGTCGAAGAGGAGTCGATCTATCTTTAGTCGACACAATGCTAAATAGTAGAGGCGATAGCATCGATGCTACAACCTGAGCTACCATGATTGGGTAGCCGTCATCACCAAATGATGAAAGAGCGTCTCTTGAGCGATTAGGCGTTAAGTTGACCGAGAACGTAGTAGCAATGCCCATAAGATGACTGAAGATGACGACAACAAAACGGACTGCTGCCCTCGTGTCTGATACCGAGCGTAGGCGCACCAAGCAAACTACAGCTGTTTTGCGGAGATATGTCGTAAGGACTAAATTAGAACTCCATCCCCAAATCGAAGTAGCTGATTCATCGGTGAAATCTGGTGAATAAAGGGCCTGGTCCACGACTATCTCATTGGAATTCTCAACAACTCCAGCACCTACGTGTGTCCCTGGAGACTCACAAAGGCATGCAGCCCCATTTCCGTCAGGGTGGATAAGAAAGTGAGTCATTAAAACCCTTTGACTTGGTACGAATGGGTTATGGAATCACGTGTTTGGCGAATAATGTAGACTGGTCGTTTATGTATAACGTAGAATGTGAATAGTTCAATATCAGGTAGATATTGAAAAAGATGTTTGTTTTGTCTGTAATGGATGTGGATATGACTAGTAGTGTTAGACGAGGATTTGGTACAAGGTGGAGTTTCCAGGAAGTTTTATATACACCCAGTCGGCTTGACCTGACGACCGCCTGACCGAGCCAAAATCGAATTTCTGCCCCTTGGTCTGCGTCTCACTGTGGTTGAAACTATCCCCTATTCGGCGGTGACAGGTAGGCTCCGCATTGTAACTATAATATATATGTAGAGAAGGCATGGCTTGGCGATGACGGAACGCTTGGCTAGACGATGATTGGGTGATAAAGTGAAAGCTCATTGGGCGATACTTGGATGATCTGGATGATGAAGAGCAAGTGAATCACAGACCAATCAGCGTTGAAAGCATCTCTGCATGTTGATGAAATCGCAGTGAGGCGAAGTATTCACGGGAAATGTATCTTAACCTAGTATGCAGCCCCAGCTCATCGACTACGAACCCTTACTGCCCGAAAATACGCATGCTTATCCAGGCTGCTAGGTAAAATAGGTCCATAGACCCAGCCTATCGACTTAGAAGCTAGCTAGGCGTTCTGCTCTCCATCACCTCCGTCTCTTCCCCCCTCCCCCAGCGTCATCTACGCCACCCTTCCTCTTCCGCCCCTCTTTCCGCCAGAATTCCTGTTTCTCCCTCCTCTCCCTAGCCTCCTTCTTCTCGCCCATCTCCTCCATCTTCTTCTTGAACTCGGCGCGCTTCTCGTCCTTCTTGGCCTTGCGGCGCGCCTCCGCGTCCTTCCGGATCGTCGTTAGCTTCTGGAGCAGGTCGCGGGCCTTCTTCTCCTCGCCGCCGAGCACCACGGCCCGCTTCTGCATGTACGTCTTCTTCTTCTGCGGCTTCGTCTGCACGATCTGCGACTTGAAGGGTAGTTCCGCCGCTAGTGCGCGGGGCACCTTCAGCGGGTTGAAGTGCCGTGTCGCCCGCTCGATTTGTCGGTACTTGCTGTTGCGGTCCTGCGGCGTCGGGATTCCCTGGTCACGTCGGACTTCGCCCGTCAGTCGCATCGGCTGCCAGTCTCCCAGGAGGTTGGTCACCGGGTTATAGAAGCGGTGCGGCTTAATGGGGTACCACGCGCGGAGGAACACCAGATCGCTAATCAGGATCTTGTCTTCGAAGGTAGCTCGGAAGTGACCGTCGGGTTTAGATAGAGCACGTTTGATTTGACCACGGATGCCGGAAACGGTCTTGATTGCTGCGCCTTCAAATTTGGCGATCTCGAGCGAACTATTAAACATGTCCTTAATGAAAGCCGTGTTCTTAAAGATTTTATATGGCGCTCCGGTAAGTTTGAGTTTCTTGACAATCTCGGTCGACTCGTCGACAGCTAAAACGGTTCCCGTTGCGGCGATCCGGAAGCCCGGGTTGGCGGATGAAAAGGATTGGAAACAGACGAAACCAGTATTCGGCGCGATGAGAGGACCATGGAACGTACCAAAGCAGTGCATATGCTCCGGTGTATACTTTAACATACGATTTCTCGTACGCGAATCCGAAATGCTGTAAATCGGGAGCGCCTGAAATCTCCTCCACCCAAGAGAAAATATAAGAGGGTCGTTTGTTTTGAGGATCTTCTTGTGCCAACGATGCCTCTTGATACGGACTTGGACAAATCCAAATCTATCCTCCGTTGCAAGAACGCCTCCTACGATGAGGGGCATCCGTGCATCGAAGTTTGTGACGAATTCGGCAGGAACCTTTTCGACCACAATTTTTGCGTATTTTCCAGCTTTGAAGCCTTCGACTGCGGCTCTTTGCCGTTCGTCCAAAGCTTCAAATTCAGCATTGTTGATATCAAGTTGTTTTTGAATGAGTGCCTTTTGTGCATCGTACCATTCATCCTCGCCGAACTCCTCGTCTTCACCACCTTCGCGTCTAGCATTAGCTTTATCATTCTTAAAGCCCTCGCGATCTTCCTCTTCAAATCGGAGCTTCAACTCCTCTTTTCTTCGAGCGTTCTTCTCACGCTCCGCTTCTAGGCTTTCTGCTGGCTCGGGTTCAGCCTTATGCTGTTCCCCTGTTTCAAGGTCTTCAAATTCGCCGTCTCCCTCATCGTCTTCATCCTCATCCTCATCCTCATCCTCATCAAATCCGTCAAACCCGTCTTCATCGTCGCCTCCGCCCAAAGTAGCCGTCGTAAAGCGCTGGCGAAGTTGTTCAATGTTGTCGTCCAACGACCATTTTGTTGCTAGGTCCTCATAATCGTATACGGGTATAGCGCGGTCTTCCGATGCTGCATCCTCATCGTTTTTCGCCTTCCTGAAGAAATCTTCATCTTCAGAATCTTCAATATTTTCTTCCGAGTCATCCGCTTCGACCTCTCCTTTCCATCTCCGTAAAACTTCGTCCGCTGTTAAGGCTTCATCATACATGAGCCGCGCAAGATCTGCTGTCCTGTAAGATGGCCGGCCACCGTGAAGCATCTGTGCCTTTCCAGCTAGGTCATCTTTCCATCGGAGGGCAGACGCCTCTTCGTCATCGTAGTCATCTTCATCCCCATCATCTTCATCATCGTCGTCATCGTCGTCGTCTATCTCATCACCTGATATAGAGCCTAAGTCCGAGTCGCTGTCGGCAAATGCGATATCTTCTTCTCCGCCATCCTCGTTTGATTCCTTAAACACCTTTCCCAGTTTTTTCTCACTAAACTCGGCTTCCTCGTCGGAGTTAAATTCCTCTTCTGCGCTCACAAAGCCTTCGTCTTCAGGGACCTCATTTTCGTTTTCATCCTCGTCCCTTTCGGCGAATCTCACGGTACGTTGATTTTTCCTTCCGGTATCCTCTTCCTCGGGAATACTCGTTATCTTCTCACCGCCACGGAAGAGCTGTAGGCCATCCTCTGTTTGACCTAGTAGCCGTCGTTCTCCTTGAAGCCCGATGATAAGCTCCTCACCTTCTCCACGCTCAACATATTCGGCATCCTTGTCGAAGTTAAAACCCTTCTCCCTGGTAATCCAGATGGCGTCACCATCAATTTTTAGACCGCTCCGGTCTGACATAGGAGCATGGACTTTCTTTTCCTTTTCATCTAATCTCCTTCTGCCCGTTTTACCAGTTGCTTTCGCAAGAGCCTGTTCCATAGCGGGCGTCGGGCATGGATCAGGAAGAGCCTCTATGCCTGATACAGCGAAGTCGCCAAGACCAGGAATATGGATACGCTGGTTATGGCCTGAGAAATTTGTTCCTCGAAGATAACCTGAGAGTGCGATTGTCCGATCGCATTTCTCATCCTCCTCTATCTGGGTTGGATGCGTAATATCTCGGAAACTGTCGATAATCGTGTAAGGATGCGAATTCCTCCAGATTAATGGCCGAGGATTTTTCATGACTGAAAGGAAACGAGACAAATTATGAACTTCGCGGTCCGGATACCTCCCATTGATAACTCCAGAGAGGAAAAATAGATGTGCGCCTTGGTACAACTCGCTCCATAACCTATGTTTCAATCTCTTTTTGGCATCCTTGAGAGCTTGTGGTTTTTTGAAGAGATCCAGATGTGACAAGATGCCAAAGACATTTCCAGGCATACCCGTAGCAGCTAGAATATTTAAGAACTCCATAGTCTCCATCTCAAAGCCGTAGTTTCCATCAATCATCAGTAAAACAATATCAGCAACCTTCGCCAAATCAACCATCGCTTCCAGTTTATTCGGGCATTCGACGAAGGTTAGCCGTTGCTTTTTTGACGTGACTATTGTTATCGGTCCTTGGGGGTCCGTAATTGTCTCCTTTGTGTATCTGCGAATGAGCGACTTTAGCAATGTAGTCTTCCCAACGCCGGGCGGTCCGACGATGGTCACGAGTCTAGGTGGAGGTTCATCAGGCAGTCTGTCGACGAGAGGGACGTGTAGCCGCTTTTCTTTGACCTGAAATGATAACATTAGCATACCCCAGGATTTGAATATGCATCCGGATTGAACATACATCGTGCGACCTAGCGGCAGTGCGTTGAAGCTTGCCGGGCCTCGAGAAAGCGAAGGCTTTAGGATTGCGATCTGAAGTCGTCAGTAACGTTATCATATATAATAAGATAAAAAGACTCTACCGACCGCCATTATGCTGCTTCTTCTCTTTTGATTTACGGTGAGGCTTATGCGTCTGTTGCTCCATGATTGCGATTTTGCAATGGAGAATGCGACAGTCAATTTATCGAAGCTGTTGCGATAACTTTATGTTCTTACTTCAATGGAAGGCGGAAAAAATGCTTTGGTTTCTTTGAATAAATCTTTATCGATAAGGATGCGATAAGATAAGCTAGCGCACACTACTTCGTGCACCGTGAACCTTCCTAAGTGGGTAGTATATGTGGGTTCTAACCTTAGTCCGACGCCGAGATCAAGTGGGGCAGGCAGATTCCACCGTTCGGTCCCTGAGATCGTCTGCCGGCAGGTTATCGGCGGCTTTAAATGGTTTAATGTTCCAAGCAGTTTCGGCATAATTTAATATCTTGGGCATCGAAGGAATGAGGTACAGCTCGGTCTATTGACTATAATGCATCCATACCAACTATCGATGAAAGAGACACCAATCTTGCTTGCCTCATAGGTCTAATATCTCCTCATGTTGGACAGCTTCAGGGTCATAAGAGCACCTCTTAACATCCATATGCCCAGTCGATCAATGACACTTGAAAGTGGTGACGAATAGATTCAGCTGTCGTTTTGCATGCATGAACTATCGTGTGAGTTAAACCCAGTTCGGAGTTCTGCTGAAATGGGAAACCTGTCAGACGTGTACTTGATCTTTAAATGCTTCCCCAAGGCGCTAAGTAAGTACATAGTGAATACCTGATACATGTAATCGACCTGATAACCGGACGGGAAGTTTGTGTTTAAAGTCAGGCCGTGATGACGTATTCGCTCTTCCACCAGTCCGGCTGTGCTATCCCACTTTCCTTACTCTTATTGATGTTAGAACGCCTTGTGATACGCAGTTCAGGCACTACCACTTTGTACTTTTAACTAGACCAATCTTATTAAACTGGCATGCGCTCTCCTCCAGCTATTTCTACCATCCATCAAACCCAACGTTTAATCTCTCAACATCACAAACTCCCATTCTCTTCTTCGTTGTATTGCCTCGCAAGCAGAGACTCTACTAGACTATCAACTAAACGTCTATTCCACACAACCGCCTCTTTCAAGATGCCTACCTACATTGTAATCCTACCTCTACTTCCCCTATATCATCATAGATGACGAGTCGTATGAATAATGTTGCTCATTGCCTAATAGGTTACCTGCAAGTCAGATGCCAGCCCCGAGCAGGTTGCTGCAGCGAAGAAGCACGCTCAGGATCAAGGCGGCAAGATTGGTCACGAATATAATCTTATCAAGGGCTTCTCGTATGTAATCCCCCACGATCGTATCCGTCTTAAATGCATATTGACTTACCTTTTCCTTTTACCTAGCGTTACATTCCCTAACGATGCTGTCACTACGTTGGAGTCCCACGAGCATGTCCAGGGCGTCGAGCTCGACCAAGAAGTGAAAACTCAATGATGGGTAACACAATAAGGACTCAGGGATGAGGGGCAATTGGGCAACAGAACATGGTACGAGCAAGCGCGTATTCGATGCGGGGTCCTTGGAGCAGTCCAAGGTCAAGAGAGCTTGACCTGACTTTGCTTATGCAACAATAGAGAATAATAGATGCCCAATCTAATTAGATTTCGTAACAATTATTTCTAATATGTATGCAATGCAATAATTGAAGTGTATAGTAAAGATCAGTCATTGGAAAGAGCTCTCTAAATACATAGTAAAGGGGGGAATATACTTAAGCATTTACTCCCTAGACTCCCTGGCTCCTCGCTAGACGACAAAGGTAAGATCGGCAGCCACACTAAGATAACTGACCCTTATCAATTCAATTTTCAGCACTGACGTCGATGTTTCCGGGGTTTGGCTCGTGACTCCAACACATCCAAAATCATCAATTTTCTCTTTCTCAATTCCACCCTCGCTTATGACTCTAACTGCTCCAACATCTCCAACATACGACCGTCCCCCTTTACCATTTACCTCTTTACACCACACGATGCCGCCATGAGGAATATACTCGGGCGGCTACGGTGTTTACACACACCCAATGCCTCGATTATAAGACGCAATGTTCTAAGACCGTGTTACTACTCATCACATGCCACCACCAACTCCTCGTCTTCATCGTCCCACCAGAAATGGTCCCACCCGCCGAGCACCGCGACGGTGGCTGATGACGAGATATCCGAGCTTACCAACAAGCATCAACATCCTTTGAGCCTCGCTGATCTGGTTAAGTAGGTCACTTCTATTCACCGCTACTAGCTGTAGCACTGCGAGAGGGACTACACATGTAACCATTGGAAGCGTCGATTCTTAAGCTCGATTATATATTAACAAACCCTCAATTTACCAGACATGGCCGTCCCCCAATCTCCGAAGAAGCCCTCTTCTCCTCGGCCAACTTCACCCTCTCGCTCCTCCCCATCCGACTCGCCCACCGGATCCAGGCGCTGCGCAACCTTCCCTTCATCGTAGTGTCGAACCCGAACATCAGCAAGATCTACCACAACTACCTGCATTCTCTCTCGACCCTCCTCCCCTGGAAGCACCGCACCATCGCCAACCTCGACGCCGAGATCCGCTTCACCCAGATCCTCGCCGATCTCGTGCACACGCACCAGGACACCATCCCAATTCTCGCCAAGGGCTTCCTCGAGTGCCGCCGTTACATCTCTCCCGCCGAGGTGACTCACTTCCTCGACACACACCTGCGCACTCGCATCGGCACGCGTCTGATCGCCGAGCAGCACATCGCCCTGCACTACAGCTCTCTCCCGCACTTCGATCCGGGCGCCTCTCCGACACCTTGTCCCGAACACCCGTCCTACATCGGAGTAATCGACACCGCGCTCTCTCCCTCCGAAGTAGTAGACTCGTGCGCGGGCTTCGTAGCCGACATCTGCGAGCTGAAGTACGGGGTACGCCCGCACTGGGTCATCGACGGCGAGCCCGAAACGACATTCGCCTTCGTGCCCATGCACCTGGAGTACATCGTGACCGAGCTCCTAAAAAACGCGTTCCGCGCCACCGTCGAGAACGGGCGCAACCGGGAACCCGTCGTGATAACCATCGCGCCGGAGCCGCCGGACGCGGGCCCGCCGCGCGTGACCCTCGACCCGCCGGCCGGCGACAAGGGCGCCTTCAGGGGCGACGCCATCAAGCCGCTCGACGACAACGCGCCGGGCGTCACGATCCGCATCCGCGACCGCGGCGGCGGCATCGCGCCCGAGGTCCTGCCCAACATCTGGAGCTACAGCTTCACCACCTTCAGCGAGGAGGACGAGGTGCCCTCCGGTGGCGGCAGCAGCAACAAGGACGCGCTCAGCGTCATATCGGCGGCCGGTGGAGGCGGCAGCTCCATCGCCGGTTTGGGTTACGGGCTGCCGCTTAGCCGCGCCTACGCCGAGTACTTCGGCGGCGGCATCGCCGTGCAGAGCTTGTATGGTTGGGGCACCGATGTGTATCTTCGGCTCAAGGGCGTGGGGAAGATCGACGATACGATTAGCGTGTAGGCGTTTAGGTACCTAGTTTATGCCGGAATATGGATAAGTTTCCCGGGTGCTAAAGGGTTTGAGAGAGAGAGAGAGAGAGAGAGAGAGAGAGAGAGAGAGAGAGAGAGAGAGAGATTCGGGCTTCGTGATTTGCAAAGTCTTTAAGTACCTTGGCGGAGAGTTGGGCGTATTTGTAGAGTACCTACGATTAGGTAGGTATGCAGACTATTCGGGTTGTATATAGAATACAGGTTAAAGTTATCATTGATTGCTACGTATTTGACGGACCTGAAATGAATCTATTTTTAACTTGGACAATGAGTGGGTGTCCGTATTAAGAAGTTATCGACCTCGGTGGATAGGTTGGTAGATATATGAGTATATATAGGTGAGTGTAGGTAGGCGCCTATCCGGACTTCCGGTGGCAGAAGCCGCATTTCATCTCCTGTGTTACGAGAAAAAAACAGTAATCAGTATTTTTTGATCGGGGAAACAACCTCGATTCTTAATTGGCCGTCACTCCTTCCTATAATGGTATCATGCAAAAAACTAATAACAGCAGACAGAAGTCACGGGCTTGTGGACTCGAGAGCCGCAAGAAACGAGTTACCTACCATTTACTGCCTCATCGATCAATACATACACGACAAGCCAAATACGCACATTTCGCCATAAGGAATATCACAAACACATGTGAACCCCAAAAATGACATTGAAAAGCTTTCGAGATTGATATTACCTAGCATGAACTGCTCACTACTACCCTAAAAAGGAGAGAGGAAGCCCAGCGATACGACAATATATATATGGCACCTAACGTGACACGATGGTGATGTGACGACGATATGTAAAACGACGAAACGATGCTATGCAAGCGCACTTTATAAAAGATATAATCCGGCCAACCGATAATCCCCGCATCCTTAAAACCGAAAAAAAAATGAACGATCGGGGGTCTGAAATAACGTCGACGCCGCGGAATTACATGTGACTCTTTTCTTCTCTTTGACACCAAACTACTTACGACATGATTCTTTTTGGGGGACGATCCCAGACCCTCCCAAAAAAAACATTGCCATTTGTTCATATCAAACATGATCAGCCTGTGTTTTCTTTATTATATGTACATCCAGATTTCCAGATTAGTCCTCCAAATTTTTATCCTAGATTAGGAGTCGCGAAACGACGAAGCGACGATTACATGTTAGCCAACTCGTTGTCGATATGGCGGTCCAGGAACGTCCTCCGCTCGCCCGACAATTCTGTGTGTAGCCGTTGCTCGACCAGAGCACGGACTTGCTTCTTGGTTACCGTGTCGAGGTCAACCTCTCGGAGCACGGATTGGATTGCTTCGATGATCATGCCATCGTCAGGTCCCATGTGACCTCGTTGAAAGTCGAAGGACGTGGTGGACTGATGACCTTGGCCTAATGGCGGGCGAGCACCACCAGCGAAGCCGAGAGTAGCATTGGAAGCACGGTGCATGTCGAATTGTGGTGAATTGTTCGATACCGCGCGAAGGTTGCTCATACTACGTTGGTGGTTCGGTGCATCTGGGTAAGGGGATTGCATACGCTTGACATCACCAAATGAGGCAGTAGATTGTCGGTGGGCAGGGTTGTCAGTGTATGGGCCATATGCGGATTGTCGCATGTTCTGGAATGGAGCAGGCGAGTGAGGCGGCATGTATCCGCCACGGCCCTGGAGACCAGTAAGAACTGAGGGCTGTCGGACGGAAGAATAGACGGATTTCATGTCGTCCATCTCATATTGATCGTCGTAGTACTCCATTCCCTTTTCGCTGTGCATGCCACGGCGACCGGGCAAGTTGTTCAACGCAGCGTAGTCATCCCATCGTTGTAATGGGATAGATCTGGGGTCAAAGCCTTCATCGTCCACTGCAACCACCTGTTTATTACCTTTCTCACCAATGACGATACGTGTGTTACCCCATGAGAAGTTGTCCTGGTTCCAGAAGGAGTAGATCGGGAGAATGAACGAGTAGACGGGGAAGGCCAGAAGGTAGATAATCATCCATCCGATGTGTTGCCATTGTCTCTTAAGGATGAAGATTAGAGCCTGAAGACCGTAGACTGCAGCAATCATAATGATGGAAACGAGAGGGAGCGGACCAGTGTGGGTAATGACTCTGTAAAGAAGGTAACCCAGGTAAACACAGGTGGCAGGAAGAATGATCGTTCCGGTAAGATCGATGAAGACGATGAAACGCATAGAGAAACAGCAGAAACCACACATGTCTTTGAGCAACATGAGTTCGGCTAAGTTGTGAATGGTTGAGTTGATCCATCGTCGTCGCTGTGAAAGCAAGACACTCCACTCTTCGGGGGCAGCAGTTTGACAATAAGCATCGGGAATGAACTTGTACGACATGTAAGGGAAATGCTTTGTCATGAGCGTTGTCAGGTATCGATCTTCACCAAGAGACAACAGATTCTTTTTGTGCAGGGTGTCAACGTTGCAGATACTGTAATCCTTGATCATGCCGTCGGAAATGATCAACGGTTTTCCCTTGTCAGCAGTGCGCAAACGGTACATGGAGAAACTAGACACGGTATTAGTCATGAAACCAGTTATATGAGGAAGAAGATGAACTTACCATCCAGGAAGACAAGTAACGCTGCCAAATAGAGATTCAAAAGCCTTTGCCAGGTGGTGAGAGATAAAGTACTCGTAAACCTGGATCATACTCCACCATGAACGCTGCTCGTTTTGCAATCCGGTCTCACCGCAAATACCAGCAATTTTCGAGTTGTTTGCACAGGCAGCAACAAGACGATTGAGAGAGTCTTCCCGTACGCAGGTATCAGCATCAACCATCAGGAGATATTCGTATAGCTCGGGATCGACACCAATAATATTGTTGATCTGGTGGAAGATTTCGAGCTCAAGAGGGTTCATTGGAGCACGGTGGTGGACACGGTTCAGGAAGCTCATCAACAAGATCTGAGAGTCACGCTTGCCGCGATTACCAGGCTTAGCCTTAGATTGTTCCGATTCCTTGCCTACTTTAACGATAACAATGTAGGGAACCACATTGCCTTCATACTCGTATAGACCAGAGTAAACCTTGCCGTAGTTGAGTTGTTCGCTGCCGGTTCCGACAGATTTGAAAGGCAAAGCCGGCGGGTCGACCTTGGGATCAACACCGAGGATGTCCAAAACGATCTTTGGTGTAGGTCGATCGTTACCCTGACCAACGATGACGCCGTCACAGATAACGCAGATAAGCTTCCTCTTGTTGTCATATTGTAGCGCGGTAAGAGAATCCAGTGCCTTCCTCAAGGAATCTTCACCTTCGGTATAAGCCGGGACTTGACAAATGACGAACTTATCTTGTGGCGCGGGTCGTCGTTTAGAGCCAAATTGCAACGCCGAAAGGAACTTAATCACGATGACTGAACAGATGACGATGGAGAAGGCCAGAAGAATATAGTTGTTTGCTTGACATTTAGCCGAGTAACGGAAGTCAGGTATACCAACGTAGAAGGTTTCCTTGATACAGTTGAGACTGTTCAACTTGAGGGCAGTGTCTGTAGCGTTTCCCTTGGCGTCGGCAATTGCATTATTCCAGAGGGTCGTAACATCTTGTCCTGGATTGTCTGAAACTGCATCGGTCAAATCCGTGTCCAAGAAGTTGTACTGAGCAAGATCCTTGTAGTAGTCGATCGTTGTGAAATAGTCCGTTAGATCGTAAATACTACCTTCGTAGGTAACCCACATGTGATTGTTGTTCGTGCCATCATCCTTGACATTTTGAGCATTCCAGACTAGATCACCATGATAGTATTCCTTGATCTTCGGCTGAAAAGTATCACGGTACCAGGTGGCAGATCGTAACTTGCTTGTTTGATCGGGTTGGAAATAACCAGAAGTATGGACACCCTGAGGCAAGGTAGGAGTGTTGTTCTTGGTGAGCTGTATGGTATCAGAGATACCCAGGCCGGGGCAAGTAAGCGGAAGAGGAGCTACAAAGTACTCGTCCAAGTTTAAGCCGGCAAACTGTTCCATGAGATCATTCGTCGTCTCAATATTGGTATCACTATGCTGCAGTCGCCAAAATTTTGTGATGTCGTAGACTTTTCCATGGATACTGACCCAAAAATCGTCTTGACCTTGGTGGGTAGCAACTTCCGTCTGTAGCCAAGCTTTGTCGAAGTTCGGACAGATGAGCTGCCCCAAGACGATAATCCAGAACACGATGAAGGCATTGAGTAACAAGATGATGAAGACTAGGACAAACTTTTCTCGCCAAGCCATCCTGACGTCTGGTCGCTTCATTCGTCCAATATGGGTAAGGGCAAAGGAAGGAATCCACCAAGTAAGAGCCCAGACAAAACCAACCCAAAGGCGGCGAGTTGTGGTTTGTTCGGTCGTCTCAACATGCTTGCCTTTTGCGTCAGCAGCATCGAGGTTGCCGATAAATTCACCGTCAGGGGTATAGTAGAGCTGTTCGCGATGCTGATCTCCCTTTGACCCAAGACCATAATCACCGTTAGAAGCATTACGCATAGCAGAGGGAGAAACCGATGGCGCTCTCATCTGGCTCTGCGCAAAGGTGAGCTGGCTTTGGTTGCGCTGGTGATTCAGAAGCTGATCCCGACTACTGTTTGAGTTATGGTCGGGGATGTGAGGAGGGAAGAACCCGCTCCCTTCGTTAGGGAAACCCCTTTCGAGGCCAGGAGTGCTAAACATGCTACCCATGCCGCCGCCCATAGGATCATGAGCAGGCTTTAGGTCAAGCATGCTTTCGGCCTCCCACCAGGCAGTCTCGCGCATCCAAACTCTTTCCTTGCCGATGACTACTTCACCGTTGCTCCATCCTCTCTCGAGGATCCAGGTCTCGATGCCATCTCGGCCTTCCCTGCATCCTAGAGGAGCGAATCGTTGGGAAAACTCGTCCAGGTCAAAATCCGCGGTGAAATCCAAGTTCTTGTTTCGGCGATTAGCCCACTCCGGTAGTCTCCAGGCACGTAGTTGGCGAGAGACCGTGCCAGCGGACCAAGCTGACGTAATCGAAGGCAGGGCTGCTAGACTCGCGGGGGTTTCGTCGGTGGGATGAATTGACAAATGATACCACACACGGGAAGCGCCTAGAACAGCGGGGAGATCTAATCGCGCATTTTGGCCTAGGTTGATACCCTGACCAGGAACAGGAAAGAGCAGTTTCTTCAAGAAACCATCCTCGTCACTAGCGAAGCCAGCCTTCTCCAGGATTTCTTCTCTCTTCTCAAGTTCGTGTTGCCTTGCTCGTCCAACTGGGCCAGTCATAATACCTAGATCGGGTCCGACCTCTGCAACGGCATTCTGCGTCTCTCGTAGAACCGAGCTTCCCACAGCCACTACATCCACTCCATCCTCTTTCATTTCGGCATTAATTCCTAAGCTGTCATCGAAAATGCCTCGCATAGCAATAGCTTTGCCCAGGTTGGGATCCGGAATTTCGACCACGGTAATACAAACAGTGTCGCCATTCTCCTCTGAAGTAGGTGTTCTATGTCCGTCAAGGGACTCCTGTCCGTCTCGTATACGGGACATTTGAAGAGCAATCGCTTCATTTGCCTTGGTGACTACCCAGTCAACTAGAGCTTCGTATAATCCTCCTACTAAAGTTCGTCGATCATCCGTTGTGCATTGCCGTGCCAAGACTTCAGGGTCAAGGCCAAGTAACCCGCCAACGTCTTCACAAACATCATCAAGAACATCATCGTCAACGTTGTAATCCAGAGTGTTGCCAAGTTTCAGAAGTCCAGCCAGGGTTGAGATGAAGTTGCGATGAGCTGCGCCCTTGATACCAATTTCTTTTAGGGCAGTGCGGAAGTCATCCGCCGCAGCGCCATCGTCGGCCGTGGGAAGATAGGAAGGGGGGTTATAGGTCCCGGATCTAGCCAATAGTGAATAAGTAGAGGCGGACTTAAGACCCAAAAACTCCCTTTCAGCTGGAGTTGATGCTGATGTTAGCAGGTAGTAGAAGACGTCAAATGCGCGATAGCCGGCCTCAGCAGGTATGTCAAGCAGACCCTTTACAGTATCAATGCCACCCTGGGACAGCGCCACACTGGCTGTGTTTAATGTGCCAGTGAGGTTTAAAGTCAATGTTACTGCCAGTGCCGATTGACGTGGTGTTGATGGGTTGTACGGTGTTACACATCGTATGAAGGGCTGGATTACTTCGAGAGCAGTATACAGGGATGAGGGGATAGAAAGGGGTAGAGATGACAAAAATGGGTTCAATAGCGAGGGCGTCGACTGATGAAGAGACCTAGATTACTTGTGAGCAACCAGCTGAACAGGATTAGTACACATCACTACATACCCTAGAATGATACAACCATCTTCTGCCCGGCGTCGAGCATGTTCCCAAGCTCTAGCTGCCAAGGTAGGGTCTACAGTCCCTCCCGTCCTGCCGTCTGGCCCCGCTTGGGTTGCCGTGAGCCATGTGTTGACGACGAGACTCGTTCCAGCGTCTAATCGGTAGGGTTGGGACGACAGGTAAATATTATGGATGCCGTTCAGCAACGTAGTTGTCGACACTTGAGTTGATTGTTGCCCAGCACCTCGGGGACCTCCCATGGAATCGGAAGCCACCGAGTACATGGACATGCGGGCTTGGTGGTTAGCCATGTTTGACTCGTTTGGAGCGTGTTGTCCTTGCGGACAATCACGGTAATCCTTCACTCCAAGTCTGTTGCTAAAGCGATCGAGGATCTATATAATATCGGCGACGGATTCAAATTAAGTTGTTCATATAGTCTTTGGGAACTCAAAGACTACAGAGACTTTTATGATATTATAAACGGGTTCGACGGGGGCGGTTAACGAAGGTATGTCGAATAGATTCTCTCGAAGTGGATAGTATTATCGGGGGTTATGGTGATCAAGATGGGGTGGTTCGCTGGGCAACAAAACCACTCTACCCCAATACTATAAGACGATTACAAGCAATAGCGATTATTAGAAGCGATAGACTATCGTCACCAAAGCGAGTGAGGTGACAGACGAGAAGGTTGTAAAAGTGCAAAACAAGAGGAAAGACGACAGCGAGTTGATGCTTGCAACAAGACAACAAGGACAGCGAGTGTGAGACAGGGAGACCTTTGGCAGTATGGGATAATGCTCCCCTATGATGAAAAAAGGCCCAGGGAAAATATGGGCAGATCGGTACACCCTCGAAAAGGTACAAAGCACAGTGCGACCAGAACTATCTTGGCATAGGGCTTAGAATAGACTAGCGTGTATCTAATTTTTCCCTCCCCCTGGGGAGGCTCTTATGTAGAAAGGCTAAGAGAGCTGCGAGAAGACTGGTAAGATTGGCAAGTGAGCCAGACAATTACGAGGTACATACATGCATCCGGGCAGTCACGGTGGAAGTTACAGCCGTACCTACGCTAACAGATCACTATAGGATTATAGTACAAATCATGATAGTACGGATCGTGTACCACCTTTAGTAGTGAGGCGTGCTGATCCTTCTTCTTTTTCGCGGACCCTACGAGCTGTAAAGCGAGTCTAGCAACAGCGTAAGGGAAAGAGCTGGGAAAGACCCTGGTCACTTTTAGGAGGTCTCTCTCCAGGCACTTCCAGGGTTTCGCCCGACTTCCCCGATTCAGAAAGCATCACAGGGATTTCATCAGGGAAGCACAAGATGATCGCTGATCGAGCGAGACAGCGAGAGAAACGAGATTTGTATCGAAGCCAGTGGGGAGCGGCAAGCAGGAAGATAACTAAAGAGAATTCGACTGCTACAATACCTGCAAGTTCGGGACAAGAACTGCAAGAACTGCAAGAACTGCACCAGCTGCGAAAGAACTACAGTACAAGAATCGACGTGGCAGAAGCAGCAATTCTACCAATTCGTTGGTTTGTTTATCGCATGACAAATTGGCATGGGATGATTCTGGTTTTACACGAACTAGGCCCTGCGAGCCGTTCGCGTGTTAGGCCGTTTGGTTTCTTTTTGGTGGGAGCGGAGAATTGAAATACGAAGCGGCCAAATGGGAATGACAGTCGGCTCCAGCAGCTCCAGCCAACTCCAGTCGATTAGCCTTCTCGAACTCGCCAGTACCACTTTTATCTATTTATTTTTGTCTTATGCCCTCCAAGACTCCAATTGCCACAGCCCACATAAAGATCATTATGCATACACACACATATCCTCAATACGAGAACAACCCATTTTAGGTCGTTTTGCCAACCAAGAATTTTAATGCTTTTACGACATTGTTCAAACGTCGAGAATATCGCGAAAAAAAGATAAAGATAAAGAAAAAACAACGACATCATCGTTGACGGGTATACCGGTAAAACAATAAGACGGTTAACTATAAGGTGAGGTTTGACGGTTTTTGACGGATGTTTAATTCAGTCCGGCCTTCGCGAATAACCTTAATCTTGGTGTTCTGCATGTCGACGGGAGTCTTTTTTGGTGCGACTGTGACTTGTCATTTTGCAACTTTATTATTTGCGTTGCCCAGGTGTGCGGTGTATTCCCCTGACCTTTGCATCGCTTGTAGCACGTCAGCCAACGACGAGCAAAAATGAGCGAATCATCCCGCTCAATGCTTAAAAGTTGCGCATTCCTTAAGTAGATGCCATATGCCATGAGACACAATACAGTTTCCATACTGCACTTCTCGGTCTGAATTTCTGAATTACTGGATTTCTACTTTCGCATTAAGAAAAGCAACGTGTGATAGCCAACTCCTTGCCAACTCAGGCTGCTCTCGTCAGCTTAGAGGCTGTTTAGTCGTCTTCCTTTATATCGTGTGTCTCCGTCGTGTTAGTTGATAGAAAGCCACCGCAATCCTACATCAGCCTTGGAAGCGTTGCTAGTGTAGATGTTGGCTTGTTAAAAGGCTTCTAGGTACGCTGACACGGCATACATACACTCAATTATTACTTACTGTAATATTGTAATAGGTACTTACTGATAGGCTTCGTGTGCGGGTATGTAGCCAGCCATCCTCTGCTTTGTGCGACGATATCCTGACTAACCCCGAGGATCTATTTACATGTGCGTATGTCACCATGCATGCCGTTCTTACTTAAGTAATTTTCTTGTTCGTCCGACAAATCACACCCTATCAAACCTATAATGCTCAAAAGTAATAGATGTAGATCGAATTCGGGACCGCGGGCACGCGGGGTCAATCTAGACGACAACAGTGGGCTTGTTTGTTGATTGTGTCTGAGACTTACGCCCAGTAAATAAGAAAAAATGCTGCTCCTCCTCTTGGTGTCGTCGCCGGTGTTTTCTCAAATTGCTGACATGCGCCAATCTAACTGCATAATATATCAGGAACGTGAAAGGTAAACAAAAAGTCCATTCCGGCCTAGCTGGTACTGTATACGGCACTGTCTATTTATGTACCTACTTTAGCACTTGATTCAATTGCCTATTACATCCCTTCGTCCATTGAAAACGACCTATGATGTAGTTGTCGACATCTTCGTTTTTCCAAGGCCTAGATCATTCTCAGATTCCGTCTTGCTAGAAGAGACTCACGATGCCACAATCCGGTAAAGCCTAACATTACCGGCTTTTGACCCCTGGAAGTGACGTTGTCGTTGTACCCGGGATTTCAAGGTGATTGTCAGCGTCTGGGCTTTTACTTATTGGAAATCCAAGCCCCCTGCTGGCTAGCTCCGTACAAGCGCTGGGTCTGGTATGGGTTAATATGGGCCATATGGGTCAGATTCCTAAGATCTCGCGAGAAAGTTAGGGGGTAAAAGAGACGTTCAATTACACTACTTTCTCAGCTCCTTGGGCTTCCACGCATCGGTTTTATTGAGGCCGGTGATCAATTTTACGGGGAAAGGAAAGCCATGATCAGAAAATGTCCATGATGGCGATGGTAAGGTTAGGCCGCTCCGAGAACAATTCGAGGCTTCGGAGCCACCAGATGCACCAGACGCACAAGACGAAGGTCGTACATCCTCGTCTCGCATCCATCATGCAGGTATCCAAGAAAATTCCGGGCGGTTCGATTCAATCGGTTCGTGAGACCTGCTAAACGTGCTAGCATTAATGCTAGCGTAAGGTACTGGAGGTACCAGCGGTACAGGGGCACTGTATGTGATACGGAGTACATTCCCTGGATCTGCCGTCCGCAGCTAGCGAGGGTTGGAAGGTAAAACGTAAGCCAATGACAGGCAAAGGGGTCACAGCGTACCCTCCCCAAGACTTCGTATGATGTGAATCTTTCGCCTCGTGATCCCTGTCAGCTAGACTAGCCTGTGTACTTAGTCAAGACTAGACCAAGGGAAGATGTGGTTAGCCGTTGCACTGTACAGCTCAGGTATCTACGTAGTTTACAAAAATAAACTTGTTCAAGGGCGACTCCGTCCCCGTATTGAATCTCAAGTCTCCTTTCATCGAACCGACCACCCGAGAAGCAAGCAACTGTTTGGAGAGAGCCTCAATTCTTTTGGGCTTTTCTCTTTTCTCGTTTGTTTCCCATCCCTTTTCATTTTATCAATATACACTCGTTTCTGTATACTAATGTACACTCACTACGCGTAATTCTGGTTGCTGCTGTTGGAGATAATCCGTAACATCGTCGTCCTTGAAACACGAAGAACGATAGAAATCAGGGGCACGACCACGTCGCTCGTTGCAAAAGTTTGCTGTATTCTACCCGGATCCGAAACGACGTATCTTTCTTAAAGCACACGAAGCGTCGGCCGGCGCTCAGCAAACTCTACTGAGTCGTCAGTCCGTCGATAGGTGCCAGTCCTTGGCCCTTGATCCAACATGGCTCTCAACCTCCCATCGATGGGCGGCGGCGGAGGGGCTCACACGCAACCGTCATTGCCCTCTCTGCCGGCCCATCTCCAGTCCGATACTCACTTGACGGCACATCTCGCTAGTCGCTTCCACGTCTCCATCCCGACGGCCCGTCTATCTTCTCATGCCCTCATCTCCTTAAACACCTACACCTCGTCAACCAAAGGCCTCGATGGAGGTAAAGAAGGGAGCGCCATGGCCGGCGCTGAAGACATGGCCGACAGAGCTTTTCTTAGATTGGGACATCGCACTGAAAACCAGGCGATCATCTTTCTGTACGTTGGCCAAATAGAAACGTTAGACATTGCGGCCATGGGTAGAAACTAACATTCCGACTAGGGGAGAATCTGGCTCTGGTAAAACGACTATCCGATCTCATCTACTAACCTCGCTCCTGAACAAGTCCTCTACGCCACTATCGAGCAAGATTTCTCTTGCCGCATATGTTTTCGATACACTTACCACCACGAAGACGGCGACGACGCCGACAGCCTCCAAGGCCGGTCTGTTCTACGAACTTCAATATGATACAGCCGCGACTACCAACCCTATGCTAATTGGTGGTAAGTTGCTGGATCATCGTCTTGAGCGAAGTAGAATTACCGATGTGCCAACCGGAGAGCGTAATTTCCACATTCTATATTATCTTCTCTCGGGAACCAGCGAGGCGGAGAAGACACACTTGGGTATCGATACGCCAAGAGATGCTGCTGGGCAAAGACGTTGGAAATATCTGGGTCACCCCACCCAGCTCAAGGTCGGGATCAATGATGCTGAGGGTTTTCAGCTTTTTAAGACGGCCCTGCGAAAATTGGAGTTTCCGAGAAGCGAAATTGCCGAGGTCTGTCAAATACTGGCATGTATCCTGCATATTGGACAGTTAGAATTCGAGACGACCGCGAACACCACCGCAACAGCTGACGACAGTGGTGGTTTCTCTCACGAAGGTGGCCAGAATATCACGGCTGCGCGGAACAAGGATGTGTTAGGAATTATCGCCGCCTTCCTGGGGGTCAGCTCCCAGGACCTCCAGAACACCATGGGATACAAAACGAAAATGATTCACCGTGAACGTGTAACCGTCATGTTAGACCCCAACGGTGCACGCGCCAACGCCGATGAGTTGGCCAGGACGTTGTATTCCCTTCTCGTCGCATATGTGATCGAGAATATCAACCAGAAAATCTGCGCTCCTGAGGAATCGATTGTAAACACTGTCAATATTATTGATTTCCCTGGCTTCTCTCAGCAATCCTCTACTGGGTCTGCTCTTGATCAGCTACTCAACAATGCTGCCGTCGAGTCCCTCTACAATTTGACTCTCCAGAATTTCTTCGATAGAAAAGCCGACATGTTGGATACCGAAGAAGTAACAGTTCCCGCGACGAGCTATTTCGACAACTCGGATGCTGTTAAAGGACTCTTAAAACCTGGAAACGGTCTGCTAAGCATTCTAGACGACCAGACCAGGCGACACCGGACCGACATGCAGCTTCTAGAAAGTCTGAGGAAGCGCTTCGAAGGCAAAAACCCGGCCATCAACGTAGGTTCTGCAACAGCAAGACTACCTGGAAGCAATTTCATGTCAGAGAATACGGCAGCCACTTTCACCGTGAAGCACTTTGCTGGTGAGGTTGACTATCCCATCAAGGGATTGGTCGAAGAGAATGGTGAAGTGATTTCCAGCGACGTGATGAACTTGATCAAATCGAGCAAGAGCGAATTTGTCACCCGTCTTTTTGGCCAAGAGGCCCTCCAAACGGTTATGCATCCCCAAGAGAGGACTACTGTTATGCAAGCATCGGTAAGCTCCAAGCCCATGCGAGCGCCCAGTGTCATGTCAAGAAAGACTGGCCGCACAATGGGGTCTCGGAGGCCGCGACGACAAGATTCTGTAGACGATTTTGGTGGCAGCGAGGCAGGAGATCACAGGGGCGAGAGTCGGGCGAGAGGCGACGGAAGGAAACCCAGTATGCATCATTCAGAACAGGGAGCATCTGGGCAATTCTTGTCCTCACTAGAAAACGTGAAGCAGGCGATCACGGCGCCAAACACCAACGCCTACTTCGTATTCTGTCTCAAACCTAACGATAGGCGAATCGCGAACCAATTCGACAGCAAATGTGTCCGTACCCAAGTGCAGACGTTTGGCATTGCCGAGATAAGTCAGCGGCTTAGGTCGGCTGACTTCAGCTTGTTCTTACCTTTCGGCGAGTTCCTAGGTCTTAATGACGCCGAGGCTATTCTCGTCGGCAGTGAGCGAGAGAAGGTCGAGGCTGTCATCCAAAGCAAACAGTGGCCGAGCAACGAAGTACAAGTTGGCTCAACTGGTGTATTCCTCAGCGAGCGCTGCTGGTTGGAGATTGCGCGGTTGGGTGACAGCTCCTCCAACCGGTACGCGTCCGATGCTGGAGACGGATCAACTCCCGATCTACCATTCGGGGCTTCGAAGGAACGGTTGCTCGCTATGGGTAACACACCACAATACACTGACAAAGGTCGAGGCGGGTACTTCGGCAGCAATGATATCGACGCTCGTTCTGATGCTGGGGCTTCAGCCTTTGGAGCCGGTGACATGTTCAAGAATCTAGATACCAGAGAACAGATGGCTGAACGTGGAAATGAGAAGTCTCTGGAAGAAGTTGAAGAGTTCAAGGATAGCCCTAGCCGAAAACGATGGGTCTTCATTGTCACACTCATGACCTGGTTTATCCCTGACTTTCTCATTCGCTGGATGGGTAGGATGCCTCGCAAGGATGTCCGACAGGCGTGGCGAGAAAAGGTGGCTATCAACATGATGATTTGGCTCAGTTGCTTGATTGCTGCCTTTTTCATCGTCGTCTTCCCTCAACTCATTTGCCCGAAGCAGTACGTTTTCAGTTCCGAAGAACTTTCAGCCTATGACGGCAAGGATGGAAATGCTGCCTACGCCTCTATCCGCGGTCAAGTTTTTGACATCTCCAGTTATGCTCCTGCTCACTATCCCCCATATCTTGCTACCAAGACTTTGACTCAATATGGCGGGTTGGACATTACTTCCTTGTTCCCGGTTCAGGTATCGGCCTTATGCAAAGGCAAAGATGGGTCAGTAAATCCTGCCGTCACGTTGGATTACAAGACGACGAACGTCAGCGGTTCCGCCAATGTCGTTAGCAGCCAGGATCTCAACGCGCATTACCACGACTTCCGATCCTTCACCGACCTGCCTCAACCATTCTGGTTTTATGAAAAGATGCAAATGCTGAAAGCCTCCTGGAAGAAGGGCACGATTGGTTACTCCGCACAATACGTCGCTACCCTCGGAACTAAGCAAAACTCCATCGCCATTCTAAATGGCCGTGTGTACGATCTCACCAAATATCTTGTTGGTGGTCGTCATGTTGTCGTTAGGGAGGGCGAAGACATGCCAACTGACCCCGATATTGTCAATTTTATGGATGATCTTGTTGTCGACCTCTTCCAGCAGAAGGCCGGTTCTGATGTAACTAAGCTATGGAACGCTCTCGACATCGACTCTGGCATGCGTGAGCGTATGCAACTTTGTCTCGACAACCTCTTCTACGTCGGTGATGTCGACACGCGAAATTCAACCAAGTGCCAGTTCGCTCAGTATCTCATTCTCGTTGTTTCTATCCTGCTGTGCGCTATTATCGGATTCAAATTCTTTGCTGCTCTTCAATTCGGAGGCAAGAATATTCCAGAGAACCTGGATAAGTTCATCATGTGCCAGATCCCTGCATATACCGAAGACGAGGAGTCTTTGCGCCGTGCCATCGACTCAGCTGCTCGTATGCGTTACGATGATAAGCGCAAATTGCTCGTCGTTATTTGCGATGGTATGATTATCGGTCAAGGCAATGACAGGCCAACCCCTCGCATCGTGCTCGATATCCTGGGCGTATCTGAGACTGTGGATCCCGAACCGCTCAGCTTCGAATCTCTTGGTGAAGGTCTCAAGCAGCACAACATGGGCAAGGTTTACTCGGGTCTTTATGAAGTCCAGGGCCATATCGTTCCCTTTTTGGTCGTCGTCAAGGTTGGCAAGCCGTCCGAAGTCTCTCGCCCCGGAAACCGTGGTAAGCGAGATTCGCAGATGGTCATGATGCGCTTCCTCAACCGTGTCCACTACAACCTGCCCATGAGTCCGCTAGAGCTGGAGATGTATCACCAAATTCGGAACATTATTGGGGTAAACCCCACGTTTTACGAGTTCATGCTTCAGATCGACGCTGATACGGTCGTGGCACCCGACTCGGCTACGCGCATGGTTTCCTCTTTCTTGGACGATACACGGCTGATCGCTGTATGTGGTGAAACCGCCCTCACCAACGCAAAAGGTTCCTTCGTTACCATGATCCAGGTCTACGAATACTACATCTCGCACAATTTAGTCAAAGCTTTCGAGAGTTTGTTCGGCAGTGTCACTTGTTTGCCGGGTTGTTTCTCCATGTATCGTATCCGCGCGGCTGAAACGGGCAAGCCTCTCTTCGTCAGCCGCGAAGTCGTGGAGAATTACGCTACAATTCGTGTCGATACCCTCCACATGAAGAACCTGCTCCATCTTGGTGAGGATCGTTACCTGACGACTCTGCTTCTCAAATTCCACTCCCAATTCAAGACAAAGTACATCTTCAGCGCCCACGCATGGACCATCGCTCCCGACTCCTGGCAAGTGTTCCTCTCTCAGCGACGTCGTTGGATTAACTCGACCGTACACAACTTGGTGGAACTTATCCCTATGGCCCAACTTTGTGGTTTCTGCTGCTTTAGCATGCGTTTCATCGTGTTCGTTGATCTATTGTCCACGGTTGTCCAACCCGTAACGATAGCCTATATCGTGTACCTCATCGTGTTAGTATGCACCTCGACGTCCGTCATTCCCATCACCGCTTTCGTCATGCTTGGCGCCATCTATGGTCTCCAGGCTATCATTTTCATCCTGCGTCGCAAGTGGGAAATGATCGGATGGATGTTGATGTACATTGTCGCCGTCCCCGTTTTCTCTTTCGCTCTACCTTTGTACGCCTTCTGGCACATGGACGACTTCAACTGGGGTAATACCCGTGTGGTTGCCGGAGAAAAGGGTAAGAAAATTGTCGTCACAGACGAAGGCAAATTCGACCCTGCCTCCATCCCGCGCAAGAAGTGGGAAGAGTACCAGGCCGAGCTATGGGAAGCTCAGACCAGCCGAGGTGGTGATGACACTCGCTCTGAAATCAGTGGCTTCAGCTACGCAACCAAACCTGGTATGCACCTCGGCGTTGCAGAGTACCAATACGCAGCATCGCGTCCGGGGTCCACCACCGGCATGGTGCCACCCTACGACATGAAGAACGCTGGCCACATGAGCCGCATGTCTTTTGCCCCGACAGAAAACCGAATGAGCCATTTCGGCGGCTCACAATTCTTCGGCAACCAACACGATGTAGAGATGACCAATCTCGCAGGCATGCCAAGCGATGATGCTTTGCTAGCAGAAATACGCGAGATCTTGCGCACGGCGGATCTCATGACCGTGACGAAGAAGGGCATCAAGCAGGAGTTAGAGAGGCGGTTCAACGTCTCCCTCGATTCCAAGCGGTTGTACATCAACAGTGGTATGTATTCCTTCTCCCCTCGCACTACAATGATAAGTATTAACGGCATCACTAGCAACCGAAGCATTGTTGTCAGGTCAGTTATAGAAGAAGCCGGTCGATACGTAGCGAAGTTTCATGTTTCTGCATATAATTGGATGGCCATGTTTTGATTAAGACTATATACATAATATACCACATTGAATATTCTGAAAGGAGAACAGGGGGGGGCAACTCATCAAACGGGACCAGAATATCTAATATCATCTGGGTTTGGACCAAAGGGAAATCATTTCGGAGGCAAAAGGAATTGTCAAAACAAAAGCTAAAGCTGAAAAGAGAAGCCACATTTATTATATTTGGATATTTATCTATCTAACGAAGACCAAGTTTGGAAAGTGGCGCCGAATTTTGTTTTTTCGAGAGCATTTCGCAAAGTAATAATGGAAATAATATTGGGTTAACCCATTCTTATATCAACACGTTTTATGGCCGATATAGCTAGCGATCTTAAATGGGAGTTTTGGATACCCAGTTTGACTGATGTTCGGATTCGAAGAGTCGTCCGCGTTACGCGTGTCTGTGCTAGTTTACTTGACAGGTTATTGTTACCTATCCATCACAGCTATTTATGCTTAGTAGATACTGTAAAGATTTATTAAGAGCTTCAATGTTTTCGTTTCTGTTTTCCAGCTCTCTTATTCTGGTTCTGCTTCTCATCCCTATCACCGTTCCGATGATTATAGTCTCCTTATTTGGCTGCTGGTCCAAAAAGACTGAGCCTTGTGTCTTGATTTCCTAGGTAAATATGGGAAGTGTACAGGCCAGCTCGGGGCACATTGTGAAAGGGGTTGCGTAGCCGAACTGGCCAGACTCGTAATTAGATACGGAGGTGATTCGGTTTTAGATGGTACTGATGAGCATGCAGTTGTTATTCTTAAGTCTGAGCTTAGAATGGCGGTCTTTAAAGGATCTATCTAAACTATCCCGTATACTTTAGCCGTAGCGCCGTTGCTGTATAGCCATATTGAAATGTCCCTGTACGCAATTCCCATTGTCTATCTACCTCTTCGATAGAAAACAAAAATAAAAGAATAACGTTCTCGTTGCCACATAGGTCGGGACCTTCATCGTCGGGATTTTCTAATATCTTCGGTCGTGGGTGGAGCCTTTCTCTTGTCCAAAGATGTGAGCTGTGATAGCATGCGTTCGATGTTCTGTAATGTGTTTGCCATTTGACTGAGCATTTCCCGCGTACTAATTGCGATCTCTTTCGTCTCTGTCATCTCCTTCTCTAAGCAGGATAGCCTGAACTTCAGTTCCTTGTCCATCTCTAATTGTCCTGGTTGAACCGAGTTCTTGTCAAGGCAGGCAATGATGAAAGCAAATACTTCGTCTCGAGACCTAGGAACTCGAGAGAGTCATAAGCTAGGTTGAAGCGCTTAGTCAGAAGGAAATTACGTTAGATGGGTACGGTAACGTAAGAGGAGATTTTCGGGATGTCGTGTGAGAAGCTATCTTCAGATCAAGTGTCTTCCTAGATCCGATGAAGAATTGAAAAGTGTAGCTCCAGTCCGAGATCTCTAAATCATCGCAAAGAATGAATTGTCATGTATCACACTGGAGTGATGAACGCTGTTTCAAATCTTTGAAGTACCTAGGTAGGTAGACGAGATATGGGTTTATATGAGTCCAAGGTAGAAAACGCGGCCACTAAAAACTAATTTATACTCAATACACCTACCTAGAATATGACAATCAGTTCACGGAGAACTTAAAATACTGTTATGGGTGACTCATATATTAATTAAAGTCTGCTCCTGTATCGTACCTGCAACTCTAAAGGCATCATTGAAGATGATTACCTAGGAAAGAGCAGAGTAGCAAGTTATAGTACTGTTCTCAAACATCTCTTGAAATACACAGTATAATCACCTCCCCTTTACATGTATATGGTGTATTAGATATTTGATAGATCACTTATAATCCACTCAGGGTCTTTCTTGAGTTTGTTAGTGCTGTTAGACATGAATAGGTAAGTAAGTATCTGTTGTATTCCGATGTTTGATTCAGATCCATTTCAAAATATCTTTGTTGAGGCGCAACGTGGTTTATGGATATGTTTAGACCTCCTGCTAGTTGACGTTCCTGCTTATGACCAGCCAACCAGCCCAGGTAAGGTGCTTCCTAATATCAATAGCTTTATGTAAGTCCCGTATAAAAATAAACATTGAAGCCAATCGGAATACGGGTTAAGTATAATATTCCAAGATCGATCAATTTAGTGTACGATCCCTGCAAAAGGTTATCTCGTATTTTATGTATTATAGATAATATTGGGTACTTACATATGTACCTAGGTATGTATGTAGTTGGTATTAATAATAACCTACAGCTAGATGCATTCATACGTGATTGGAATAACTTCCGACGTGTCGTCGGCCGCATACTGCATCCCCATGTGACGATCGGTTAACTGGGACCATCTGAATTGTCAAGTTTAGTGGAGTTGAGTTACATCCTCGCCAAAGCGAAGGCCAATCCTATATATCATCGAGAAAAGTCTTCGAGGTGAAGTATTTGTATTGCCATTGGATCAATATAAACGTTGAAGGCAAAGGGGCGAGAAACAGAATGTATTTGGAATAGACAATACGATATCATACGTACCTAGTAGGCTGACATTGTCTCTAGGGGTTAATTAATAAGGCGTTTCTTCTATTAGTTTCGAAGGATCTCAGTCAGCAGAAAGAAATAATCAGTGGCATCATGACGTAGTCCTAGTTAATATCTAATATCAGAGGTATTTGCACGTGTGACCATTATTGTTGTTATAGTTGAGTTCAATGGGGTTTCGAAGTAATAGTTTGATCTATATGGATATTTGATACTGTCGCCGTGCTGCCATGTAATATGCCAAAGTGATACGTACTGTAATAATTGTTACTGTTAAACAAAAACCTTGAACTATGGATTACCCCCAGCCCTACGCGATCAAATGAGGCCTCAGCTAAGGGGGATCTTAGCCAGGTGGAGACGTTACCCATTTACAAGCCCTGCGAATAAGAAATCTATTTAGGGTCTAGGCTCTGCTAGCGGGGTTCAACGGGACGGGACTGTTTCCTAATAAAGTGGAGAACCTTTGACTGTCCGCAGTCGCAAGTGGTCAAGTAGTGCAGAGTGCGGAAAGATGGGAAAGCGATGATGTAGATGTTGGTTGGGGAAGGAGGGGACGAGCGAGGGGCCAATTACCTTAATTTACGCTACCTACCTGGTACGCGGGTACACTAGCGGGATAGATATTACAGATAGGTACATATATGTACCTAGGCATGTCCATGCCCGTGTCAACATTTGAACCATTTGAACGGTCGTGGAAATACCTGGAACACTTTGAACTTGGCTTCCTTAAACGTCCACACGACATCTCCATACGACCTTACCTACCTTAACTTGGACCTTAAATCTACCAACCAGCACTTTCACGGATCACCTACCCGCCCTTCGTCCTCCATTGTTCCTGTTGCATGTGCCTGTGTTACATCGTCAAGGCAGTTAGCACCTCATTCAACCCTACCATTCGTCGCCTTCCAACTTCTCTGCACCATAATTCTCGCCAAATTTTTTTGATCGCCGATTCGGTTTGATCCAGACGCACACCACAAACTTCACCACAACACAACACTCCAGCACTACACCACTCTCGTTTTTGTTTTGGTTCACGACACGACATACCTTAGCACTTAGGTAGCCCATCAGGTAGCCCGCACCCAACTGCGGCGTTTGCGTCTTTCCCCCACTCCGATCTTGCCCTTCTTAACACTCCAAGATCAGCCATTTTGCGACCAACCCGACAGCCATTACAGGTTCTCCCAAGCCATCGTGTTGAGCCAAAATGTAAGCTCACCTTTGCGCGCCCTTCGTACCGAGTTCCACTGTCTGTTACACCTCAGCTAACGCACTCTACGTTGCAGGCATATCACCGTTAACGTGAACAACCCGACCGTCGAGGCTCAAGAGCTTCAGTTAATAAACCTCGACGTTCCTCCCGATATGACCCTCGCAGACCTTCGAAGCTCTATCGAGGCCGAGGGAATACCCGCGCCGTCGCAGAACATCTACCACAATGGTCAACTCATCACCGACAATTCCAAGACCTTGCAAGAGCTTAACATCTCTGACGGTGACATGTTAGCATTGCATGTGCGGGATATGCGTGGCAACACAGGTGTAGAACCCACTCATCGCGAGCCTCAGCGACGACAGGCTTCCACCCTCGCCCAAGACCCCGAACTCATCCGTCTGCAAGTACTTGGCGACCCCCGACTGAGAAGCGAGTTGGAGCGAGCAAACCCTACTCTTGCTAGTGCCCTCGAGAATCCCCAGAGATTTGCTCAGATTTTCCGCCAGAGCGCAGACCAGCAGGAGGAAGCTCGCCGAGCCCGTATGCGAGAGATAGAAGCTCTGAACAACGATGAGTTTAACCCCGAAGCACAAGCCAAGATTGAGGATATGATCCGCCAACAAGGTGTCATGGAGAATCTCCAGAATGCTATGGAGTACAATCCTGAATGTACGTTATGCTCTTATTCAAATATCCCAAATGCCGCTTAATAACTTACCCTTTCATCCAGCATTTGGTCGCGTACACCTCCTATACGTCGATGTCAAGGTCAACGGTATCAAAGTCAAGGCCCTTGTTGACTCGGGTGCCCAAGCTACGATCATGTCTCCGTCGTGCGCTGAGGCATGCAACATCATGCGCCTCGTGGACAGACGCTTCGCCGGTGTCGCTCGCGGAGTGGGTACCGCTAACATTATAGGTCGCGTCCATTACACTATGCTCCAACTTGGCACGAAGCATCTTGCGGCCGCATTCACGGTCATGGAGGGGAAATCGGTTGACCTGTTGATTGGCCTGGACATTCTCAAGGGCCACCAAGCCGTTATTGATCTTGTGCGGAACAAGCTCATTATCCAGGGTGAGGAGGTAGATTTCCTCGGCGAATCGGAAATCCCCAAGGAAACTGAAGAGGCGGTTAACCAGGAACCAACCGTCCAGGGACCAGGTGGCACAACTATTGGTGCGCGATCGGGGGCCGTCACTGGCCCCCAAGCATCATCTTCTGCAGGTCCCTCTGGTTCTTCTGCGCCCATCACATCCCGACCTGCGGCCCCCGTTGCCCGTCCTCCCCAACCGCAACCTCAAGCGCAACCCCAACGAACCTTTCCGGAAAATGACATCAACACATTGGTGGCACTAGGTTGGGACCGACAGCAAGCTATTAATGCATTGGAAGCTACCGGCGGCAACGTCGAATTTGCCGCTTCCCTCCTTTTCAACAACTAAGATGTGAATCTTACACTTGCATTTGGAACATAGCACACGCGGTCCAAGGGCGCAATGGCACGCCCTGGCAACATGGCGGGGTTAGGTGTGGGTTCTCACCACTCGATATTAGTTAGTAGATGGCGCTCTATAGGAAACTGGCAGGAATTTTGCATGCGGCCCGCAGGGCTTTAGAACAGGTCGCCGAACACGACATCATTGGCCTAAACTCGAGCAGATACTCCTGGGTTCCCCTAATTAAAGCTATTGCAGGCTAGATATATTCACATGACGTGGGAAGGTGAAGGATATCTGGTATGGATAACAGATTAGCTTGCCTATCGCAGCTTATAGACACAGGGCTTCAGAATAGAGCTCTCTTCCGGCTTAGCCTGATCTTCTTTCATATCGATGAACTTGACCCCGTTCTTCTTCGGGCCAACTCCCCGACTGGGCTCCTTTAACGTAGCAACCCCCTTTCCAACGGTCGGCGACGCCGCCTTGATAAAATGCATCTTGACAAACATCTTGTTCTTCAGGTCAACTGCGCCCTGCAAGACAAACCCCCTTTTCCGTAGAGCTTCGACGAACGCCGAGACATCCGTCTCATCTCTCTTGTCATCCGCGCCGTCGACCTCAATAGCCAACTCCGCCTCATCCTCCTCTCCGTCCGCGCCCTCCGCATCCCTTCCCTTAGGCTTCTTCCCGTTAACCTTCCTCCTATTCCCGACGCTATGCTCGACGGGCGCGCCGGCCGCCTTCTTCTTGCCCTTGGCGCCGCCGCCGACCTGTCCGAACCGGCTCTTGATCTCGGCGACCCACAGCTCGCCCTTCCAGCGCAGGACGCGGTAGGCCTCCTCGACGAAGTCGAGCCAGTTGGTGCCCATGAGCGCGAGGCAGAAGACGACGACGTCGACGGCGCCGTCGGGCAGCGGCAGGTTCGCGACGTCGGCTTTCGTCACGAGCGGGCTGCTGGTGCTCTGCAGGTCGTAGCTCAGCAGCGTGAGACGCAGTTTCTTGGCCGAGGACTGCAGGGCCGCGGCTAGCTTCGCGTCGCCGCAGCCTAGGTCCGCGATCGTGCAGGTGCCGTTGGTGCGCGGGAGCGGGGCGACGTTGCTGGAGCTTTGGGGCGGCGGTGCCGAGGGCCCGTGTCGCGACCGGTGGGGGGGCTTCTGGCTGCCGCGTAGCTGGATGTCCTTGATATACCCGTCTACCGGGTTCTCGGGCCAGACCTCGACTTGCCGCCGGAAGCCCTCGTGGTACTCCTGGAACATCTCGGGCGAGTCCTGGAACAGTTTAAACGACTCCTCTGATGGCTTCGTGTACAAAGTCTCGTTGAGATGGCGGAACCGGGCGGACACGAGTTTCTCTCTCATCGCGGCTTGCATGGGCGTCAGCTTCGGCGCTTCCGGAGGAGCAGAGGCCTGGGTTGCTTGGACTGTTGCTTCATTTTCTTTGCGATCCTTGGATTTCTTCTTTTTCTTTTCCTTTACCTCCCTGCCCGTTATGGCATCATTGCTGGTCTCAACAGATTCACTGTTACCCACAGCTTTCTGAGCTTCTTCCTGCAGCTTCAATTTCTTCAACTTCTTTTTCTCCTTCAGAGTTAGTTTCCGTGGGCGCTCTGTAGGTCCACCCTCACCACCGTGATCTTTATCAGATTTAGCCTTCTTTCCTGATCGTCCTTCAATGACCCGTTCCCAAAGATCTGCAACATTGGATGACGTGACATTAGGTCCAGATGGCCTCTTGCGCTTCTTGGAATCTGTAGATTCATCCGGGGTCGCCTTAGGAACTACCGCGGTCTCTGATTTGAGATTGTCCGCGGACACGGCCCAACCTGGTACCGCAAACATATCTAATCAAACTTATGAGCCCAATAACTTAGCTTCACGGTCCGAATTTCGCTTGACGGCCAAATCTCGATGTGTTGATGTTGAGGAATGAGCTTTGATAAGCTTAGGGTCAATCCAAGTTGAAAAGAAGGTCGATGTTGAAACTTTTTTGCAGGGATTAACAGAGAAGTGGGTATGTCGATACGGACGTACCTGCCCCACCATAGAAGCTAAGAAACTCTAAATGCCACCGTCACGTGAACTATATCAATTACTGAAGCAGAAGGTTCGATTTCAAGGATCTCTCTTCAATTTCTTCCAATGAATACATGCTCAAATTCGTGTTTTCATATATGATCCCAGTTTACCTATCTAAATATATCTTGCTAATACTGGGGATCGATTGAATCTATTGGAGCACTCTCTTATACCATCTTCGGCCCGGAATAGCTTCGTTTCACGAGCCCAACAAGATATGAAGTTATCAAACCTTCTATACCAAACCTCCCGAACCCTTCCTTGTTTGATGACAATCATGTCTCATAATCTTACCTCTTGACCGCGGGTTCCCACATGATTGTCAGTCGCTTACTAACTGCTATAGAACAACATGTCATTCATATTCTATTCAACAATTGATCTCAACGGAGCTGCTTCGTGGTTTTCTCATACGGCTAATGGTTTTAGGCTTATAGTACACTACATGAGCAGAACCCCACATGAGGCTGCAAACTATATGAAACAACTAGGTCATGGTCATGGAGTGGGATGACAAGCAGGATGAAGATTGTCCTGAAGAAGTCCCAGTAGGACCGGCCAGTCTCCGAGAAGGGAAGCCTGGGGGTCTCTACGTAGGATCGACGGTGGCACGGCGGCTGGCCGTATGCGAGCGGGCCTTTTGGTGTCGATATCAGTTGACTAAGACTGCTAAGACCACCTAAGGACTGCTATGGTTACTGCCTGGACGGCAATATCGTAGCCTCTTGCAGTTCCTTCATCCTTGCAGTACCACATGGATACTTTTGCGCAACCGCTCCAGTCTACGCAGATTTCCAGCCAAAGGGTTCATGTCACTACCCGTCTCACCCATACTGACTTAATCATCGCCACAACGGCTGGGGTTACTTCGCGATCGCTATAGTTCTATGACCTACCTACCTACCTAGGTAGGCAATTGACATGTCCTCCCTTCACCGAGAAGAGCATCCCGGCGCTGACGCTGGACTCTATCATCTGCGCCCATACGGAGTCACGGGATAAATATCCTGCGCTACGAAACACTGTTTCTATGCCGTGGCCATGGCGCCTCGGAAATTGCTGCTGTACTTAGGTATGAGCACAGTTTATCATCGTGGTCATGCCCGACTCCTACAGCCTGCATAAGTACCTAGGCCCCTAGGTCGCTATGCCATGCACGGCTGCGTCGACCGGCGGACCTGAGACTCACTCTCCCGAGACACGCGGGTACATTAGCTTCTACACGCATTCTTTACATCGCCTGCCTGTTGACACTCTATGATGTCGATCTCATTATCTCTTGCTCTTGAAGAACATCCACGACAAGTGTCGACTGGGTACGTCGAATTGACGACGTTGTGTCATGTGCTATGTGAAGTCGTGGAATGACGTACGAACAGGCGGCTCGAAGCCGCTGATCATACCTACATAAAATCTCCAGAAAAGGGAGGAAAGATGTCCAAGGAATCAGGTCTTCCTTCGTCCGTAAGCTCACTAGTCGGCTTGGTTCCTTCAGTGCCGCCCAAGGATCCTCATATCCACCTGAAGGCTCGTGATAAGAGAGGTCAAGACGTGTGCGCAGCTGGTCGCAGAAAAAGCAACCCGGGTTTACTCATGTTATGTGTGTCTGGGGATGCGAATCGATGACCAGCCAACGGAAAACAACCGGTGGGTAGGACAATTTGTCGTTACTGCAAAGGATGCGCGTTTCTGCGTAGCACAGGTGGACCGTATGAGCAATTGGCTCTCTCCGAGGTCAAATTTCCCAGCTTGCAGGAAATGGGGCCCCAACATCGTCGCGCATCATCAGATGTCGTACCTCGATCTACCGCAACTTGAGCGACTCTGGTCGTATGCAGCAGCTTCATTCATGGGACCTCCCTAGCTCGCCGCCGTGACCCCCCTACATTACCTACAGGCTCCAGGCCTAATACAATATGCCGCAAGGATACGGTATCCGGTTGCTACGGCAAATCTACCTTGCCACCTCTTTTTCCGTTATCATACTGCATATTTCGTCCTTCACGTGGAGTTGGTGGTAAGGTTCCTCGGCGTTGGTGGTGATGGGTGGGTAGTAATAGGGCGGATTGAGCTGCATATGGGAATCAGCTAAGGCTAGGTACCTAGCTCTTCCGGTTCAGGTGTCCGGCACCCCCTTTGTATACAAAAGAGGCCGTTCGCGTTTGTTTATGGCATGTACACAATTTAATTGTCGCGGGATCTTCCTTGTCTATTTTGCTGTGGCGGCTCTCAATTTCACTGCGCATATTCCCAAATTGGTCACCATCGACTGTGGCCTGAGCCCACATCTCCTCGTACCGGCTGTCGATGGCGTCCGGCTTTCGAAGCCTAGTGACGAATTTATTGCTGACGCCGGGTCTGGACCGATCGGCGCCAAAGCTGAACTAGCTCGAAGAAAACCAATGGCACTACAGCATTGAAGGATTGCTAAGCCCAGCCTGCCCAGCAAGTTTGCCCAGCTACGCCGAGATCTCAATACTGCCCACTGTGCCGTATCCTTGCTACCCTTGCTACCGCTCGTCTGACTGTTCTCTCATTGGTAACAGCCAGCTGAACCCCACCAATTCCCACCACTTGTCCCGCGTCCAATGTCCAGTGTCCCCGTGCGTACCTAGGTATGTACGACCATCTACATTACATATTGGGACATCCGCTGAATTGAAAGACCCCTAGGTCTAGAAAACTGCCGTCTTCAAATTCGCAATTACCCCGTCGCACCCCGTCCTACTTCTAGAGGGTTGAGTGCCTCAATTGCCCACGCCAGCGAGCAAGCATATTCCGGCCCTATTTCGTTACGCCAGATGTTTCACGGAACGATATAAGCTATATCCTACAAGCAGGTCGTGTCATTAATCTCTTCATCGTGTATTCCTACCACCAGTGTCTATTATCCAGCATTTGCCTCGAATACTCCATCTTGTTAGCCAGTCGGGACTTCGGAGACTTATCTCATACCGTAATTGCTTTCCGGACTCGACCATTAGATAGACTGAACGTTGTGGGCTACTATCATAGTTTTTTGTTCGTGTTGAGGACCCATCCATTCGCTAGATTGGGAGGACTACCCGCGAGCATGTCCAGCGCCATTCTGTAGTCGGTACTTTCTTAGCCCCAGATCGGGCCTATCGTCTATATACCATGTGACGGGTTAACGCTTTTAAACGGCTAGATTGCAAGACAATAATTTTACTATCCAGAGACTGAATTAGGTGGTATACCTAACGACGATCGTTCTTTTGAAATGGATTCGACAGATGAGGCGTCTCGGGACGCGTCTTCGAAATCTCAGCCTCCCCGGCCGCCAACGCCAGAAGATAAGGACGACGACAATCCGGCGTCTAAGAAACCGACTGTTCGGAAGCGAACGAAGACCGGTTGTCTCAGTACGTGGTAACTCATATAATCTCCCCATCCATCCAGCTTCCCGCCCGTGTTCTATGAGCGGAACTGACTCATTCCTATTAAGCTTGTCGAAAGCGCCGAATAAAATGTGATGAGGGAAGGCCAACTTGTAACAACTGCTTGAAGTCGAAGCGACAATGTGAAGGATATAGTCAACGGGTCGTCTTTAAAGACCCTCTCGGCGCATTCGCCAATGCCCCTTTTGGTCCGATACATTATCCGGCGCCTTCTCCTCAGGCGTTGGTAAGAGAGCAACAATTATCGGCAGCGCAGCAAAGGTCTTCGTCGCAGTCTTTGCAGATAATCGCCCCTAAACCTCCACCTGTAGGATATCATCAGCTTTCTGGTGCTCAATTCAGCCATGGATATCCCGGCCAAGCAGGGCAAACCTCGCCCCCTCCTTTGAACTTCGATCCGAACGCATTCGGGCCTCAACCTGCACCATCGAAGTACACCTTCATTTCGCCAGCGACTGTCGATGCGTTCTCACAACATCAATGGAGGCAAGAACAACCTGCGAATTTTGGCCAATTTTCACCTGTTGCTCCTGAGAATCTTGGCCATAATGTCTCTCATATTCCACCGCAGCAACACCACCAACAACAGCAACAGCTAGGCAGCTCTCAGCTCGACAAAGGCAAGGCTCGCGCCGAACCCGAAGATACTATCCAGGTTCCAGTGCCAGAACTCGAGGAATGGGAATATCCTGTCTCGGATGATGAGTCCATGGTGGAGTCGGATGATATGCCGATTGGTGAGCGGCGCACCTCACTCGACTTCAACGAAATGGGAGTTGTTGCTTTCCAAAGACTCGATCAGCCTTATGACATGTTCGGCACCCAAACAAGAACATTCTCCGCCTTTGCCCCTGAGAGTCTCCTCGCAACATATGAGCCTTCGCCGGCTAACTCGCCTTTGAACGACAAACGAATAGCTGCAGTGTTCTGGCACTTTATAAACGTAACCGGACCTAGTATCTCCCTTTACGAAAGACATCCTTTCGACCCAACACCCCTTTTCCAAGGAACGCCAATACCGAAAGCACGCCAGCATATTTGGACCTGTAAGTTGCTCGCTTTCATCTGTGCCTGTAATCTATGCTCACATACCCAGACACATTTCCGATTTTAGCTTTGACTCACCCAGCTCTTCTTCACGCGATTCTCGCCATCGCAAGTTTGCAGATTGCGAAACTCCAATCCGTACCGCCTACAGCGTCTCTGAAGCACTACCACCTAGCTCTGAGAAGGATTGCGCGAAACGTTAGCCGGCCAAATAGGCGAGCCCAACCTTCGAACCTGGCGGCAACGCTAGTGCTATCATTTTACGAGGTGTGGAATTCCGACCACGATAAATGGAGTAGGCATCTGCTAGGGGCGCGTCTGTTATTTAAAGAAATACCATTAGCCGAAATGACACGAAACATGATGGCAATCAAGCTTCAGATGAGGCTGCAAGAGATGCAACAATCTCCAATCGATGCGTTCGGAATGTTCCCAACGTATGAAGAAAACGGTCCTTTGCATAAAGACTGGGATCTAATCGATGTGCCTTTACTGAGCGCGATAACTGGTAGAGATATATCATATGATGAATTGGGGATGGTTCCAGAAGAACGAAGCCAATATCGAAGGTCAAGGGCTCAGTACACGGAAAAGGACATGGAGAGGTACCAACAAATGAGCGATCTCTACTGGTGGTACTGTAAGATGGACGTTTACCAAAGCATTCTTGGCGGAACTCGATTATTGTAAGTTCGCGTCATGTCGTGCACTTCAAGATATGACTGTGCTGACCAACGAAGCCTGGAGTATAACCAATGGACTCAATGTCCGCCGCGGGCCCCAATAGGGAGGCTTGACGCCATGTGAGCTTACGCATCGCACAAATTATATAATGATTTAGATAATCCTGACAATTACTAGATACGGCACGTACGATCATCTGATACTGCTACTCGGTCGCCTAGCAAGCTTCACGTCGAAAGACCTAACCCGCAAGCGCGAAGCATTCAAGGCGAACGGGCCAGGCCGCGGCGGTTCGCCGGGAATGTTTCCGGGCATGGTACCTCGCCACCCGGAGAGGGTGACGGTGCCGATGGGCTTCACCCCGCCGCGGGAGACGTCGCCCGGCGGCGACGAATCTCCCGAGAATATCGACCTCGACACTAGTACCGCCGAGGCATATCGCGAGTGGGAGGAGATCCGGCAGGCATTCGAGACTCTAAAGGGCCACTTCGGCCCCGAGTTCCAGCCCCTCGGCGCCGACATCTACCCCGCGAAAGCGACGCCATTCGGACTCGCCGCCCACTACAGAACATACTCTATCGCAGGTATCTGGATGAACTTTTACATGGGCCTTATCGTACTGCACCGCGCTCACCCGACTATGCCACCTATCGCCATGGTGGCCGCGGGCCTCTCGGCAAGGACTACGGCGAGTTATTGTATGGAGGTTGGACGCATCGCGGCGGGCTTAGAGGAGAATATCGAGCAGCTCTCAAACGTCAGCACGCTGATGGCAGCTGCGCTGATTGAGTGCTGTTTCCCGTTGTTCGTGGCGGGCATTCAGGTAAGTTCCCGCAAGATTGCGTTTAACAGACTACCTAAATTCGATCCGAATTACCTATTTGTCGCATTTATCCGTACTTACCTATATATATACACGTATTAACACGTAACTAACCACTACCATCGCAGTACCACGACGACTTCCAGCGACAGTGGACAATTCAGCGTCTCCACGACATCGCGCGGCTGACGGGGTGGCAGTCGGCGCGGCAAATCGCAGTCGGGTGCGAGTCGGCGTGGATCAAGGCCGCGCAGATGGGCCGCGGACCGCCATACGCGAGGTCTGTCAACCTGAACATCGATCCGCCCGGCTCGGTCTGGGTTCATGCCCGCCGCCTCGACAAGCGCATTGAAGAGATCGATCTTGACGAGTCTAAGATCGTCCTCGCGAAGGGCGAGAAGGCGTCTTATGCTATCGGATTGCTGGCCGTGGAGCACGACCTGGAGAGGCTGGATCTGGAGACTAGCGAGAGGAATGGACGGTAGGGTTCCCTTGGCGGTCTTATATACCACTTAGATACCTACCTAGGTAGGTATGTAGAAAGAGAAGATAGGGTGACGTTGAGGGGGATGGGAAATAGAGGGCGTGGAGATCTAGGAATAGGACACTACGTTTCATGATTGCACGGATTAGATACGGATGCGGAAATGGATATGGAAATGGAAATGGAAATGAAGACTACGTTGCAGGCGTTTGAGTTGAAATAAAAACACAGGTGCGTTGGATACCTCGCGTCGGAAAAAAAGGGGATACCTGTTCAGTACAAAAATAGTACCGTCGGATCCGGTTGGCACTTTTATATAAAAAAACCCACCCGCGCAGCTTTTTCAAACTTCAAAGAGTCAGAGTCAAAAGTTCAGAGGTCTTGATATCGGGATTAGTTCAGTAACAGTAGCAGGGGGGGGGCGAAATCTCTTGTTCTGCCCCCCATAGACACGTCTAATTGCGATCCATGCTTTTATATTTTCGGCCTACCGTACCCGGGATGCCAAAAAAAAAAACTCCTCGTAGTGAAGCAAGGTGTTATTTATTCCCCTAAGGTTGGTTGGTTCGCCTAATTTGCGGGTAGTCTCTCCACGACCTGGGCCATCTCTTCGTCCGTGTATATCCTGAAGCCCCGCTCCTTCGTCACGCTCGCCAGCTGCACGTTCTTGGAGTCCAGCTTCTCCTCCATCACTTGCTTCAGGGTCTTAAGGACCAGCGTTTCCGCATCCGCGATCGTGAGGGACTGGGAATGTGATTAGCAAGTTATACGCTACGTAAAACGTCAAATATTAAGATTGGATATAGAATATATATAATATACCTTGTGATACTCGTTCTGCAGCTCGGCCTGGGCGCCCTCGCTCCCGGAGCCGATGGCCTTGGCGTCGTAGCGGTAGAAGGTGCCGCTGGGCTCGGCGTGGTAGAGCTGGGGGCCGTCCTCGTCGTAGCCGGCGATGAGGAGGGCGACGCCGAAGGGGCGGCTCATGATGCTCTCCTCGCCGTTGGCGCTCTCGCCGAAGCGGAGGGCGAGGTCGCAGATGGCCTGGGTGCAGGACTCGACGCGCAGGTCCTCGTTGAAGTTGAAGGCGTGGCTCTGGCACTCGACGCGCGCGTGCTCGACCATGCTGCGCGCGTCCGCCTGCAGCCCGGACATCGCGCACCCGATGTGCCGGTCGATCTCGACGATCTTCTCGACGGACGAGGTCTCGAGGAGGGTCGACGTCACGCGCTTCTCGACGCCGAGGACCACGCCTTCTGATGTGGCGACACCGATGGCCGTCGAGCCTAGCTTGATGGCTTCGAGCGAGTATTCGACTTGGAAGAGCCGGCCTTCGGGGGAGAAGGTGCTGGGATAAGGGTTAGTAAGGGTGCCGGAAGGGCTAGAGCGGTAGGTGGCGTGGAGCGGAGCGGAGGGGAGAGGGAGCCGTACTTGATACCCCGATCTGGTCGTCGTTCGTCATGTTAGCTTAACACAGGTCGCAGATAACACCCAGCTTTGGAAGCTTTGAAGAGGGGTGGAGGGGGGATTTACCATATTCGGATCTTGACATAAACATCTTGACGGATTTCAGGAGGAAAGGGTATGCGTCTCGAAAAAATGGGTTACGAGGCCAGTGACGTCGAGAATTCTTATGTCGCGGGAGAGGAATGGGGAGTTGAAGTTGGGGGAAGCGGGAGGCTGAATATCTTAGGCGAAGAGGCTACGAAGCTTTGGAAGCTTCAAGGCTGCTACACCGTTTACGAAGCTCGGGTCTTGTTTGCACCAACCGGGGTTTGGGGCTAGGCGCGGACAGGGGGCTGGAAGCTTGGACCATTTACGTGTATGTACTTGGGTACGTGGAGATGCAAGGAATTCATATTATTATCGATAAGGTGGGTGGACTTATATCATACAAATTCCCTACTTGTGGTCAATGTCTACCGTTCATAAGTCAATAGTAACTTCCCATTTTTACTACATATCCCTAGGGCTGGCTATAAAGATGGGAGCCGCGACTCTCAGACATCAAGCTAGCATCTAAATGAGCTCGGGAAACAGTAGCTAACATGTTTTTCCAAGGGAAAGTTCAACAAGAAGCTCTTTATTCTACCTAAACTGCCTAGATATTCTCATTAGTCTTCTAACACTCAACCTTCCCTCCTCATTACAAGCCGTGCATCTGAAGCTAAAGACGAAAATAACATGAGAGTTTCTATATACCATCTCGAGGCAATTCCGAATGGCAACCAGTCATTTCTTCGGTCTGGGTACATTTTTACCAATTCCCCCTTTAGCTTTAGATTTCTCTAGCTTCCGTCGCTTGGTCTTTTGACTATTGGTGGAATCGTCTCCTTTGTCCTTCTGCTCTTCGCATCCATCTTCTGCTTTTACAACATGTTCCGTTTGACGATTTCCCTGAATACGATGTTTACATTTTGAGCAGATGACACCGTCAGAGGATTTAACCAACGGCGCAGGCCCCTCACAGAGGACAGGGAGGCCTGTAATTTTCGATATCTTTCCGCCGCATCTATATTTCATCAATTGTGTAGGATGTTCATAAATTGCAGAATAATATTGATAATTAGCACATGTGCATTTGGGCTTAGGACCAGGCGCACGCTTCCTCTTCTTGGAGTCAGCTTCCGTTTGGTTAGACTGGGATAAGTAAGAGTGTTCGTCCATCGCGGTATAAGCTGTCGAATAAGGCGCAGTTCTATATTCGACATTCATATTCTCATAATTCTAGCAATGATATATATGTATATATATATATTCTGCCATAGTTATTATATTACTTGTTTCTCCCCTGATAATCTGTTATTATACGTCATCTTCCAGCCGTATAATATCTGTTTCTGGAATATCTGAAACTGTTCAGTAAATTGCATCTAATTTCTCATATTTCAACATCATAGCAAGACTATAAAGTGAGATTGTCTCAAGTACAACCTCAGGTACCTCTAAGAACGCCCGGAATTAGAAAGGCTTTGCATGACGTTCTGAGTTGGCAGATATAACATAAAGAAAGTTACTTAGAACACCTCTTTGTCTGCGATAGTAATGTTTTATAAATAACACATCCTTAAAATTTCTCGCTAATGATTTGTATAATGTACAGCTAGCTTTAGATTTTTCATCAATTTCATTTCACTCAAATACTTTCTGTCATATTATATCCAAATCGTTGTCGGGAGTATATTATTCATCATGATCGACCCGGAACAGACATTCATGAGAATCTCGGAGTGTGATCATGAGTACGACTACCTCGGCGATGAAGACCACCGCAAGAAATATGCAGGAATGGTCACAATGACTTTGCTTTTATCAGATCGCCGCCGTGAGATTTTTGTCACGGCTCCAGCAGAGTTTCTCACGGATGAAGCGAATGCGAAAAACGTATTCTTGAAAAAGCTATACAAACTTCTTCCAAGCCTCTCAGCCGAAGCTATCATGCTCCGTATGGACGCTGACGGTCTGTTGGAAGAGGTCACTTCAAACCTAGCAGCAGTAGACTCCCTAAGAGAAACAAGCGATATAAAGACACTTGCAGATATGCCAAAGCCACTCCTTTCCGATACTCCGTTTTCTAGCTGGCCTACACTTCGGCATACGCAATTGATCGAATTGGACCGGTTCACGCCCAATGTTGACCTTGTGAAGCTAAAAGCTGATCAGCCCGATGCTCCTTTGGTCGTTAAATACATACTTGAGGATTATCAAATGAGATGGATCTGGCATGAGATGAATGTGCTGAAGACGATTCAGCCTCACCCCTCTATAGTCCCCCTTGACCGTGTTGTATTAGATGACAAGAGTCACATCATTGGCATGACCACCAAGTTCATCAAAGGAGGCAGTGTTTTGTCGAAGAAAGATCGGACATTTAAGCTCAAGTGGCTTAAGCAGCTTACCGAGGTTCTGGATTTTCTTCACCTTGACCAAGGTACAACTCCAGTGTGGCTAGAATGACGTTTATTCATATGCAAATACTAATTGGTCGCTAGGAATCGTACATACCGACCTTAAGCTGGACAACATGTTAATCGACGAAGATTCTGATAGACTTTTACTATGCGACTTCGAGAGAGCGCGGGCGATTTCAGGGAACGGGATGGAAGATGATTTGTTTCTCGTTGTTTGGAATTTATACTCAGTAGTCACGCAAGACTACGAGGCTTTAAACAAAAGATTTTGGGACACATGGTTGGAGGGTGAAGTTGACTATGATTCCGAGGTACTTGAACGAATGCCCACTTGGCCAGTCAAGGCAAAGCTGGATTGCGACTTGACGGAATTTCGAGAGTACCTCGATGGATGGCTCAAAAAGCGCAGAGAAACCTTGGACAGTACTAAAGCGAAGAACCAAATTCTTATGGAGTGGGAAGATGAACATTATGTTCCACGGATGCCGCATCTCGTGCATATCCCGTTGGATCCTGCTATGACTCAAGACCGTTGCTTGTCAAAAGGAATCAACATTGCCTGGGAAAGGCCGCCTTACGAGGTGGCGTACCCAGATAGAGTACCTAAAAAGGAGAAAACCGAGTCAAAGCTCTCCTACTTAGAACAGATAAAGATAGTACCCCAGGTGAATACAACTAGCGAAGTCGAAGCGTCTAATGTCCCTGTTGAGCAAGAACAGGATAAGAAGAGGAAGATATCAAGCTCAGTAGAGGATGAGCCATTTACAAAGAAGTCGAAGACTTCGAAGATTGAAGGTGGAGATAAGAAGAAGGAAGGCAAAGAAAAAGGCAAAGGCAAAGGCAAAGGCAAAGGGAAGGGGAAGGGGAAGGGAAAGGGAAAGGGGAAGGAGAAATAGATATTTTGGGGGGAGATGGAATACTCTAATAAAGGGGTTTGAATAGGGGGGCAGATACTGCTTAAGTAAATAGAATATTCGCAAATCGAAGCGCCAATCATGCTTATCTACATATAACGCGCTGTTACTTCCGTTCAACGCGACACCCAATTATCGATAAGTTCTCAATTGGACATTAAGCATCCATTAGACGTTGGACAACATTCGAACCTCCCACCTTCAGACCCAAGCTACCAGGCGACCTAAATACTACATCTGCTCGCGACATCGACTCTACGTCAATCCGAGACGCATGGTACTGAATCACAAGAGTTTCCAGATGTCGCCGTCCAGTGACCATGTCTTCGAGGGTCTCCAATCATTCAGAGAGGCGCACAAATGGCACCAGCGATAATGACAGCAACCCGCGACCCCGCGGAGGTGGTCAAGCTTCACGAAGTTCTCAACATCAACGAGGTACACGATCCCCGCAAGCTGCCGATATAAACCCTCCTCACAAGCGGACCGCATCAGGAAATCCACGCCCGGTTAACAAGACTGTTGAAGAGCGAAGGACTGAGCGCACAACTATCACTACCAAAGAAAAGCTCACCTCGCGAACAAAAAGTCCAGAAAGACGATCTAAAGATGCGCCCCCGCCGGAGAAATGGAAGGCGAAAGAAGCTCCAAAGTCTCGTCAACCAGAGATGAAGCCGAAGGAACCAAAGCTTGACGCCGCGCCTGGTAAGTATATGCTCCCTTACCTCAAGGATCTAAGCTAATCTTCCATGACCATCTATAGCAGTATGGGAGCCCGTAGCTAGATTAGCACCGCACACATCTGCGCCTCTTGCGATTCGTGTATCGGTCCCCCCTTCAGCTTCCCAAGCGCCGCAGTCTCTACAGCCTCAACCTCTTCACGAGTTATCCTTAGAAGCCCAGGAGGCAGCGATAATTGAGGATATACTGTTTGTTTTTATGGGATATGAGGGTCAATATATACGTTACTCCTACTCGTATGACCCCGAAGAAGAGAGGGACCGACTTGCAGGCCCCGAATTCAGAATACTCCCAGGACTCGACCCCAGTCTTCAGGATTTAACAATGTCAATGCTAAAAATGGCCACCTACTACTCAGCCCTCGAGACTTTCATCGATGTGCAGAGTAGAGATGAATTCGGTGCTGTCAACCATGCCCTATGCGCTGCCATCAGGAAGTTTTTACAAGACTATCTAGTCATGGTCGCTCAGTTGGAGACTCAGTTCTTAACCAATGAGACCTTTACCTTACACCTTCTCAACGTTCATACCCTACCCACAAGTCAGATGATGTACCAGCTTTATTCATTAGCCCACGAGTTTTTGAAGAGGAACGCGCTTTTAGATGTTGAGAGCGAGGAAGAAGATGAAGACATGGAGGATTTCGATAATATCATAGCAAACTTGCAGCGAGGCGAGGAGTTCATGCCGGGGAACTTGACGGGAAAGAAGATTTGCAAAGGTGGCGTGGTCATAGGTTTGATCACCAAGAGATTAGACACCATGTCTGGAGATCCTGCTGCAAGGTCATTGTTAACATCTTTGCTTCGCGATGCCAGTCGACCATATATGGCAATGTTGAACGAATGGCTCCATCATGGAGAGATCAGAGATCCCCATTCCGAATTTCTCATCAAAGAACAAAAGAGCATCAGGCGAGACCGACTGGAACAGGACTACACCGACGATTACTGGGAGCGAAGATACACTATCCGCGAGCGTGATATACCCCCGCAATTGCAGGGCGTCAAGGACAAGGTCCTCCTCGCAGGAAAGTATCTCAACGTCGTGCGAGAATGTGGAGGGGTTGACGTTAGTAAAGTCGCCCAAGATGTTCCTACATCTTTTGATGACGTGCGATTCTTGGATAATGTCAATAACGCCTATGCTCATGCGAACGAATCACTCATGAAATTGCTCCTAACTACGCACGCTCTTCCCGCAAGATTACGCTCACTGAAGCATTATTTCTTCCTCGATCCGTCCGATTATTTCACCTATTTTATGGAACTCAGCGCGTCGGAGTTACGAAAGCCGGTGAAATCCGTCAACATCGTTAAGCTACAGTCTTTACTGGATCTCGTCTTACGACAGCCCGGCAGTATCGTGTCTTTAGACCCATTCAAGGAAGATGTTCACATAGAAATGAACGAGGTCAGCCTAATTAAGATGTTGCAACGAGTTGTTAACATCACGGGTATTGAGCAAGGAGAGGCTCTGCAACCTCTGAGTAATCAGCCTATCGAAAACGACAAAAACGCACTCGGCTTCACCTCGTTACAACTTGACTATACTGTACCGTTCCCGGTATCACTAGTCATCAGCCGAAAAACGGTATGGAGATACCAAGCACTGTTCCGCTATTTATTATCATTAAGATATTTGGAATCGCAACTGTCAACAACATGGCAAACTCATAACACTGGTATCGTCTGGTGCCATAAGTCGTCAGCGAGGCGCGTCGAAATCTGGAAAAGACGAGTATGGACTCTGAGAGCTCGAATGATAGTTTTTGTCCAACAACTTCTCTACTTTTGCACCCTGGAAGTCATTGAGCCAAATTGGCAATCTCTGATGTCAAGACTCAAAGCTAAGGATGGCAGTCTAGACGGGTCGGGCAAGCCAGATCGGACAGTCGATGAATTGATGCAAGACCACGTGGACTTTTTAGATACTTGCCTTAAGGGTTGCATGCTAACCAACGGCAAGCTAATTCGAGTAAGTAGTTCTATTATGTGCCTATCGCCTTCTTACTTACCTCTTTTAGATTCATTCGAAGCTAATGCAAACCTGTACTGTTTTCGCCGCTCATATGAACTGGTTATCGCGCGAGCTGGAAAAGACCGATCCGGATCTAGTTGGCCCTATACAGCCGCCGAATATGACCGACAAGGAGTGGAAACGATTTCAGGCTGTAAAGTCCCAAAAGTCACATAACGACAGCTCTACCAGCCATCTCCAAGACGACGAGGCACGGTTCAACACCCTAAATGAGATCATTAGGGGCTGGGAGAAGAACTTTAGTCGGCATCTGCAAATTCTGCTGGATGCCTTGAACCATTACGCCGCGACGGAGACGGTAGTCCTCCTAAGCTTGTGCGCAAGGCTGGCAACCGCTAACCAAGGAACCGAATTCGCGGGCCCCCGCCCCGAGGGTGAAGCGGCTGTATGAATATCCCATGTTAGTAATGAGATTTCCGGCGTGACGTGACATATCGACGTGAATGGTGTTCTTAAGGGGTTGAGAGTCGCGTATGGCGTTTTGGCGGGATGAAAATAGTTGGTTTCAGGCAGAGCCGTCAGCTACGCAGTGAAGAGATACCTTTTACCTTTACCCTATACCTTGAATTACGAGTTATCTTGTTTTTGTGATGAGCTTGGGGCTCCTGTATCCATCCGAACCAATGCATTAGTTATTTACTTCATCGCCTTTGCTCTAGTGTGGAGATATCCCTTTTTGAGCCTGTTGGGCTTATGTAGTTCTATAGGAGGCAATAAACCTGTACAAAGACTATCTCGATGAGCAAATAAAATTAGGGGCTTCATGTGATATGTACGTCCTTAGAATATCTATAGAGTGAAGATGTAGTCTACCAGACTTTTTATACGCCAACCGACCCGATGCGATAGTAAGCGCATTTTCTCATCACCGTCGTACAGCGTTAATATACATATCGCATATCTTCATGGCCCCAAGTACCTTTTAGCCTCAGGTAAGCACCATATCAAGCCAGAGCAGATCGAAGCTCGTATCGAGTAGGATATTCTAGCTCCGATTGTTAAACGGCGTTTGATATATCCCATTCATAGTCTCACTAATCATGCGCCTTATACTTACGGTCAAAGAGGGTGGCTCCTTAGTTTATTCAGCTTACTTGGCCACGCTCTCCTTAACAAGCTCAGCAACTTGCGCCTTATCTACGTCCACGCCGTCGAGCGGGCCGCCCGGCGCAAAGAGCGTCTTCATGACGGCGCCAAAAATGGCCTTCTCGGCACCGCCGCCGCCGCCGCCGCCGCCGCCGCTCCCGCCCGCGGCCTCGACGGCGCCGGCTACGACGCCGGCCAGCGCCTCGGGGGAGAGCGTCTTCACCCCGCTCTGCGCGAGGTACTCTTCCAGGACGGCGATCTCGGCGTTCTCGGTGTAGACGAGGTCGTCGCGGCCGGCGTTGGCGAAGGAGTCGCGCGCCTCGACGGACTGGCTGATGGACTTGCGCAGCAGCGAGACGAGCTGCACGTCGCTGGTTATCGGGGACTTGGTCTTGGAGGCGTTGGTTACGGCGTTGAGGATGGAGCGGATGGCCGAGAGGCGCGGGGCGTCTTTGGCTCGCACTGGAGGGAGGAGGTTTGAGTTAGCGATTTACGTTGCGCGAAGAGTTGTGCACGAAGAAGCTTGAGAAGAAGCCGGTGGAGGGTGCGCGACGTACTGGCCGCCTTGAGATCACTCTTGAACTTCTTCAGCAGCGGAGGCGGTGGGGGCGGCGCGTCGCTCGAGTAGAACCGTGCGCTGCTACTACATATCTGGCTTGTCGGCATCGGCAAAAGCCTCGGACTGGTTGGCGACGCGAGCCGTGTTCGTGCTAGCAATCGTTCCGCGAAGCGGGGAGAAGGTCGTAAAGCCGCCATTGTTGGTAAGTTCGGGGACGGTGGCTTCGAAGGGAGAGGGAAAAAAGAATAATTAAAAAATTTTGGTAGTCGTAAGTTGGGCAGCTTTCTTATGGGTCCGGGGAGAAATTCAGGGGATCTTAACCGAAGGTCGCGCCAATCGACCTTTCGTTTCGGTACGGTGATGCGTTCCGGGCCTCTGTCGAAGCGGTCGTAGCTTGCCAAACTGTCCAAGCGTACTATGTGGATGTGGATAAGGTCGATCTCGGGAGCTTAATGTCTGGTACCTGGATTTCGTTAAGATCACGATCGTCACATGCTCTGTAGACCGAATGGAGTGAGGCTGAAAAGTTAAAAGCGAATTGGTGCGAATTGAATATCGAATTGACTTTTTTAAGCATTGCTCTTATTGGTCGGTTGCTAAGCTGAAGCTGCGGTAGCACAACCTCTCATTAGAACGATATCCTGTTACACAGCAATTCACTTAACGGCTCAACTAATAGCCATTAATCAATCGACGGCGGACGATAGTACCGAATCCGCCAACCCGCCAATTCATTTTATGTACTGCGATGTATACAGTATGAATGCACAGTATCTTGAATAATTACCACTGTATTTCTGAGCTTACAGGGACTATAGCGCTGAAGAGCGCTAAAGAGCGCTATAAACTACAGCGTGCTATAGCGCGTAGCTCCTTACAATTTATAAGGGATTAATCCATTTAATTGAATTGTAAGTTTTACTTGGCTATTCGCTAGGCTTGAATAAACATTTGCAGCTTAAAAGCGATTTAATTAATCAATTATTCAATTGATTAATTAATTAGCTAGGTTTAAACCTGGTTAAAATACGTTGTATAAAAGGTAAGTATGTAGGTATTGGATAGGTTTACCGACATTATATTGTACCTAGCAAAGGGAGTCACGTGACACTAGTCATGTGCCATACGTCGAGTGCTGTAAGTCACGTGTCACCTTGCGGCTGACCTTTGAACAGTAATCATTGAACTTATTAAAGAGCTGTTCAATTGACTGTTCAATTGACTGTTCAATTGACTGTTCAATTGACTGTTCAATTGACTGTTCAATTGACTGTTCAATTGACTGTTCAATTGACTTAGGTAGTATTCAATTGACCCTTGAACTGCCCATTTAAGGATTAATTACCTAGGTAGGATTTAAGGGCGCTGTGATAACGAAAGTGTGCGCTATAGCACGCTGTAATTTATAGCGCCCTTTAGCGCTATAGTCCCTGTAAGCTCAAAAATACAGTGACAATTACTCAAAGTACTGTGCATTCATACTGTATACATCGCAGTACATAAAATGAATTGGCGGGTTGGCGGATTCGGTACTACCGTCCGCCGTCCAATCACCCTTCGATAACCATCGATAAACGCTCATCCTGGTTCATTCTCATATGATTCTCCCTGATCATATTAAAAGGGTAATTACCTGTTTGGATAGGATCATAGGATCCCGTAATTTCTATTTCGATGGAAGCACAAAACCCATGTCCCGCGTCCCAAATACGGTATCCCCATGTATAATCCGAGCTGATATGATCGACGGTCGGGTTCGTCTGATGGTGTTTAGGCGCAACATTGACTTCCAAACCTGCCGTCACTGTTTCAAGGAGACATTACTTGCATCACATTAGAATAGCATAGGGATCTGATAAATGTCACCTGACGGGTAATGGCAGCGAGATGGTCCATGATCTATTCGCGTAGCATGGGTCGGGACGACCCTTTACATCCGCGGTAGGGCCCACCGTCACCTACAGCCCACAGAGCCCAACGGTTCTCTCCTTGGCCGCCACCTTGTTACACAGTCACATTATCAATCACATATAGAAAAGCAAAGTCCATAAGTAGGGCTCGGGGATGGGGGTGACACAAGAGCTTACCATCGCGGTTGAATACCTAATCTATGTCAAACGGGCAGAACGGGATCGAATTTCGGGCGAGTAGCCCGGGTAGGCTGGTAAATTCTGCGGGTAACAGTAACATTGTCGCCCACACAGCTCACTCACGCCCACGCCCTCGCCCTCGCCCTCGCCCTCAGGCTGCCCGTCCCGTTGCAACGTCTGTGGATGATGATGGTCGTACCGTTGCCCTTCCGGTAACAGTGGGCAAGCTGGGTAGGGTAGGCTCGAGAGTCTAGAACATGGCATTTTAAGGATTTGGAAACGAAATCAAGAACGGACCGGGGGCTTGGCCCACTGGAATATGGATAGTTGGTCCGCCCACGACCAGGAGATAACAAAAGTACGGTGGTGCGGGATGCGATCAAAAGGGAGCAGCCGTGACAGCGGCCAGCATCTAGCGGCCAGCGGCTCTAGCCGCCCGTACTTACAGATTTACATGATTTGCATCCATACCTACTTCTCGATGCCGGCCAGTAATATTGCCATACTCCTTTACGTATTACATGACTTAGCCTCAATGATTGTGTGCGTGTCCGATGTACCTTTATACCTATACTTATACCTATACCTATACCTGTATACCTATATACCCTGGAGTTACGTAGGGACACGCTGTGTATAGAGTTGGGCCGGTAGGTACCCTATGGGTATTTGTGTTCGGCGCGGATTGGGTTGAGACACAGTCCCGACTAGTTGGACCCGAGACTCTGGGTAGAAGGAGCGAAAGGCATGCCATGATTTGTTACTTCCCTTTTGGCTGCAAACCTTAAGCTGACCTCACGTCTTTCCGTCTTAATATCTCCACACGCCCCTCTCCGTCTTCTCCTCTCCTTTCAATGTATCACATGCTACCGGAATTCCCTGAAAAGCGAAACATAATCCATCTCTATACCCAAAAAACGTCTCTATAAATGCAGCCATGCTCCTATGACCTTATGACCCTATCTTCAGATTGCTTAACGTATAAAGTGCGAAAGCCCGGTTCCCGTTGGTAGGGACATGGACAACGCCTGAACTGCCTTACCACCACGCCTAAACCCTTCCCTACACAGGATTCATCCCTCTCCACCCACAGGGACAACCGAACCATCAAGCGACACGATCATGAACCGATCAACTTGATCTATGTCTATCTGTGCAGCGTCCTGTGCCTTTTCTCCAACCCGGCAAGGTTCCCCTCCGCCAAACTCCATCAAAAATAGTCGCCCGATCATCTCAGCGCCTTGGCTTTCTACCGACGCACACATACCTTCGAATTCCAGTTGTTAGCTTTTTCTCGGCCTTTCCTCCCTAGGGTCTTGAAGCAAGGACGACTCACACTCGGAAATATGGCTGTCATTTGATAACATCACTTGTCAGCACCCATCCGCAGCCTGTCTCGGTCATTTGAGTTTGAGGATTGCGGTAGAGCCTTACCTTGAGTGCGGGTGTACTCGCTTCTGCTCTCGCTTGGGCTACCAGGACGTGGAATTCCGTAATCGTCATGCTACGAAACGTCAACACCATCTCGAATAAAAATCAAGATCTCCTTGATGAAAGGGGAAAATAAGAAGGAAAAAGAAAAAGAGAAAATATCGGCGTGAGAACGCACCCAAGTAATTCTGTAAATGGGTACAGAGCTAAGGACCCTAGCATCAAGCGAACATTTTCTTGGTTGGCTACACCAATATCGAATTCTCTCTGACCTATAATGCATCATCAGGGTTAAACATCCAAAAGAGAATATTCGGCAATCATACTATCAGACCAGCCGCACATTGGAAGGGGAATCACTATCAAGATGTCAATTAGTAAGCGTGACTCCAAAGAGTTGACAGCAAAGTCGAAGCTTAGGGGCACCCCAAATATGAACCGAACGAGCAGATTCGGTTTCCAAGATGGAGTATATTAGGGGCAAATGAACCCTTAACATACTTCGTTCCTCGACATCGGTAAAACCAGCGTGTCTCATCCAATGCCCAAGACGCCGTGGCGCGTCCGGATTCTTGAATTGTGCCGTCGCTGCTCGGTATTTATCTGACCATTGACGAAGGGCGTGCGCTATGAGAAACACCGTCATGAGCTCAACTGTAACGCGTATCGGATCTCTCCCTGGGCTTACCATCTGTCAATGTGCCATTGTCGGATTGTGCGTTGAAGTCCATCTCAACCATCTGGCACCACCCGCCTCCGCGAAGACACCGTAGGATATCGCGCATGTATCCATGCCATCGATTTCGGTCGATGCCTCCAGCTACCAGCCTACTGTTCACGAGATCGAAATTATTGGGAGGGAATTGAAGCCTAAAGGGAGACTTTCTGAGATCGCTGCACTAATAGTCCGATATTTCGGTACTTACGGCATGTTAAGGTTGTCGACATTAAGGTAAAGGTTCTCAACACTCTCCTCGGGGTTATAGTGGTGGGGGCTCACGTCGATGCCATTAACCTAAAATTACTCTTGTGTTAGCTCTCAAGGGCCTCGAAACAACAAACAACTTTTTCTGTACGCTAACTGCTAGCATTGGATAGGCTGGATCCTCCGTTTTACGGTCAAGATCCGCCGACTGCAAGTATTTCCTGACTCTAGCCCGCGGCCTGGAGAGGGAAGCTGAGCACAGGCTTATCACGTCGCAAGAGAGGGCGGGACTAGTTTCGGCTCGAAGATGTAAGAGTTGAGGAGACTCTTCCGGAAATATACGTCTCCTAAAAACCGGGAATCGTGAAGAGCGGTCGATCCAGGAAATTAAGCTATACATGCCTCGCACCTAGGGTTCTCCCAAGCTACCTGAAAAGCCCATAGGCCCGTACCGAAACCGCAGTCGAGCACTCGTCTTAATGCTCCCATGGGCGGAAAGATGGACCTTCCGTCGAACATCATGGTCAAGACATCATGCTGAATTCGCAGACGAATAGTCTCATCCTACAAGAGTTGTCGATGTTAGATTTCAAACCGTGCCTGAAAAGGGGTATTAGGGGCTGCAGACCTCATCGACTGGCACAAAGTATATCTTGCGATCTATGGCGATGCGCTGGTATGTTCTGTTGTGGTGGATAATTGTTTCGCGCACCTCCTCGGTGAGCTCTTCGGTATCGGCGTGCCTGCCAACATTTTAGTGAGCAGAACGATTCTACTAATGCCAAGGGTCCTGTATCTACCCGGTCATTTTATAAGACAAGCTTCGTCGAAGGATTCTAAATCTAAAAAGGCCTAGTTGAGAATACCGAGGGAATGGTTCATAACTAACCAGCTGCGCAGTCATGGAGTCGTGGTAATGGGTGGCACAAGCAAACGGCTATAGACTTCCGAATGGCGGCTTTTAACCAGAGCGGCTTTCTCAGTTTGGGTCTTCAACTCCATCGACACACACCTCCTTCTCGACGAGGAGGCCGTCTGATCTCCTCTATTCCCTAGGTACATGGGGACCGTTAGTGGCAAGTGGTATATTGCAAACATAATAAAGCTGTTTAGGCGTGTGTGGAGCCAATGGCCCGGTCGAAACAAGCACATTGGTCACACGTCCACAGCTTGCACCCCACGAGCTGTTGTTGCAGATCCTGGGTACTACGGTTACTCCCTATGTATGCATCAGACCTTCCTGATCAAATCCGCTCAGCTATAAACCACTGAGGCATAAGGGCAGGCATATGAGGTTCCTAGACCTGTTCCTCTCTGGTTGCTTCCACGACCCAATGCACCCGCACTAGTTCCCGTCTCTGCTCGTGCATTTTTTTCTCGGTATGAAGAGACGTTGCTGCCCAAGCCTGCTTCTTCCTTGTTGCGCTTGGCATATACTCCGCCCAATGGCTATTTGGTTCAGGTGCTGCGGAGGGTTCATATTGCATTGAATGACATATAGCGCAGAAAAGGTCTTGTATGTGGCTAGGTGGGATTTAAACAGCCACGTATGAAACTCAACTTAAGCTTGTGATTGAACGTGCTGGCTCGGCAGTCACTCGGTACTCTGGTTACCCTTCTAAAGATTCTGACAGTTACCGTACTGTGTCCAGTGTTACTTTCTAGCAATATCCGGGTCAGTTGATGCGGCCATGGCCAAGGGTTCAGAACTTTGGATGGCGCAGCCGCGTTGAGCGCGGACAACTTCAGGCCCAAGGTGATTTTGGCGGCGGCAATGGGGGATAAAGATTCAAGCGCTCTTTCCAAGAGTAGGAAATCTTTTCTGTCTAAACATATTTGGCTTGGTTTGGCAGAGAACCGCCGAATTTCGCAGGGTCGTCTGGTCAAGGGAGTCTAAACATCCAGCTCGCGGACTAGCTGTGGCTTTACTTCCATGTGCCCCCTATCCGGGGCACGCAGAGGACGGCAGCCACACCAACGGGTACTCCCAGCGATCCGTGGACCCTAGCTACTTCTCAGGATTCTTTAAACCCATCCTCTACCACTACTACTAAGAAGCTTGAATCTAAGACCCCTGACGACTACCAAGAGACGGCACGGGGAAGTCTTTGGTAAGCATGGCGGTCGCAGCCTGAGTCAGAAAGAATATATTACTTGACGATGACCTTTAATCTATTACAGGCTTGTGGATGTGGTCAGTTACGAACGAATTCCACATACGTACGTAGCAGACCATCATGACGACAGGGATGGAATGTTCGAATGGTCGTCCAGTTACAGTAACTTGTTCGCAAAGCGACTAAGTCGGATCATTTGCGTCCACTTAGTACTAGTACATATGCATGAGAGGAGCAGGTTCACCTCACCCGGGTCTTGGGACGACAAGATTGGGGTGACGATCGTAGTGCCTACTATTATTACTCACGACTCCTTACGTGCGACTGCCGGGACGGCGAAAGAGATTACGGGATTACCTTATTTTAGTATGGCTTCCTCACACCGCCACTGTGGTCTGATGGGAGCTAAGCTTAACATTAACATAGTCGGCTAAGAAATCAGCAACGGTGTCTGGGCCGTTTATTGTCCGTTTCTTTCTCTATTTTGACATCAGTCTCAGCAGGGCGACGACTGCACAACATCTCTGGGACGCCCGTGGAATGTTTTGTCATGGCTTGCACCCGTATTGAAGGGTTTAGAGGGCACCAACACTACGAAGGATCAAAAACAAGCGGGCCGTCGCAGTGGAGATGGCTTTAGAGGGACAACGCTAGGAATTGGGGGGGTAGCGGCGATCTCCAAGTGGTCGGTACAGCAGTACCGGTACGTTTCCAGAAAGATGGATGAGTACCGTAATGTACTCCAGCTGCCCTTCAAACAGAGGGTTTCCCATTGAGCGGAACGAAACGAGGGAACTTTCCCCGACTGGCTAGAGAGGCTCGACGCCCGGAGCCCCCTGCCGAGAAGCATAAGGAGACCCTTACGATGGGCCTTCAACAGGCCTTACCGGGTTCATCAGGCGGTTCGCAACTCGTAAATGATCATGTACGAACCCAAGCCTGGTGAAAACTATATCTCTCTACGTTAATAATTAAAAGTCCTTGCCCAGATGAGTGGCATTAGGTCCATTCGTTGTTCGACGCTAGCCATTTACCCCTGGTCCACAGACAGGATTATTGTCGGACAGGCCCACACGCGGTTAAAGGCTCGATGGTCCTCATACTTACATACGGTACTGTACTATACACGCACGCAATTTTTCCTGCCGCTAGGATAGCGCCGCCCCTCTGGAACACACACACTCGCCATATCTCGCGACGGGCCTCCTAATGGGCCACGGCTGAAATCGGCATATCCGGGACTTCGGCTCAAGGGATTTGCTTCTGCATTGCACAATCTACGATCTCGATTATGGCCTGCGTCTTTTTGGACCGCATATCTCAACATCTCGCAGCGCCGATATGTACCTCGCTTTACCGTCGTCATCTTATACAATAATCATCACAATCATGTGCCTTACTTTATTATGAGCCATGCATTAGCGTGTACCGGAGTATCGGGTCAGACACTACAGGCGTGATCGTATCCGGATCTAAGAGAGAAAATAACGGGAAAAAGCGCCGGTCAAAACGACCAATTTCGACCCCAGCCTCACTCCACGCCGCAGTGATCGCCAATAGCAACCCTTGCTCACTCGTTATTACCCTGCAAATCTAGCAATCATCCAATCTTCGGCAGCCTTGGTTGGGATTTGCTTGGTTGCAAAGAAGGAACTGCTCTCGTAAGCAAAGATCATCTAGCGACACCGTCCACAACAAAAATTTGATTAAATCACGTGGGGATCGATGGAGGGTGGGCTACAGAGAGGGCCGTGAGTGACATGCTGCGTAGTAGCGGGCAAGGTAGGTGACATAGTGGGCGACATAGTAGGCAGCACATCCATACATGTATGATTCTGTATTACCAGCCCGAGCAACTGGTTCTATTTCCCGGAGTAGCCTGGCTAGCTTACCAACGCTAGGGACCTTGGAACTGAGGGGTCGGTTAGAAGGCAGGGTGCTACCCTGCGGGAAGCTCGCGTTGGGAACTTTTGAGGCTAGATTGGCTTGCAGTTCACCGTTCCTGCACTACCCATGATTGGTAGGATGATTCCAGGCCAAGGCGTTTTGCTTCCCAGCATGCGGGAGCAGGGTGGACGTTTCCCAAGCCGTCAGGTCTCTCGCTCCTTTCGGCTGCGCTGGGTGCGGCAGCATGCAGACGCGAGGCGAAGGTGCCTTACCGTCTGCGCGGAAACACCTCACACGTCCACACGTCTGGGTTGGTCGCAACTTTGGGAGAGGTCAGTGCCCCGTGCCCGTGCCCGGGCGCTGAACGTTAGCTGTACATACACCCGGGTCCTTAACCCAGCAGCTTGGTAAGGCGATCTCTATGGATAACCGACAAACTCGCGCTTGGTCCTGTTCAGGATATTGCGCCGTTGTCACTCTTAATTCCTCCAGTTCTCCGGTAGAGCAGCAGCAGAGCTAAGAAAAAAAACAAAATCCCCTAAACTCCACCTATATGTAAGTCTCCCCCTATTACACCAAGCGTTGTACATGATGTCGTACCCTTAATCAAACTTCACCAGTTGACCGTCGCGCCGCGTAACGCCGACCATGACCAGCCAGCCAGCATGACGTATACACGGAGGCCTCTTAGCGATGTCAATGCTATATATCTGCCGAGAAGCGCGGCATCCTACCTAAGCCTATCCTAAACTAACCGACGTATACGCCGTGCTACGCAAGCTGACTGAATTATATTGAAAACGGGGCTTCAATACGCCCGGAGCAGTCGTGTTGACGTCGACCTGATAGGCACAAGTCAAATACCGTTACTTGGTAAAACGATAGGCAAGCATGTCATGTCAGTAGGGTGACAAAACAGAGTAGTAGTCCCGGGAAAAGGTAGACGTGCAGGAGATGCAGCCATGAGCTGTTCTTTAAGCCCCCAAAACCGCGCCATTCGTTCTGATACATCAGGTTTTCCTCTCTTTTTTCTCTCTACCTTCTACGTCCGCGGCCCCTGCCTTCTCTCACGTTCTTGTTTTTCTCCCCTTCCGTATGCCCTATGCCTCCTTCGGTGTGTCAGGGAGGAATCCACTGGGTCTCGCTTGTCAGCCCATTTCAAGCCTTTGACGTATGTTGTATGTTGGCATTGGCAAGGCAGACCAAACCACTGAGGCGTAGTAGGTCAGGGAGTATGCGTAGGGCATGGTATGGTATGGAAAAAAAGCAGGATCGAAATAGGCCGGGGCAGAGACATACATACCTATACATATTTCGTTTGCGCACGACCGACGTCGTGACTCGTCCAATGCGCGCTGGGTGTGCGATACCTAAGATATGCGCGGTAGGGTAAGGCGAGAGGCCCGACGGCGCGTCCTTCGGGCAGACCCCCAATCGCGGGCCGCCCGCGGCCCCTTTCGGTCGACGGGGTATTTTTTTGACGTGGTTATTTTCTTTAGCGCCCAGATTGCTGGTTGCTGGCGCTGGCGCTGGGGCGCCTCTTTTTTCTCTTTTCCCTAATTATTCTTTTTTTCCTTCGTCCTTACCCCTGGAATGTGACCTGTCACATATCACATCTCACTTTATCCTTCTACATATTTCTTTTTTTGTACACATGTACATATGTACGCTGTCTATATGGGTATGGGTACCTTTGGGTATGATGGGAATTTGGCGTTCGCTTCTTTCCCTCCCCCGGCGCGAATCCTTGCCGCCGCTCTTCCCTCTCCTCTGGAACCGCAGCGGGCTGCCGCTGGGAGCTACTGCAAGCGTCACACCCTTACCGACCTACTTCTTCGCATAACCCTAGCTTGGGTGCCCAGGGTCCATTGGGTTATCTATGGCTTCTTTTTGTTAACTTTGAAATTTATCTAAAACGAAGGATGATCTGTTTTATGTACGTTCCTTGTTATTTGACGTATTACATACATAAATCGTAATATTTAACTGGATATCTTATTATTATCATCATTATTTCTTCTCGGCTTGTGACTTTCTCTTCTTAGTAAGCCTGTGACGACTTATATACCTACCTACATACCTACTTTATGTACATTGCTACATCATCCCCCCTGGGTTATACGATCCAATGTTCCATTTTGCCAAGTACATGTATGTACGTATGTACCATTCGACTTCGCAGCCGCAATCATATGGTATGATCGGGACGGCCCATTGGAGACGGTTTCTTATCGAAACGAACACACGGTGGGGGAGGAGAAACGAGGAACGAGCTAGCTAGCGAGGGGAAAGGAAATGCTACGCAGTGCTGCGACCTGATGCATGTAGGTAGGTAGAGAGGGAGAGGCCAGTTTATGGGAGCTGGCTGTTATTGGTTCCCAGCTGGGGAGAAACGTAGAATAATAGTAGTAACCCGCTCCAACACACGGCAACGTGACTTTGGGTTTGGGGGGTGTGGTATTGACTCGGGTTGGGAGTTTGGATTTGGCTTTCTCGGTGATGGAGAAACTGAGAAACTGACGAACAATGTGTGTTGGGACGGTGTTAATTTTTTCTTCTTCTTCTTTCGTTTCGATACGTCGACGCTGCTGCGCGATTACATGTCATATTATATTACGTATTACCTGACAGCCTCGTAGGATTGGAAAAGGTGAGTTGTCTATGTAGGTAGGTAATTATGTAAGTCAGCAATGCTCTCTTCCTCTAAGATCTAGACATTTCGAGTATAACATTGCGAGAGGAACTTCTATTCTCGACTTAATCTTCGTCTTTACGTCTCATGGAGCCTTAAGATTACCTATATTACTTATACGTGCTTACATATATGTAGTACGCATGACTTTAACAAGTGCTGCGTGAAGCAAGACATGATCTCAAGACACTCTATACCTTCATGGAGGTGACTAAAGGATTGATATGTATACGCGCCGTAAGTGCAATAGATTTCGTAACCCGCCATGCCATGCTGTGCTGTGCTGTGCTGTGCTATCTGATGTCTACTGTAGTCTGTTGTTATACACTCGGTGAACCCAATTCCTTGAGCCGTCTGCGTCTTTATCCGTAGGCTATACAATCGAACGCGATTCAATACTCTCGCTTCCATATCCTTCTTTTATTCATTACACGCGCCTCGGCCACCTACGTAATGTAGGATAGCTAGTTGCCGTTGTGATTGCGGTCCCTAGGCGTCTCTTCTCCTCATCCTTTTTCGAGAAGAATGTCCAGTGACGCTTCGTCAGTAGTAGATCGGGGTGTAGTTAGTCCCTCTTATTTTGCTTTTTTTCGTTTTTTCTGTTTCGCCCACCAATCACAACATTTTGCAAAGCTATTAGGCCTTAGCAATCTCACTTCTCTCTCTCGACAAATCACGTCTACCCTCTCCATCTTCACACATCATCCCCATTAACACCAAGTAAACACCGGGTTCCTAGCCTTCACCGTCTCAAGCCTCTCCACAATTACTTTCCTTCTATTCCCATCCATCGTCTCAGCGGCCGCGTAGCCCAGGTCCCCTTCGATATCTTCGTCATCTTCGTCTTCCAAGTAGCCGTTCCCGTTCCCGTACAATAGTTTCGCCGCGACATTTCCGTTGCGCGGCGTGCTTGCCGTCGTCGCCGAGTACCTGCGCTCGCGGCGCGGCGAGTACATGTTATTCATCTGAGCGCGGGGTGGGCCCTGATAACTGGACCTAGGGTTGCGCGCGAGTTTCGGGCGATTGGCAGCGGGCGTTTCCGTGATCGCAAGCGCATCGAATAGGGTCTGGGACGTGCCGTTAGGAGTGGGAGCCTCAGTACGGTCTGGCGATTGGTCGTGGGGGCTTGCGAGTTCGAAGCGGCCCGGGTTCGGCAGAGGGCTAGAGAATCCGAGGAGGTCGTCTACGTTGGCAGGTGCGGAGGACGAGTTAGCTGCGCCAATGTCCATTTCCTCCTGTATTGTTCCGTGGGCAGCCTCAGCCTTTCGGCGGATGTCAGATGACGTGGCGCGCATGGGCACGGCGACTGGAACTTCGACAAGGTCGTCCCAGACGCATACTCTTGCGCGTCGCGTAAGCTCCAGCGGGCCGTGATCTGGGGTTTTGAGCGTCTCGACGACGTTCCAGGCCTGGCCCTTCATCACCGCCATCTGTCGAGAGAACATCTTCTCCTGAAAATCCGGGTCGAGTTGGAAGACTTTCCGTAGTTCGAGCGATGTCTGGCTCCACCATTGCGTAGAAGTTAGAAGAGGGAGAAAGTGGTCTCGCGTCTTCTGGGAGAAAGGCCGTCCGATTAGGTCAACGGGGAGGAAGAGCCAACCAAATGGGAAACTGTACACATGGAGTTTAGCAGACCAAATAGTGGATGTAAGTAAGAGTGACAATACCTTCGCCATGCGTCCGGATGTTTCCACGGCCATGATAGAGAATTATCGATTGCTCCGATTGATATCTTAGGATCGGGAACTTTCCTCGTACCGGCCGCGTTCATGGGCTTTTGAGCTTTATAAGGATTGGGACTTCGTGATTTATTTCTCGTCGGCATTTCGACCGGTCTTGGTGCTTCTTCGTCTTCTTCTTCCGGGATATCCATGTTAAGTTGCGGTGGATCTGAAGCAATCGAGACTGCTTGGGTTTCCCAGTCAACCTTAACCATCCAATTGTCAAGACCCCTATCCGTATTCCGCATGATGTAATCTAGAATCACGAGCTTCTCGAGCTCTTCCCGGAATGCCTGCTTTAGAGATTCGGTCCACATGAAATTATTCGGTCCAAGAGGCCTTTGCTCAGGTATGCCATTCTCGTCCTCGCTTTCACTATCATCGTTACGGGTCCGTCTACTAGTAGGCCGGCAGTTATCCGCCCATTTCCTTTGCTTGTGTCGATGAGTATCGTTTGTACGAAAGCTAGACCAATATTGGTCCGGCCACGGATGTTCCCTCAGGAATACGTTGGCATCCTTAAATCCCTTAAGAAAAACTTGAAAACTTCCTGGCTTCGAGGGAAGGGGCTTCTTCTTCCTGTAAAAACTTCGGCGGTCCCAGTATGGATAGTGGAATGACTTGGATGACAGATAAACGACGTCGGTGTAAGGGACTATGTGGGTGCGAAGCTGGCAATCGAGGACGTACGCTGCCGCCTCGCTCACGTATGAGAGATTAGGGATTAGACTGAAGATAGGTCAGACATCTGCCGACTTTACAACTTTGCTGCAAGGGAGATAAATACTCACCATGCTCGGCCGAAGCAGCAGGGGAACAGATTCCGATGAATCCATTTGTTCCACTTTGGATTTCCAGCTGCATAGGGCTCCTCATCCTTTGGCTTGAATACGCCGACGATCTTACCATCGGTATTCCTTGCAAAATAACTCCCCGAGCTTCCCTGGGTAATCATACTGGGATGCATGCCTTGATCAATAGCATCACGCACGCTCTCCACGATAGCCTCAAACTCATCCTTGGACATAGCAGGTTCGGCCATAGTAGCAAGAGTCTCCGCCGTCGCGGGTCGTACGCCCTCAGGGGGTTGGAAGACGCTATAATGAATCTCTAGACGCTCCTCCTCACCCGGGGCGCCCTTCCCCTTCCGACTTTTGAATTTTGAAGCGATTTCATCTGCCCATCGTTCCAAGCGTGCGTTGATAGCCTTGAGGTCAACACCAGAATTGCTCCGCATTCGTTTCGGACGATACTTCGGTTTCGGGGCGGCTTTGGGTGAGGTCATGCCCGAGTGAGGCCTCGGTTGATTAATGGGTGCATATCGTGGAGCAGATTGGGGTTGAAGAGAGGCAGAACTCTGAGCCAGGATGTCGTCGTCGGATTCATCGCTGAATTGATCGGCCTGAGCTAGACGTTCATAGCCTGTTGTAGCAGGCCGATTCCGAGGCATGTTGGTTGAGGGTGGTTGTGGATGGGACGGAGGGACTAGATGGTGTAGGTGTAGGTGTAGGCGTTGGCAGGAATTACTGTATCAGGTGCATTTGCATTCTATCACGGTTATCACGGATCGCGGATCACGGTTCTCGTTGTCGAAACCTAAGTCTAAAATTGCTTGGTCGTGGACTGGTTCATGGACTGGTGCGTGCTCTGGTCCTGCCCCTGTCTCGTATTTAATAAGTAGCAAATGCCGAACGTGAATAATTTCCAATCGTGGGTCAAAGAATGGGAATAATAGCGGAGTAAAGAGAGACTAGAAAAACAACAAAAACAACAACATTGACTCGAAGTAATAGAAGTGAAGGATGATGGAGCTCTTTTTTTCCCTGCTATGTTATGTGAGTTGTAAGTTGACGGGATCTTCTAAATTGAAGATGTTGAAACACGTCACGTCAATAGGGTCGTATTGGTACCTATGTACATAGTAGAGCTATGTAAGTATGGGAGGACTTACATAACGGAGCCTACGGAATATGCAACTCTACCGATTTTACGTATTTAGCTTTGGTGCTACATGTAAGGTTCCCGGATCCCCACCCGTGGTAGCTCCACATTAATGCATCTTATGATAGATTCATTAATTGAAAGATCTCGTTATTTGTTATGCTATAGCATTAAAGTATAGGGGGATCTCGCCAATGTATTAATCCCTAAGATGATAATCGTGAAAGTATATCCCGATTCCCGCAACTTACAACTTTCATTGCCAATTCCAATTCGGCGTATATCACAAAGCAAGCCACCTTTTCTAGGTAAGCTAGCTAAGAACGCAGTCCCCATATGAAATCCACCAAGGGATGTCGGGGTTAATATATCGAAATTCTTCTATGGTACGTCGCTAAGACCCCTTTTGCGTTCTTAGAACTTGGAACGGTGTCAAGTGTGCATACATCATCATGTAAGCCTTTGGCCTACCTAAGTTAAATGCCATCAACCCCGCCCTATCGGAGGCTTCCGCTGCCTATTGGATCACCACGTCAAATAGAGACCGTTCCATACGAAACTAGGCAACCTAAACATGAACCGGCTCATCAATGAAAAGAGAAACACTTACATAACATACGTATATATATTATTCCAGAATACCTCACAAGAATGACCACGACAACGCGGTTCTTCACGGAATCAATCTTAGGCAATTCCTCGAATCACATATCTTCGATATTAGGAGATCTTCTCTAATCGACCCAATGAAATGGCCATCACGCGATCCCGTACATGATCCCAATCCATCCTCTTTGCAATAGGCTGGACTACCCGAGTCATCTGCAGCCGGAGTTTGTACCAGAACTGTACCAGAGCTCGCACGCTTATCGAACCATCTAAGAGCCGTAGTCAACATAGTCTAACATAGTTCCGAGCTTAGAAACTCTCGATTCCAACCCAGCATATTACCGTTCTGCCGTTGTCTCTAGCTTGTCCAGAGAAGGGAGAGGCTCCAGCAAAGGGTGTCCACACAATCCCAAACATAGTTTCTCTTGCGTCGACACAGAATCTACGTCAGTTGCCTTAGCTGGTTGTCCAATCGTATCTTACCCATCAGTCGAGAGATGAGCCAATCCAAGACGATCTGATACGAAAATCCCCAGGAGTGGATGTCGATCCGAGCCCTGCCAATTGGTTTGGTAGCTTAGACGGGCAAAGTCTCGTTGATCCCTGGTCTCCTTTCACATTGGTTTCCATCTCGGGGTTCCCTGGGGAGCTGTTCTTGGGCTTCTTCATGCCGATGTGATCCATCTTACCTTTCCGGATTGTCGCTTGCCCAGACTATTTCATTCTTAATTCCTCCATTACCCACCGGCCCTTGCATTCTCTCCCAAGAACTCGAACCACTCCACCGTGTCGGTCAAGGTGATAGAATTGGCAAATATATCTTCCGCCTGGCCACCTGATTCGTTCCGCAAACTGCAAACTACCTCATCGTTGACACTCTCCAATCAACTATCACATCCAAAACCTGCTTTTTGACAGTTCTCTATAGCTAACAAACGGCAATATCAAACAAATATCAAGCGAGGCAGGGTTCAAACTAGTCAAATTCACCGAATAATTATCATCAACTTCAACATGGCTGTTCAAGCAGTAACAAATGATGGTTTCATTGATATTACCATCACGACATTCTCGTCACCCGAACCTGATAGCCGGGGGCGAAAGCGACGACGCAGTCCGCCAGAAACTCTAGCAATTACAACGAACCGACTTCCATCGACAGATTCTACTACTTTCCGAGGGCGCTGCAGACATAGGTCGTCCTCGAGACTTGATGTTTCACGAAACACATCACGACTCAGAAGTGGCTCATTGTCCCCGATCCGTAGGAAGCTCATCTGCGCCATCCAACTAAATCGCCATAGAAGCCAATCACCATCTAGGTCCCGTTCAATGAACGGCCAGGAATCTTCGAAGCGAAGGCGGCAAAGGACACGAAGCCGAAGCCGGGACCACGGAGGCGAATCAAAGAAAGCTGGCGAGCCTATCGTGACTTCATTTCTTCGTCACGAGATCGTGATCCGCAACGATGGTCCGTCCCAGAAGGAGAAATAGGATGGATAGCTTGACCGAAGCTCGAAAGCTCGAGCCCTGGCTCTTCGACTATACAAAGCCAATAGTGTCCCCAGCTGAGCGGGATGTAGTACAGAAAGGATGATATGACGTTGTGTTGGGATACAGTCGTCAAGACCTGTACAACAGAAGCATCGCCAGCTGACTCGCAGGGCCGAGTCAAATATGACGATCTTGAATATTACGCTGTCACGAATACGACGGGATTAAATACGAGTAGATGGAAAACATCTTCGCTCGTTTAGGGAAAATAGTATGCTTGAACAATGCTTTTCTATGGGAAAACGGGATGAGAAAAATAAATAGGGAAAATAATCAAGAAACAAGAACAAGGGTGAGCACTCAAACTAGTAGGTAGGAATAGGATGGGATTGTATTTTAAGCAACGATAGTATAACAATCATCAACTTCAGCAATATAATAGTTGACCAAAGCATCAGAACTTTGTGAGTTCTTGAGATGTCTTAGCTGCCTAGACGTCCAGTATGTGATGTATGTGGACAAGTCCGGGGAGGACAAACCAAAGCAGAGCAAACTTGGATTAGATCCATCCGTTCAACCATGGATCTGCCAAGAGAAGGGACCCCGAATAAGTAGAGGCAAAAGGCCCCACGCCGACGATGCCTGCATCTGCATCAGCTTAATTGGGGACATTCAGATCTGCGGGGCACGTGGCCATGGGAAGCACAAAAAACGAGTTGATAGAAAATTTGAACGTGGGCTTCAGCTGGTCAGCAGACCAATCAAGCATTTGTCACTATCAGTTCTGATTTGCGACAGCATCAGCCCGCCCAGACCCGTCGAGGCAGTTACTCCCTTTAAGCTGCATCTTGGGCGGACATGGTAGGGGTTTATGGGGGCGGGGTGTGGAAGCTACGCCTATCGGCTGCTAACCCTGGTTCAAATGCTATTTCTTTGTCCTTATTGCTATTTTCCTTTTTACATGTGTGCGAGCTGAGGTGTGTATGTTGAATGTACAAGTACACATGCGTAGGTAGTGACTAATTATGTAATCAGGAGGGATTGCTACAAGCGCTACAAGAATTCTACTTAATAAATACTTCAGGTAGGTACCAGAGGAAGGCACCAAGGAGGTAGGCACTAAGGTTCCGCACTATCCTCTCACGTCAACCTAATTGCGTCCCGAAGTGTCCCTAGTTAAACAATCCGACCAGCCAGCCAGCCAACCAACTTCTTCTATCTGTGAATTTCAGAAGCTTGACTGTCACATCCACTCACATACTGCACCATACTGCAACTATCTCACCCTACCCTGTACCTAACGTTGTCCTCGTGACGACGTTGACTATTGAGATTTTTTTTCTAAGCCTGGTCTCTTTTCGAGCTTGGCCTTTTTTTATCTCAAGCCTTGTCTTCTCGAAGATACCGAAGTTACCCCTCCAACCTCGGACCTCATTGCGCGTTCCATCCAAAACCTTTCACCTTCCAACTTGAACATTCATTATTACATTTTCCTTGTTGGCATTCAAAGCAAAGCAGTGACAGCCTTGCCGATGCCCACCTTCCGCCGGCGCACCCAATTTATTCCGGCGCGCATTCCTCTTTGTCATGAACCCTTAACCCTCCGGGTGAACGCCTTAACGCCGTGACGCTGTGAATTCTGCATGTATCCGTGCTTCGCTGGGGGTAACAGGCCATAAAGCCAGTCAATATGGCTTCAAACAACCACCCGCAGGGTAATGACCCTTCTTCTAATACCTATTCCTCAGCCGCGTCAACAAGAAAACGACGCGACCCTCCTAACTCTCCTAACCCAACCCAACAAGAAGATATCACACAACATACACAAATCCCACTCATACAAGAGTCTCATGAGAATGCTGACCTAACATTTGCCGATGAAGCCTCTATACAGAACGGATCCTCGAGACTAAACTTGAACCCAGCTCTCCTACTCAACCCCAAAGGCTATGGAGCTCCATCTCCATCTCCTCGTCAAGATGCCTCCAATCGGGCTTTTAATGGCTCGACCAATCCAGCCGATGTCGAGTTCCAGTTCGCCAACCCACAAGATGGCTTCGCCGGTCCTAGCCAATATACCTATACGAATGAGCAAGCCTTACCTCAGTCGCACGATTTCAGCGGTATGATCGACCGAATGAGCAACGTCGAACAGCGTACGTTCGCACCTCAGACCAAACGCCGAAGGCTCGAATCTGAAGAGAGCAACAGCCCAATGCGCGGATTTGGAAGTGGCGGTGGCGGTGATATTGGACATTATGTGAAGGAGGAGCGACAAAACGCAGCTAACCAACAGCTCCCTCTTAGCCGCGTCGAGACTGTAGACCTTACTGATGCCAGTGAGTTACTTTACCTGATTTGGGCAAGTAGATAAGCATCTGGGTATGCCGCTAACACCTCGCAGACGAAGAGAACGATCTGGTAATAATACAGTCTGCTAGGGAAGAGGAAGTCTGCTACGGTATGATTCTTCACGCAAGGTTGAATTGTCACGTTGTTCCGAGGCCAAAGTCCGGCGCCATCTCCCTCATGCCAACATATTGGCCTCAAGTGAAGATTTTGCTCAAGAGAAAACTTGGCGAGGCTACCAACACGATCCACGGCTGCGATTACACGCGCCAAATCGTTGGAACTGTTGACCCTGTCACCTCGTCCGGTCTCGCGGCACTCCTGGATTCTCGCCTAGAGCTCAGGACCGACTGCAGAATACCTACAAGGTTAAAACAGGCAGGAGAAGAAGAAGGGAAGGCTACATCGATAAGTTACACGCTAGACCTAATGCTTTATGGCCCCCGCAAGAGCGGCAAGACCGTAGCTAGACATCTCGCCCAAAGGAACATTTGGCTCCGTAATCCTCCGAGAGTCGAACCTGGTATCAAATATGAGAACCCGCAGCTTGTCGAAGGACCCAGGCCTCCGTCTGTGCTTAAGGAGCCCCCTAGGCCGGTCCCTGTGACTGTAGCACCCTCGGTGGTGCGTAATGTCGAAGAAATCCGCTCTGAAGTTATGGGAGTCTTTGACTCCCTTACCAAAAGCGAGGAGCTTCCCGAGATGGAACCCGGACCTCGGGTGCAGACGGACCTCCTCAAGCATCAAAAACAGGGGCTTTACTTCATGACGAACAAGGAGAAGCCTCGTCGATTCGGCAGTGATGGCAAGATTGCAGATTCATTCTGGCAAATTCGTCGCAGTAGTAGTGGCCAAAACATTTACTACAATGTAATTACGGGACAGTCGCAACGCGAACCCCCTCCCGAGACTCTCGGTGGAATCCTCGCAGATATGATGGGTCTCGGAAAGACCCTGAGCATTTTGTCTCTGATTGCAAGTTCCCTCGACCAAGCTGAACAGTGGTCAACCCTCGCACCTGTTCAACCCCAGGCTCCTCCGATGCCCAAGAAGAAGACCAGTTCTTCAGGTCAATTTGATGTGCCCACACCCCAACCACTAGCCTTGACCGAACTTAAGCAAAATGGTAGAGCAACCCTTTTAATCTGTCCTCTCAGTACGGTGGCCAACTGGGAAGAACAAATTAAAGCCCATATCAAGCCCGGCCAGCTATCACATTACATCTATCATGGGTCTAACCGTATCAAAGACCCCAAAATACTTGCCAAGTTCGACATTGTTATAACCACCTACGGATCCGTTGCTAGCGAAGTGCAAGCACGTAATAAGGGAAGACCAAGCCCGTGCCCCCTCGAGGAAGTAGGATGGTTTCGTGTTGTCCTCGACGAGGCTCACATGATACGGGAACAAAACACTCTACAATTCAAAGCTATCTGCCGTCTACAAGCCAATCGCCGCTGGGCCGTCACTGGTACCCCCGTTCAAAACAAGTTAGACGACCTTGCGGCATTACTTGCCTTTCTCCGCCTGAAGCCTTTTGACGACAGGACCAAGTTTACACAGTATATCACAGCCCCGTTCAAAGTCTGTGATCCCGAGATTGTGCCTAAACTCCGAGTTCTAGTAGACAGTGTCACCCTTCGACGCTTAAAGGATAAGATAGACCTCCCTCCCAGAAGAGACGAGATTATGAGGCTAGACTTCTCTCCTTCCGAACGCAAACTTTACCAACTATTTGAGAAAAACGCGCAAGAAAAAGTCCAGGTCTTGGCACAAGGCAGAGAGAAGATGATTGGCGGTAGGACCTACATTCATATCCTCCAGTCTATTCTCAGACTCCGTCTCATCTCCGCTCACGGAAGAGACCTTCTCAGCAACGAGGATTTAGAGGCAGTGCAGGGCATGACCGAAGATTCTGCCATCAACCTTGATAGTGACGAGGATGAGGAGAAACCGGCACTAGCAGAAGCGAAGGCTTATGAGGTTTTTGCGCTGATGCAGGAGACCAATAACGACGTCTGTATAGCTTGCTCACGAAAGGTCAGTTCCAACGACAACGCGGATATAGCGTCAGAGCGTGAAGAGGATATCATCGGGTACATGAGTGCTTGTTTTCACATTATCTGTCCTAATTGCATCAAGAATTGGGAAGAAGAAGTTGGCAACCATGGATCGGGTACATGTCCCGTCTGCCAAGCTCACGTCCGCCTTACCTATAATGAAATCCGCAAAAGCAAGACGGAAGTCGAGCACGAAGGACACGATCATGCTCATAAGTCCGAGGGCAAAGTCCGAAGTAAGGACAACTATGCGGATTACTCTGGTCCCCACACAAAGACCTGTGCTCTGGTCGAAGAGCTGCTCAGGTCCAAAGCCGACAGCGAGGCCAAACCCGACGAGCTCCCGTACAAGTCAGTGGTATTTTCGGCATGGACATCTCATCTTGACCTAATCCAAATCGCCTTGGACGATGCCGGTATCAAATACGTCCGCCTCGATGGAAAGATGAGTCGCACAGCCAGAACGGCTGCGATGACTGATTTCCGGGAAGATAGATCAGTACATGTGATACTGGTGTCGATTATGGCTGGTGGGCTAGGCCTCAATCTTACGGCAGGAAATTCTGTCTACGTAATGGAGCCGCAGTACAACCCAGCGGCGGAAGCTCAGGCCGTCGACCGCGTGCACCGACTTGGACAGAAAAGACCCGTTCGCACCGTCAGATTTATTATGCAGGGCAGCATCGAGGAGAAGATGCTCGAGCTCCAGGAGAAAAAGAAGAAGCTCGCCAGCCTCAGCATGGACAGAAACCGGGTCATGGATAAGTCGGAAGCGGCAAAGCAAAAGCTCATGGACCTGCGCAGTCTCTTTAGATGAGTGCCGTGTTCTTGCTGCCGCTCCAAAGCCCTGTGATTCTTGACGGGCATGTCACGGCGTTCTCTATGGGCGAGAGAGGTTAAAGGGAGGAAATAGGTTTATGTTGCATTTGCGTGGCGTTACGGTTGCTTTTATAATGTCCAAAGACATTGCTGGCGAGCAGGTCATCGGCGTTCTTATCCACGGGGTTAGAGGATCACTCCCCGCACCTGGATCCAAAGACGAGCAATCTCGCGAAACGGCATACGGATAGGATAAGGAGGGGGGGCATTCTTGAAAGCGGGCTTTTTCTCAGGGTACAATACCCGTTGATTGATGACGAGCCACATTAAAGTAGTTGCTATACACTATTCCTTTTTTTCAGTTCAAGCTATCATGATTACACCTCTCGATACCAACTTAGCGGTTTCGTTTCGACGGGGGGAGGGGAGCTCAGTTCACCCCCTTACTCTTCGGACAAACCGAACGATTTGCATGAATTGATATTAGAATCTTACACTACGTTAACTGATCACGTGCAATGATTTCTCTTTCCTCTTACTCCCGATACTTGCGTACTAGGTAGGTTAAGTATGTAACTACCTAGGTGGTCTTCGAAGAAGCTACAGCTCTTTCCTCTTACCCCGAATGAATTTTACGGGAACCTCGAAACGAAACCGAACGGGACGGGACGGGACGGGACGGGATTTTGGTTCGTTGATGTCATCGTGATGGTACAATGTCCAAATTTTGCTACGTTAGGCTTTTCTCCGCATACCCGTCTCTCCCAACCCCCCCTCCCAGGCCTTGCCAATTACATATCTACATAAATAGTACCAGCATACATCTCAACCACTAGCTACAGGTAAATTACTCGGTAATGTAAGGGTGTGTAGGGGTTCTCCCGCGCAATAGCGTGGGTAGGGCCCGTTCGTAGCGTGCATGTCTAGCTGGCTACCGAGCCCACCTGTTGGGGATGAGGAGAATGGAGAAGTAGATCGATCGCGGGTATGATGAGTGAGTGAGTGAGTGAGTTGAGTGAGTTGAGTGTCGGGTTCTCAACTCCACTCCCGCCCCTTTTTCGTGGTCGCCCGGCAAGCCTGGCTTTTTATATGTAGGGTTAGATTGGGCTTGACCAGCGAACTATTGAACTGGGTAGGAGATTTTCGTTATGGGTATTCTGCTCGACGTAGCGCCTGGGATATAGTGTAGGTATACTTAGTTGATTGGTAAGTAGGTAAGTACCTACCGATATATTTGTTGGTGGTAAGTTGTAAGTTGTGAGATGTAGGGTATAGGGTATAGGGGTACAGGCAAGCCGAGGTACATTAGGGGTGTTGGTATGGATGGCAACATCTATCACATGGTTAGCTGTTGATCATGGATGGGCCAGCCGATTTACCAGGGAGAAGTTCAAGTAGATGGAGATTGTGGATAGGTAATGTTTGCTTTGTTTTTGCGGATAGAAACTTAGTCTAATAGTCCAGGCTACACATTATCATCCCTAATTTGATGAAAAGGACTCTCCTATGAGGTTAGTTGGGTAGACGGGAGGATGTTTGGAAGAAGGCCGTAAGCTACAGCATGTCAGGTTTGTATCCTTATGTTTTACGACACATTCACAAGGCAACAAGCACTTTACCAAACGACAAAAGACCAGATCATCATAAGTTAGGAAGAATCAATCTGACATTTGATTTCTGCTAAAGATAACTCTTTCTCATAGCATTCAACGTTCAGTCTTTCATAAGTGATACGCCAACGCCCTTTATGTGAGCCTCCCATTCACCAATTTCCCATAAACGCCAGAGGACGAGTTGCCTCAACATATGCCCCACGGCTTTTTTTGTGTACATAACCTTTCATCAAACCATCATTCTTAGAGCTACAAGGCGTCGCAATACCGTGACAATCCCATTATAATCCCCCGAATTACCGTGCCATGCCGATCTCAATCCCGGAGCTTCGAGTTTACGCCGCATTGGCGCTAGCCAAAGGCTGAGCGATCCTTGTAACTTGGTCACCGGCACGAACGATTCGCTGGCCGGATGAATCGGTAACGAAGGCAGCGTCTTTGTTGTTCTCCATGTGGGATCGCTTCCAGATTTCGACTTCGCAGCCTCCTCGGAGGACACCCACACGCATGGTAGATAAGAGGTTGTGAGCAGCGTTGGAGTGGTCGTACACTCCACCATTGAAGATAGCGGTAGCATCCTTTCCGATAGCCGAAGAGATGAGAGCCTTACCACCGGGGTGGTCCTTGATGAAATCGGTCACATCGTGAATGACACCGGCAACAGCGACGAGGCCCCTACCGTTCTTGGCTTCAGCAACGTAGTCATCCCAGTCAATAACAGGTAGTTGTTCAAGAGGAACACCCCAGTCAAGCTTGGCACGCTTCTGGTCGAGCTTCTTCTGTAGCTGCTGGAGACGACCCTTCTCGATCTCGTTCTGGCGAAATTGCTTCAGGTCGTAGGCGAGTCCAAGCTGTTTCCAGCACCAGATGCACCACTTAGTAGGGTCATACTGCCACCACTCGATTCCGTTGCGGTAGTCGGATGGGAATTCGTGGTGGAAGTTGTGGTAGCCTTCACCAAGAGTCACTAGAGCGGTGATAACGTGGTCTCGGGGCGAGTTGCGGTCGTCGAAAGGCTGGTCACCGAGCCAGTGAGCGAGAGAGTTGACACAGAAGGTAGCCTGCTGGACGAAGCAGATTCGGAGAATGCCTGCGTAGACGAATCCACCCCACCAATCGTTCCAGCCAAGACCGCACACAAGAGTGGGGACGATGAGAGCCATGGTAAGCACGCACTTGATGAAGTGGGTGTGCTGGAAGACGACAACGGGATCGTCGTTCAGATCGGAAATGTCGGTTCGGCCGATGCGCTTGGGGTTCTGCTTCATTACCATCCAGCCAATGTGAGAGTACAAAAGACCCTTTCGAACGGAGTAGGGGTCCTTCTCGGTGTCGGTGTAGCGGTGGTGAGCACGGTGATCCCTCGACCACCATCGAATGGATCCCTCGACAGCGGCAGCTCCGCAAGCAGCCAGATAGATCTTGATGGGGAGCGATGCCTTGTAGCAACTGTGAGCCCAAAGTCGGTGGTAACCTATGCTGTATATTAGTTTTCAAATATTGTGTATAGTAGAGAGACCCGAGCAGATACATACCGGCTGTGATACCGAGACCGGCATTAAAGTAGTAGAACACGGAAAAGAGGGCGGTCTTCCAGTGGAGAGGAGTCCAGTATGTGCTAACCATACCGAGGAGGGGAATGAAGATGATGAAGGTAGTGTTAAGCCAGTTAACATGCTTGTACCAGTTACCCCAGGTGATGGGGAATTCGGTGATGTGTGGCTTTTTCAAGTCATACTTGCCCGACCGGAGTGGCTTGTAATCTTTGGTGCCATCAGGGAAAGCCGAGGCGGCGACGGGCCCGGAGGCGCTCGTCGAGTCGGAAGCCATGTTGCAAATCGACGGATCCAGAGATCGAAGATGATGGACGGAAGAGGGAGTGGGAGAGGGAGAGGGAGATGATGGAATTATACCAGCAAGGCCTTGTCGATGAAGAGGCACTTGGGTTTGGCGAACGATGAGGTTGAAGAGGGAAGGAATATGGAAGAGATAAGACGACCAGCTTTAAGGGAGATATATTTATTAATTTTTTGGCGGGAGGAATGAAGAGGGCTATGGCATGTATTCGGTATGTATTATGCAGTAGAAAGTGGGTATGGGGACGATTGGGTGGGACGTTCAACCCTGCGATTCTTGCGTCCCTGCGTCCGGGTGGGCGGGTGGCAAGAACTGGAAGGTATACCTGATGTATTTCAAGCTCCAATCACGCCAACCCAAACGTGTCTAAACCTTCAGTAGATAGTCCTTTCGGTACCTCGTGCGGTACTCAGGAATGACTTTAGCCCCAACTTGCCTCGAACCTCCTGTCTTTGACCTTAAAGCGGTGTGTTCCTCTGGCGGGAAGCTTTTTTCGACTAGTTCTGCAAAGGTATTTGTTGTTGTAATTGTTGATAGACGACGTTTCGATTAAAACGCCTGATAGTCGGTCGATGATTTGCCCAACTGTTAAGCAAAGATGCTAGACAGTCACCACTTTTACATAGATTCACGAAAACAGGTAACTCAGAACCGAGGAGGATAGCATATGACAATTACATACAGATGACGACCGTGGAAACCTGGTTTGCTTGGACCTGATAGGGCCCTGTGATACATGGAAATGCTGGGGTTGAAGGTTCGAAGGTTGAAGGTTGAAAGTTGAAGGTGGGCAGGGTGGGGAGCTGGGAAAGGGAAAATATCGCTGTTTCAATTTTACTATGCTACCGTACCTTCTGTGTACCTTGTGTCTTGGTAGAAAAAGCTGACACATGCGCGTGAGGCGATACAATGCGACTGTGTGACATACCAAGTACCTGACAGATTGCGACTGCCTACGGAAGTGACCTTTGCTTGGGCAAATAGCAAGCAATGCAATGCGCTTCCTTCCGTACATCCTTCGACGTTGTCTGAAATTTTGTTGAATTGTTGGGGAAGTGCTATGGTGGCGGTTACGAAACCGCAAGCGCATCCACCAATCAGAAGCCATGCATAATCAAGGGTATTTCCGCTTTAGGAATTATTAAACAGGCCATCATTCCTCACCTGGTGTACCTCCGTATTTGGTCTCTGTTACGGCAAATCTGTATTACCTAACTGGTCAGTTGTACCTACCTAGGTTCTTCATCGAAAAATGGCTATTAGGAAAAATGACCTCTTCAAAACAGGGTTTCTTTAAGACCAACCGAGACAACCACATTTACATTCACATTCACATCTTGAATCTAGCCTCGGTACTCACCGATAAGTCCCATTGCTACAACCTCCAAGCTACAGAACCATGAAGTGCAAGTCAGCCGGTAAACCACATTCGGTATTTGCGTAGGAACAGCTAAGAGAATGATACTTTGCCCTTGCATGAACCTAGCTCTTACGTGTAGTGGCACGGAAATCTTCGACGTAAGCTCTTCAGCCCCCTTCCATATAAGGCTACGCATCCATCGCTCCCATCCAACCCATCCTACTCATCCTTCCAAATCCACACTTCATTTGATAAGGGAGCTCTCGATAGCTCGGGCACACGAAGTTATGGTGTATAGGATATCAATGCCGCTATGACGTCGCAAAGCTAGACAGACCGAGGCAAACCTTTCTTCAAGATGAATCAGATAAGAGATGCCGATGCGGAATATGTAGGTAATAGATCCGGATAGCGTTTTGCTTTACAGGAGCTTTCTCCACATTATATTCATCCTTGCTTGTCCTCCCCCAACAAACGGATAGAAAACCTCTCACTTATCATTGGTCCCTATGTGGGGCTTCGGGAAGGAGGAAAACTTGAAACCGCCCTATGAGCGGTTAAATATTGTCACAAGTCTCCATATCTTCTAGAACAACCTTAAACGCCCCACATGGGTTCCTGATTGGATTAAGCGAAGAAGCGCCACTCCACACCCATGCGCCCCATATTCCTAGATCTTACTGAGCCTCTTTTCCTTACATAACCTCGATTTCACCTCATAAACGTCAAGCTACTCTCCTGCTGTATCAAATTGAGGACTGGTGTTATTCTTTCTGTAGTTTGGTAATTCAGCACACAGAGCTTAAACATAGACTCGACCTAGGTAGTCTCTGTCAGCGTAAATTCAAAGTCCCTGTAAAAATGTACAGTAATCTATTGTAATGAACACGATCTGTCACATACGATTACTATGCACAACCGATGAAAATTCAAGGCTATCCAACGCTATAAGTTTTATTCGGATATTCGAAATCTCGCAGCCGGCTTATCATGGACGATGCATACTTACGGTTCGAGATTGGATCGATTCATAGTGTACCCGTTAACATTTCGCCCTTATATTCTTTCAGGAACAGAACCGTTCAACCGGCGCTATTGTTAGATGACAAATAACGGCTACTATCTATTGATTAAAGAGCTACGATAACTGCAGGCTCACGCATAGACCTTATAACAAACCATAAATAAGATAGCAATGTTATGGAATATAATGAGAAAAGGGCGGTAACCCGTCAGTTTAAATATTTTCCTAGTATGATACTATATTACTTTACTCCAATAGCTCCCATCCACGGTCGAGATCCAGTCACCTAGCACTCAAACCCTCATCTAACACATGCATATCTAAAGCAGAAAGCTAAACGAATACCTAGGTGCCCAGGTAGTCACATTAGACACTCTCCCGTATCTCACTTTCCAATAACACACAAAATTTCTAAAACATCAATGAAGGTGATGAGAAACAAAAAAGTCTACCCAACATTACCCAAATTTCGATACATAGCAAATCAAATAGAGGCCAAGAAGCCCGGTATCTCTGCCGCAGCACAGCATCGACAACTCATAATTCTAACTGTTGAGACTCTCATCTCATCCCATTATCGGACCATATTCACACACCATCGACAGATACCCACTTCCCGTGGATTAGAACTCACCACGTGTATGCTTACCAGTAAATGGGATCTAACAGAATCCCACAAAGGCTAAATCAAAATCTATCAAATACCGGCTGGAGTCACACAGGTATAAAGAGGGTTTCGGAGCTTTGCAATACTCTCGACGAAGTGTTTTGCTAATCCTTTATTTTCTCCGGTATATCCCACTGCCTAGATACTTCCAAGAACCGAACACTCCATCCCCTTGACCATTATCCTCGTAAGACTTCATTTTTGTGAGACATATTAAATAATCGTTAGATGAACAATATGGTAACGATGCTTCTATTTGTACATTGATTTTTCATCCCATCCCGCCATCCGATAGATGTAAATGCCCCCCAAGAAAGATTCATGAAACTGGATATCCTAAAATATCAATCCAAAATTGCATTATGCATAAATGACTCCGTGCGCCGCTGTTATATGTATGTGTATTCAACAGCCATTTCCAAATGCGCATATATCTCAATCGCAAATTTCTTAGGCTTGAGATGCCACATTCGTTGTCGGGACTGTCGTAGAGGGTTCTAGCTCTTCGTCGGAGAAGTTTAGTTCTCGAGGAAAATCGTCTTCGTATTTCGATCCGATACCCGTTAATTCAGCTGGCAAGTTTGATGCTTCTGTTGGTTGCGGTGGTATAACCGTACTGTCGTGTGTATAGTGATTGGGTAGCTCAATTTCTTCATCTTCATCTGCAGAAGGCTGGATGGCCTCGTTGGCTTGGTGAGGTGCCAGTATTACGGACCTACCCGCGTCCCCTGGCTCGTCGAACTGTGCTACTCCGGTTTGTCTCCAAGCTTCAGTTTCGCTCCGTGGTCGCGAAACTTCCAAAGTTTGCTCCTCAGCCAGCGCAGCCGTCGTCGTAGGGCCGTCAGTAGGTATGACAGCTTCTGTATTGTCGTCAGTGAAAGGTAAGGCCTTTTCGACGTCCTTGGCGGCTACCTTAGGCGGTTTGTCGGCGCTAGTTGCCAACGCGGCTTCTTTCGTCTGGTTTTCACCACCAGTCGTTCGAGTTCCTTCCGCCGCTGATTCATCGACGTCTCGTTGCACTTTCTCAATTACATCTGCCGTCGTCTGTCCTTCTCTTGAAGCATCGGCAGCCTGCTCTTTCGATTCCGTGGCATTGGTCGTCGAATCTGTGACGTTATTGGGCCATACCTCGCGTTGTTCAAAGTAGGGCGGGCTATACATGTCGTGGTTACTCGGCAATGATCTAGGCGGAGATCGTCCCCTCGATGGGTAGTAGAACGGGTCGTCGGAGAAACCTGGCGACGTAGCATGTGTATTACCGAAGTTGGAAAATGACCAAGCATCCCGAGGCTGAGTTGGTTTGATTTGCAGATGACCGTTACCTTGATACCCGTCCACCGTATATTCTCTCATAGAAAATCCGTCGTCGACAGAAATCGAAGGCACCGTTTGCCTATCATAGTCGTCATCGTGAGTGCGCTCGGGGAATAGCTTCAGTAGTACGGTAGCTTGAAGTCGGACACGTGGATCCTCGTGCAAGCAATACTCCACCATGGTGCGATAGAAATCCGGGACTTCGATCTCGGGACTCAAACGAAGTGGACGTCGATGCGCTTCCGGCTCGTCCTCCAACGTCGCGAGCGCCCACAATACCATTCCTAGCTGGTAGAGATCGGATTTTACACCGATGTACATCGAGATCCGCTGGTTACTGTCGATGAGTGGAGTAGCCTCCGGAGGTTCCCACCCGACTGGGCAACCTCGTCTGTTAATGTCTATAATTTTTGCGTTGTCGTTGTAATCGATGACAATGTTAGAGAGTGTAAGATCGCCTTGTACAAACCCGGCCTCATGGACGTCCGATAGGCCCTGGACGATCTGCCTTGCCCATTTCTCTCGAAGAGACCACGGCAGGAAACGACCTTCTTCTTGCGAATCGTAAATCACGTCGATAAGCGCACCCTTCTCTGCATAGTTGATGAGTAGGCCCTTGACGGACTCATCCTCATCGTCAACCACAACGCCATTAAATTCGATAACGTTGCGGGAGAAATGCAAGGAATTGAGGGCGTTGACTTCGTAGAGGAATTCGTCTACTGTGTCTGGCCCTGGTATTTCTTTCTTAATGAGTGTCTTCCCATCAACACGGACCTTGTAGACGAAGCCTGACATGTGAGAGTCGAATACAAGATCTCTCTCCCGGACACGTCGACATTTCAAATGCTGAATCATGCGGACGGTGGGGTAATTGATGATCTCCTGTGAAGCCTATCGTTAATATGCGTCAATATCTCAAAAAAGATGACCTACGTTGACATCTTCCACCACGTGCACGTGCAGTCTTCCATCCGTCGTCTGCAGCTTAAGATTGGTGACTGTCGGGTAGAATTGAATATCCTGAAGGCTTTCGCGTATAGCCTCGTAAATCTTGGCACTCTTCTCTCTTTGAAATTTGATATGTAGTAAATCCTTCTCTAGAGAGTCATCTGGGGCATTTCGATAATCTAGGGAGATAGTTACCCGTCTCCACACATGTTCTTCTTCGCGATATGTGACGAAAAACTTTTCTCTCCTGGATTTATCTCGGAAATGCATACTCAGGTTGAGAATCCATTTCCGCTCCAGCTCGTCGTTGATGATTGCATCATACTGAGACGATGTAAAGGATTGGGCATCGATAGGCGTTCGCGATTCGCCGCGGGTGAGTACCGGTCGGAGTAGGCCACGGTGCTCCGGCGCGGCATCCGGAACTGTATCCGGGGTTAAATTGGCAGTGTTGGCATCTTGGAGGCTTAAGAACTGTTTTTCGTCGATAGGGGTCTGAGGAGCTGATGCTTTTGGTGATTTGGGCTGAGAAACGACGGTGTTAGGGCTAAGCGAACCCCGAGAACCCCGAGAATTATCAAGAAAGTCAGGCGCACTCGCGCGCGGAAGAGGCTGGTCCACATGGGAGACGCTGCGTTGAATACGCATGCGTCTATCAACCGAAACGGCCCTGCGTTCCACTGACGTAGGCTCGATAACCTCGAGCTTCTCCCTCACTTCAGACTGCTGTCTCTTGAAGGTCTTAGCGCGGGGCAGGCCCGGAACCACCTTTCTCGAAACCCTGCGCAACAAGCCCGAACTACTAGGTGAAGAGTCTAGAGACGCCCTAGGTTCTGCTTCAGGGTTCGTTATTTGGGACGTTGGCGCATGGTTGTTGTCCTTCCCCAGAATCTTCTTCCACATGTTAGTTAGTCTACCATGTTCCGACGATGGCGGGGGCTCATGCGACGGCAAGCCTGCCTGTGCTGCCATGACGGCGGTGTTTGAATAAAACAGCGCGCTATCGTTCAAGCTTCATGGACCTGGTCTGTTCTGCGATTTCCGCTATTAAGAGAATTTGGAACGAAGGACTGTGCTGAGTCCGCAGCTATAGCCGGCGGGGCAAGCCGAGTTGTAATAGCGACGTGTTGGCGTGGCAATGGTGACTCCAAGTCGACCGTGGTCCAAGTTCGACCCGACTTGGAAATTCGAGTGTATTGAAGATTGGAACGGACTGCGAGATTGTTTAAAGGGCGGGGAGAACAGATACAAGAAGCAAGGCGTAGCGGACCCGGGCTAGGCAGCTGATGTTGTTGCTATGCGAGATATAATAAGATATGAATGTAATGTATGTGTATGTAGGAGGAAACTGGACTAGGTATGTGGTCATGTATGTAGTCATGAGCGGCTTAATGCAAGCAGACCCAACGTCGAGGGGTCGAGGGGTCAAGAGACTAAAGGGAAGCTCAGAGGTAAGGCTGTCGAGACCCTATTGGTAGGTAATTGGCGACGACGGTGGTGGCTCAGATATGCCGACATTCGACATTCGACATCGACATGGGCAACGAGATAATATGTGTATGTAATGTATGTGTATGTGTATGCGCGCGTGTCCTTGTCTTTCTGTTTTCTGCTTCCTGCTTCTAGCCTTCACAATTATGTCAAGAGCCAGGTATAATTCCCCGGCCTCTAACTGCTGCCTGTCTATGTAGACGGGATGCAGGAGATATGCAAGCTGAAGTTATTCTAGAGAACTCCGCTTTCGGGGTACAGGACGATATAGCCATTTGAAAGTGACACTTGGTTCGAGGTAATTGTAAGAGAATAAAAAAAAATTGAGCGAATATAGAAATTGGAGGCGGCCCGAGTTCTACGCAGTACGAAGGACCATTGAGGTTGCACCTTACCTCACAGCAACCCTGCCTCAAACCCTGCCTATCCTACCTTCCCCCGGTATGTAAGGGTACATGTATCTAGGTACTCGATGTATCCATGTGGAGTGCTCTATCCTTGCTAGTTGTACAAGTACTTGCGAGCTGTTCCCGCGACGAACAACGCAGCACAAGGACCAGAGACAGGCACTGGCGTTAAACTTAACTTACCTTATCTGACTATGCCTGGTTAGTATTAGTGACTTAGATGTACTGCCAGCAAGTTGCCATATTGCCATGGACCGGGGTCGTATCGGTCTGCCTGGTCTACCTTTTTTTCGATGATCTCGCGGGGCTACAATTGATTTTCTTCTTCTCCCAAAGCTCTCGGCCGTCTTTTAGAAAAGTACATACATCATCGCTGTATAAGTAATTCGCATTCCCATTTTGTTCCAATTCGGTTCGCATATGTTGTCGCTTATCAATTGTGGACGGATGAATTCGGAACATATACAACTTTCCTTCAATGGCAGCGTGAAGACGTTATAACGAGCATGGGAGGTCGTCAGACATGGTATGCAAGGTTGCTCTTGTGGAGTATTGCCTATAAAATTGGTGGTCTAAAACGATTTGGGTGGTGGAGAGCCCTGGAAGATCTTTTTTTTCTCTTTTTTTTTTTCTTCTTTCGAGTGCCAATTCAGCTTCGTCGCTATGTCGATATCAGACCCCTTCTCAAATCCCTCCCTCCAAAACTGGTCATGCCGCCGTGGTCCCCTTTCCGCTTGGTGGGGGTATTCCCTAGGCCTTTTCGCTAGGCCATTCAACCAAGTCGGGAAAATCAGGATGATTCATTGATGTGTTGTACAAAGATGCTAGTGGTCGATCCCGAAAAGAGGGGTGTCTGGGACGAATGCTTAGGAGAAGGGGATACCGGTAGGAAGACTGAATCGAAAGTGTACAATCGTACAACCGAGCCGGCATCAATGGACCTTGGTGGCTTTTCGTGGCCTTCGACGTATGTATATCTACGTATATCTGCGTATATCTACGTATCGCATGACCAGGTTTTGCACTGCGAGCACTCGAGGGTTATGTATAAGTGAGATTGATACCCAAGTGTCTCAAGACCCTGCCTGCGATGACTTAGTCTATCCGAAGGCTAACCAAAGACGAACCGACAACTACACGCTCTACACTTATTTAGCTTCCTATCAGCGTCTATAAGCACTAGCTTCCGCTTAGGAATATACGTCAGCGACGATTCTCTATAACAACATTGAACGAATGAAGGGGAAATAGTCAGAATTGGCGAGTTATAAATTGCATAGGACACATGTATGACTTCACATACACGTGGAGCCATCTAAGCATCTAAGCATCTAAGCATGAATCCTTCCTATATCTGCACATACACCGCTGTCCCATTGCGCTCACCGACTTTACATCATTGCATCCGCAGATACCGTCTTGCTACAACAAGGCTGGTAAACAACCCTTATGCCCTATGTACCTACATGTGTCTACATATGTAGATAAGTTCCCGAATGCAGTTCGCAACTTAGGTTCCTATTCCATTCCCAGGATCTTCCTGACTTCGCCTGCTTTGACAGGTCATATATTTAGAATAGCATTATTCCTTGACGTTGCCCTAAGCGCGAAACCCGGGCCGGACCTAAGCTAACGCAAGAGTTATCCGCTTGCCAACATCGACGGCTAGTCATGTGGGCCAACGAAGCACTATACATATCACTACCTATACATATCGTAGCTAGGTAGATATTCATAACACATAGTAGCGCATGGTAAACATACACAAACACGAGCACGAGCCGTACATGATCGGAGACGTACCAGATGTCCATGGGTTCGTATGATAATATTAAAAAAAGATATGACGTGTGAAGAGTAAAGCGAACACCCTTAAGGAGAAACGAACCGGTTCACCAAAGCGAGTTCGCCAACCTACATCACAAATCCTGCAATCATGTACGGAATGTCATATCATATACGTATAGTCAGCTTATAAGTCAGAAGTTAGAAGTCTTCTCGAAAAGTTCACCCAACCTCTCAGTCTATCACATCCCGTCACATCCCCCTGTCGAACACCACCGGCGATGCGTTGTCCAAGGGGGTTAGAGAATGTCGTCAGCCCACGCTAGGTAGATCAACAGTTTAGGGCTGGACCCAAGCCAAGATCCCGCTTTGCTCGATCCCCTCCCCCTCCCATCCCGCAAATACCTACCTGTACACATATGGGATTATCTTCCCAAGCCGCTTGACATATATACGTACCTCATATACTACAGTAGCTGTATAGGTAAGTATACATAATATACGTGCCCCCCCATTTCTCCCCGTGGCCGAAGAGGGAAGAAAAGGTTCGATGCGCTTCCCTTCCCGGGTGCTACCCAATCTAAGGCCACGTTAGCCCAGGTGGCCGTTGGAACCACGCGACTGCGCTAAGAGTGCTACCGCTATCGTCACCGGGAGAAGGTGTCTAAGGAATTGGGCAGCGATGCGTGCGATAGCTTCTAACAGCTCTCTGTCTCTCTGCCAACCTACCTGCCTACCTACCTAGAACGACATTAGAAAACAACGGCAGAAACAACACAGACACACACATGTCCGAAAAGCGAGGCTGCTGCTTGAGGACAACTGGCCGCCAATGCGCAATCGTGGGAAAGTAAGCACCCAATACTGGTCCTTCTATCTAACCTACGTCCTCCTTTTCTCGCTCCCTGCATGACGACAATCTTGTAAGATCCTCGGCGCCTCCAATTCGCGAATCGCACGCAACGCTGCACGAAGCCGCTTCGTCGAACCCTCCCCGGGACCTTACTGATCGTCATCTGGGCCTCGCCCGTAGGGAAATCTCTCATTTTCCCATTCTACCTTTCCATCGTCGATTCCCTCCCACCCCCCTTCTCACCTCTCACTTCTCACCTCGCACAACGCGCACGCACGCACGCACGCACCTCAGGCTCTTACTGTCCCCCCCAGCCTCAGTCCCCCTCTTCCAGCATCTCAATGACGATCGCAGAGCCTTGAAAGTGTAAAAACTGCCAGCGCCGATCTACGGGTACCTACCTCAAGCAGTATTACCAGCACAACTCGAAGGTGGGAGAGGGGAAAAAAAAAGGGAAAAGGAATAGAGATCGCGGCATCTCGCCCTGCATTGGCTCCCGCGGGCTGGTCCTTTCCCTCTCGCCTCGGCCTCCAATGGATTTCGCTGGCATCGCTATAAGCCCCCCCCTTCAATTATTAATTACTCCAAGTCATACATAGTACATCCCATATATACTACGCACACATTCAATGTCGTCTCGGTAAGTTCAGCCATAGCACGCACGTACAATACCCAGCCCCTACGTACATTCAAGACCTGCGACGAACGTATGAGCCCTCCCTAGATACCAAATCTCTAGACAGCCCTCCGAGCAAACGCACGTAGCTAGAGTGGTTCCCGAGTCGGGCTTTTTAGGCACGTAATCATCGTAAGAATTGCAACGGAAAATCTCACGTTTCTCGGCTGTCCCTCGTTGATCGAGGTGGTCAGCAACAACATTACTACCACCTAACGTACCTCATACCGAACATCCCACATCCTATACATATGCCATAGTACCTCGTAAGCAAGCAAGCAAGGAGGATAAAAAAACGGGGAACCATATTTCGAGGAATTGACTTCTGACAAGGCAGCGCCACGCCGGACCAACGTCCGAAGCTGTCTCCAAATTCCGAGCTCTCTCTCTCGCTCTATCTCTCATACAGCTGGCTGGCTGTATAATACGTCCGCATTCGCCTACCTCCGACCCGAGCCAGTGAGCCAGAGCCCCAGGGACCAGTAGGCAATTAAGAAAACCCGCAGGACGTGGGCGTCTGACGCAACAGCAAGGTAAGTAAAGCTATAGAATATCGTTAAAAGTGTGGGAACTCGAATGCGACCGCCTGCAGACGGCGGCGGCATACGGGAGTGTCTCAACGCTCTACGCTCTACGCTAAATCCCCACGCGAATTGACTACCTGCACGCTTTTTTTCGCCTAAATTCCCATCCTCTGGCTCCAGCAAAGGACGCGGCGGCGTAACTTGGCACCTCAAAGAGTCATTGACGGGTCTTCTGGTCACAGGTCTCGGGGCGTAAATCACTAGCGCTTCGGACGTTTTGACACGTTGCTACCATAAACTTTCGTCACTTTTTAGTTCGTGACTTTTTTTTTCTTTTCTTTTGATTTCCTCTTGCCGCTATGGAGTATATGAGTGGAATAAAGGGGAGAAGAAAGCGAGCAAGGACACAAAGCAAAGCCTACGCGCTCCGCCACATGGTCCGCCTGCCTTCCCTATTCCACTATCTGCAAGAGAAGTACGGGTAGGTAGATCGTATGATACAAAAGTGCAATGCTTCAGAAAGATGTGAGGAGTGAGGATTACGTTTGTATGGTTGGTAGTGGTTAGTGGTTGGATGGGTTTTCCATGCTCCAAGCCGTTTCGTCGAGTCATTGTCTTGCCGCCTAAACGCCCGTCTGATGGCCCAATCCCGCAAATGCATTACTGTTAAAAGTCTATAAAACATGCATGTCGACGATGGGGCTGTGGGAATGCCGTGGGAGTGTACTAGTCACTCCGCCTTCCGCCTCGTCTCCTATTCGTCTTTCTCGCCTTTTTCGCTCTCCGCTTTCGCGTCGTGTTCCTTCTTCCATTCGCAGATCTTGCATCGATTCGCTTGTTCCCGGTCTAGATTGGGGAAGACGAGCTCAAAAACCTCGTTGTACCAGCTGGCTGGACGGCCTTCGATACCCTCCTTGATGTTCTGCATGATAATGTTAGCTTGAACCGTAGCATTGGGCTATCGTCGCCCGGCTTGGGGTACCCACCTCGGGAAGCTCTAGCCAGTCGGACATATTATCCTCTGGGAAGATGATCATCTTACAACCAGCCCGCCTTGCCGCAACCGTCTTCTCCCGCAATCCCCCTATCCTAAGAACTTTGCCAGTCAGGGTAAGCTCTCCAGTCATTGCAATTGTGGGGTCAACTGGAGCCTCCAATGCCAATGATAAGAACGATGTCGCCATCGTGATGCCGGCTGACGGCCCATCCTTCTGCACTGCGCCCTCCGGCACGTGTAGATGAATCTTGGCCTTGTCGAAGAAGTGGTTGTCGGAGAACTGCTTAGCCATGAATGCCTTGGCGAAAGAGTAGGCAATGGCGGACGATTCCTTCATAACTGTCTTAAGGTTACCCGTGATCTCCAAACCCGCACGGCTGCTGGGTCTCAGTGCAGACTGCAGAATGGATTCTATGTACATGGCAGAGCCGCCTAGTTGGGTCCATGCGAGACCCATCGCGACGCCAGGTGGCGTAACGTCGTACAGACGGTCCGAGGTGAATATGGGAGGACCAACGTAGTCCTTGAGGTTTTCCTTGCTGATCTCAACGTGTACCGAATCGGGCACCTTGAGGGGCACACGCGGCTTCGCCGTAGTCTCTTTCTCGGATGCCTCGGGAGAAGTAGAATCCTGGTCCTCCTTCTCCTTCTCCTTCTTCTCTGACTCCTCTAAAGCAGCCTTGCCATCGTCCGTGAGAGCTGCAGACTCGGGTAAAACCTCTTCACCCAGGTCTTGAACAATCTTGAGCGCTGACTTGCGGTATACTTTTTCGATCTGCTTTTTTAAATTTCGAACGCCCGACTCGCGGCAGTACGACTTGATTAACTCATCGATCGCCTCGTCCGTTAGGGTGACGTCTGCCTCTTTCAATCCGGCGAGCTCCTTCGCTGCAGGGGCGAGGTACTTATCCGCAATCGCCCTCTTCTCATCAGAAACGTAACCGGAGAGTCTGATGACTTCCATACGGTCCAAAAGAGGTCTGGGTATCGTGTCGGTCATATTTGCCGTGCAAACGAACAAAACTTTGGAAAGATCAACGGGGACGTCCATGTAGTGATCTAGGAAGGAGTTATTTTGCTCTGGGTCGAGTAGCTCTAGAAGGGCTGAAGAAGGATCGCCTTGATAACCTCGGCCAATCTTGTCCACCTCGTCAATTAATATCAGAGGGTTTTCAGTCTGACACTTCTTTAAAGCTTGAATGACTCGTCCGGGAAGTGCGCCGACGTATGTCCGTCGGTGACCCTTGATCTCGGCCACATCTGTGAGACCGCCCACGCTAAATCTGTAGTATTGGCGATTTAGAGCCCTGGCAATTGACTTGCCTATACTTGTCTTACCGACACCAGGAGGTCCCACGAAACATAGAATTTTGCCTTCGACAGTACCCCGGAGTTTACCAACTGCGATAAACTCCAAGATACGATCCTTAACATCCTTAAGTCCGTAGTGATCCTCATCTAATACCTTCATCGCATTTTGTATTCCAAAGTTTTCGGCACTTCGTTGTCCCCAGGGGACCTGTGTTAACCAATCCAAGTAGTTCCTCGTCACGTTGAACTCGGACGCAGCAGGTTCGAGATGGGCAAGCTTGTTAATTTCGTCATCGAACACCTTCCGGACCGCCTCAGGCATGGCTAACTTGTCGGCCCGTTCCTTGAATTTCTCAACGAGCTTGTCCTTACCATCAGACTCGATCCCCAATTCGCGGCGGATACCCTTCATTTGTTCCATTAACCAGTATTCCCGCTGTCGCTTTGTGATCTTCTGCTCCACGTCCTTCGTAATTTTCGACTGAAGCTGTGCGTTCATAAGCTCTTTCTTAAGGACTACTAATGCCTTTTGCATCCGGTCCTCGACGTTCAGACTTTCGAGAACATCTTGTAATTCGGCAGGTTCTCCGGCAGATACAGCCGCTGCAAAATCAGCCAATTTTGCTGGCTCTGACATGACGTTTCCTGACGATTGGCTCATGGAGAATGTTGATATCTGATCCCTAAATAAACTATTCATAGAGGCGACTTCCTTAAACACGTTCACTATTTCGTTTGTGACGGCTCGAATAACTGGACTTTTAGGATCGAAAGGCTCCTCGGACAAATTGTCCACATTGACTAAACTGACCGGGTACTTTCGCAGGAACGACGTAGGCTCGTATTTCTCAGCTGTACCATCACCCTTTTGGGCCACGGCGCTCTCTTCAAAACTAGCGACTACATCGCCCTTCTTCTCCTGTTGCGGTTCCTCTTCTGCTTTTTGCGGTATCGGTTCAGGAACAGGTTCTGATTCGGGATCAGCCTTCTTAGGCTCGCTAGTGCTGGGGGGTATAAGAGTGGATAGTTTTATGCGGCGATGGGGGTATAAAATAGCTGTGAGGCTGTTCTGTTCTCCGTGTACTGGGAATGCGCTCGTAACTTGGGCAAAAACACCAGTATCGTAAACATCAGCCGGATCTCTAATTATATCCTCGTCAGCATTCTCATCCTTGAATAAGAATGCGCCAACGTAAGGTTGGCCTCGTTTAATCATCTCCAATATGGCGGCCGAGACGTGAGGGTCCTTGATAGTAATTGCCTTATAAAACCCGGGAAATAGAGGTCGCTTCGCTATAGGGATCGCCATAACCTGGGGATATACGTCGGGCACTACAGGTTTCTGCAGCGCCTTGTCGGCCGACTTACGACCTTTTCGACCTCCGTCCCCGGGCGCATCGTTACCCGACCCGGATGAACCTCCCGCCGCACTGCTTCCTTTACCATCTTTTCCGTCTTTACCATCTTTACCATCATGCGATTCTCCTTGACCTTGGCCCTTGCCGGACGGCGTGGATTCTTCGTTGGAACTTCTCGCCTCGCTTACTTCCTTTTTAGATTCATCTGTCTTCTTTTTTTTCTCCGGATTTGCTTTTGCCTCTTCCTCTGATAATGGCTCTACTGGACCATCGAAGAAGTCACTGTCTTTCTTATCTTTCCTTCTGGTGGCTGAGGTAGAAAAGCTTGACCTTAACAAAGCGCCATGCGTGTAGGGTATTGTCGGTCTTGAGCACGCGATCGGACTTTCGGTGGTGGATCGGCTGGAGGTATTTATTGAGTAGTGACGAGACGTAAAATGGGTGCGAAGCCTTGGCGCAAAGTTCGAAGGTGCTCTCACGGCAACTTGTCGTGCTAAACGTTGTCGGCACAGCATTGTGAAGAGCTTTCTAGCAGTCGAGGGAAAAATCGGTGGAGGGGGTGAAGATGATGACGGAATTGGAGGGGAGCAGGGAAGCGGGACGTTATACAAGACGAATTCAAAGTCGCAGAAAAAAAACCACCAGTCGAGATTAAAATGAAAGAGGTGGCGATCTAAAGTACAGATGGTATAGAAATTGCGGCAAAAGGCCTAAGGGTGGAAAATGCCCATTGCCCTGTCAAAAAAACGAAAAAGTGAAGGCGGCTTCTACTATCGTCTTAATCATTCTATTGGAGCTTGGACCTAAACGTATTTTCAACAAAATACATCATCGCTTTCTAAGCAGTTAAGCTAATTTTTTTGCACTAGCTCCATTAGCCACACTTATCGGAGGTTAAAAAATTGGATTCGTGCCGAGTCTTGCCGTCGGCAAATTTCGCTTTATTCCTTGTGGCTCAACTGTCTTACCTCCCTACTTGAATACCTCATGTAGTGCATACGGAATACAATTCTTCACATTAACCTCCTTTAAGTAGGGGCACTCAAGCTTCATAACCAAAGGATGTTTCCATTGGGCGTTAGCCATCAATGAAAATTAAAGAGGAGAATTTCATTCGACGAACTCCTCCCTATGGAGGTCTGGCTCCTAATCACATTTGTAGCCACCTATTATGCGAGACCTTTACGCCAGCAATGCATTCATCCAGATTTCCTAGCTCATTCCTATCGTGAATCTTGCAAATCTCCCTAAAGCAAAATATCCGCCAGAGTCGTGCCAATGCTACTAATCCTAACCACCAATAAACGCCTCCGCCGATGGATAAACCAGCTTATGCGAGCTTGTCGAAATCATTAAGGGGAAACCTGGTGGGATGGCTCTTCATAACCTCGAAGTAAAGTGTAACTTTGCGTCCGGTGATAAGCTGTCTTTTCGGGCATTTTCTTTCTGTTCTCCTGCTGTTCCTCCACCCATAGCTTATACTCAGAGGCCTTATCTCGTTGATCTTCTTGACGTAGCATCGCTAGGGCCGCAGCCTTGTCTTGTTCGGCAACTTCTTTCATCGCCTCATTGATAGCGTCCATTATCTCCTTACGGCGTTCTTCCAGATTGGTCGGCTGTTTCGATTGCTTAGTCGCTTTATGACAGAGACGGCATTCTGCCTCAACCTTTGGAGCATCAGGTCCAGATTGGCACTTCCACCAGCCGCCTTTTTTAACGCGGAATTCGTATTGCCACTTGGGGTGAGGTTCATGCCACATCTTGTCCCACTTTGGCTTATCGTCCTTCAATCTTATTCCTTTTTCCACCGTGCCAAAAGCCTCGAGAAAGTTTGTCCATCGAGACTCAATATCATCTCCTTGCACTGGTATTTTGAGGAGCGGGAACCAATCTGGTATATTGTCGTTTTTAGGCTGACTACGGGAGGGTCCAAATAGGAAGGGTGCGGCCGGCAGGCATAGTTCGGATTGAGGCGCCTCTACCTGGAGTGCGCTCGGGAGAGATGAGTGTGTTGAGTTTGAAGGGTCAACATCTTCTAGGCCGGCAGCTGTAGCTTTGTCGAAAGGAATAATGTACAGCTTTGGCGGTGAACCAAGAAAATACAATTGGCTGCTTCGGGGTATATCATCCTTGGGAAGTGATCCATCTGAACCAAGCAAGCGCTCGACTGTTGAAGGTGTTCGTGGTGGCTGTTGGCTTCGACGTTTCAGAGATTCTGAATAGTGGCGGCGAATAGAAGCATAATTCTCGCAGCCCTCGATACTCGTGAATGAGTAATACATCCTCCGTATTTCGGCAAAGAGTACTCGATCATCTTGAGGAGTTTCATCTTGAGGAATTTCATCACTATTCTTCTCTTTATCCTTATTTGACTTTCTCTCCTGCTCGATTTCTTTTGCGATGGACCAGGTCTCTTCCATTACTTCTCGGAGAGCAGTAGACCGTTGAATATGTTGGTCCGTAAATTCCTCAACGTCGCGTAATCCTTTCCCAGGCGCTCTCTTAACATCGTCCAGGTCTAATCGCGGGACAGGGGGTGGGGGGTATTTTTGCCATCCATCCCAAATTGGTCTTTCAATAAGAGAGGAAAGCGATCGATTGCTACCTGACTCTTCAGAGGCGACATTAGAGAAGTAGTATGGAGCACTAGGCGCCGATCTAGTTGGAGGCGCATGGTAGTGGCGTGTTGAAATAGTAAATCTGCCGTTGGAACTATCGTCCAAGTCTATGGCGAACTCCGCGCTCGATTTATGCGTAGTATCCCTGGCTTCCATCTTATTTACACCCTCCCCCCACTCCATGACAATCTGTCTATGGTGGGAGGAAAGTGCGCTAATTAAATTATAGGGACATGAGATTTTGACGAAGGAACAGGTAGGATATTAATTGTCCAAGTAATGAATTGAAGAAGCGCCGAAAAAGGTTCAGAAGAAATCGCGATTGGCGTTCGATTTAAGTTCAAACTTGTAGTGCTTCTTATCCCCTTATTAGCTGTACATGCGTCCGAGTCGAAGATCTAAGTTGTCTCGAAAGTCGAATGAGGGAAGGTCGAAGGGAGGTTGAAGAGAGATTGAAGTGATTATTATAGAAGGAGAATATTGGATCTCGGTAATATTCACAAAGAAACAAATTCAACTGGGCTTATCCGTGAATTTTGGTTTGGATTTCCTTCTGGCGGCTGGAATACAAAATGGGATAAGACGAAGGTGCGTGAGGGAGTGACAAGAACTGTGTGGATAGTGTACACACTGCAAACTGAACGAAATAGTATGTACGGTTGGCTAGTGCGTAAAAGTTGTATGCACACTGACTGTAAAGAATTAGCAGGAACCTTTCTCAATGAAAGTGACTACCAATTTTCAAACGGTCCGCACACCGAGCCGCCAGTTGAGCCGCATGTCAAGCTCTTGCCATAGGGTGGTTTTGGCAGTTTGCATTGGTGTGTGAACCTGTGACTGTGAAAACCTTCACGCTAATAGAGGTCCAACAACAACTTTTTCTCGTTCTTGCAAGGCTTTCTCCCTCTCTTGTGCCATGATCTGCTTTCGCTCCTTTCGTCTTCGGTCCGCATCAAGGTTAGCAAAGCGTCCTCGAGCACCATGTCGCAATTTCGTTATCATGTCTGCAGCCTTTCCCTTTGTAATATCCATTGCTGTTAATTTGTCCTCCTTCCCTCGCAACTTATTGAGAAATTCCAGTTGATTATCTGTAGGAGGACTTTTACGCCAATTCTGATATCTTGAGATAAGGTAATGGGGATATTGTTCTGAGGCATATTTATCGCTTCCATGTACAGCATCGACCAGGGTGGGCGCTTGGAGTAGTTTTCGAGGTTTAGCATATGGAGACTTCGCTACACCTTCAGGAAGAGCCCGGACCTCCCAGGCAACGAAATTGTCCTTGCCGGCCATTTCCAATCGTATATAAGTCCCACCTGGTCCTGACAAAATCCATTTGGTCAGCCCAACTTGTACCCACGCGTTCTGGCTAATTGATCGAATATGCCTCTCGCCAGATGTGTCTGATATCAAGTCGAAGACCGAATTATAATCGACGAAGGTAACTTTCGCGATCGGTTCGCTCTCCCCGGTCTCTCTCGTGCTCTTCAGACGCCGCATATCTTCTACGGATGCTTTGTCGACTAACTCGGACGGGTCAAGGCCAAACAACGTAGGAGTTGTTACTATGCCGGTAGCTAGACTGGATACCATGTCGATGATATGACAGTCTTTTTTATCCGGATGAAGTCGCATACCTCTCCCAATCATTTGCACCAATAAATTGCGGGAGCGAGTCGGCCGTGCTAGAATAATACAGTCGATGTTGGGGATGTCTGTTCCTTCGGTGAAAACGCCACAGTTAACTAATACTGGGTATTCTTGCTTCTTAAAGTCGTCTATGAGTTTACTCCTCTCGATGTTCGGAGTTTCACCAGTCACGAATCTGGCATCGACGCCGAATCGACGGAAAGTTTCAGTCAACCCATCGACATGGGAAAGGTCCACACAAAATACCAAGGTAGATTTCCTCCCCGAAGCCTTGGCAAGCCAGCTACGGACGGTTACTTCGTTCACCTGTTTAGTATTCACGACCCGAGATAATTCGCGGGTTTGAAAGTCGCCATTGCTAGCGCTGCCAACCTTCGAGATGTCTGCTTTTGTCTCGACCGTAGTGAAGATGACGTCTGACAGCCACTTGTCCCCTATCATGTCGACATAGTCTTTATGATACACAATCTCATCGATTGCGGCGCCCAGCCGTAACCCGTCAGTTCGAGAGAAGGTTGCAGAAACGCCAACAAGTGTAGGAGAGTCATCCTTCTTTTCATCCAGGCCGAAGTGCTCTAGAGTTTTCAAGTACTGAGGGGCGACTATATGGTGAGCTTCATCGACAAGCACCAGCTTAAACCGGCTAGGATCAAACTTCTCGATACGTTCTCCGGAGTTAATACTCTGGATACTGGCAACCGTGATATCTGCAGCTCCCGAGGCGTGCATGTTGCCCATCTCTATTTCAACACTCATGTGCGGGTAAGCGTTGGTACAATGCCTCGCTGCTTGTTCCACCAGCTCTCGCCTATGAGCCAAGATTAACGTCTGCCTAACCTCATCCGAATTAGGCTTGATCCGGTCAATCAATTGAGTGAAGATGACAGTCTTCCCAGCACCTGTAGCCAGCGATATTCCCAATCGTTTATGTCCATTTTTCACAGAGGTTAAGACGGATTGAATACATTCTTCTTGATAGTCCCGGAGGCTTATTTTTTGCAATGTGCGAGTGGCGTCGGAGGCGTAGGTCCTAAACGGAGGCGGAATTTTCGTCCGATGATAACCCTTCAGTAGGAAACGACATATAGATGCCGTTGGAGATAGCCACTTTGCAGACAGAGGTGGCATGGCATATCTAATGGAAACCAGGATGATGTTGAGACAAGACTTGATGAGGCTTGGTGTTGAAGTTTGAGATTAAAAGTCTTCGGTGGAGTTGGGCAATAAACGAACAGACCAATAACCCAATTGGGATAAAGCGAATACATAGATAGAATGGAAAGGGGTAACTGAGACAGATATCGACTTCTCTACGCATTTACGCACAAAAGAAACACACGATATTGCCATGAAAAAATTTATCTGCGTATTTTATATGTACTAGTCTAAGTTGATCATTTGGCAAATTTGTTTTCCTGAGTTTTTCTGATATTTCATAGGCTAGACATGCACTTATGCATACATGTTATATTGGATCGGAGACTTAGACGTGAGAATACCGGATACTTACCTATTTATCGAGGCTTTACATATAAAAGTTAACCGGCCATATCATTCGCAGTTTCTCAGTCTCTTGAACTGTCTTCACATTTAATAAGCCTCCCACCTCCAGCCAGACCTTACAGAATGAGGAATATGAATTACATAATAACGAATCTTGTGAAAGACGTTTTTTGAACGGAATAGTCGAAGTTGATTAAAATTTTCTTAATGATGGGAACCTCCATTTTTGGTACATCTCACAGCTACGGATAGTTGCATGTACGCTTCCCACGATCTTGTACGGGGGGATTCAAGGGACTGGTTTCTACATAAAGAGCCCGCGGAAAAATAATCCGCATCTAGTTTACCTAAAATGGACCAGAGAGACGGCTCCGACTTTATCCCCAGCGGCAGCAATTCCTCCGCCGACGAGCATGAGCGTCCGCGCCCGAAGCGCCGCCGGAGACCAACCTCTCCCCCATCATCATCCGCCCCGGTCCCGGCCCCCAAACGTCAAAAACCCGCTTTTAACCCGCGATACCTACGCCTTCTCAACTCAGACATCACCGACACCGCGTCGGGGCTCCTCCTAACCGATCCAGCACCCACCACCCTCCCCCTTCTCGACCTCGAGCCCACGCAGCTCGGCGCCGTTTCCTGGGCCGTCCCGGAGAAGCAGTCCTTCTTCGCCGCCCTAGCGCGGCTCGGCCGCGACGACGTATCCGGCATCGCGTCGCGGATCGGGAGCAAGAGCGCGCTCGAAGTGCGGCAGTACCTGTACCACCTGGACGCCGCGGACCGCGCACGGCGCGCCGGGAGCAAACGGCGTCGGGGCATCGGGCCCCTGGCCATGCCCGCGGCGGCCGAGCTGGGCGCCGAACTCACGGCCGCTCTCGACGGCGCGGCCGACGCGCTCGCCCTGCGCCAGGAGGTGTACGAGGCGTCGCTGGAGCAGAAGCGCTGGGGCGGGCGGTGGCTCGTGACGGCGTCGCTGGCGGGCGTCCTCGAGACGCGGTTCCGGCAGGAGGGTTTGGATCAAACTGCTGCTGCTGCGTCGTCTCACAATCATCACCAACAGCATTCCGGCCTACCGCCCTTCGTGGAGTTGTTCCACCTGCGCAATTGGCTCAGGCTCTCGGACCGCGTGTTTATGAACTCGGGCGTGGAGGACGGGAACTGGCGCTGCGTGGCCGAGGCCGAGGCCGAGGTCGACGGGCCCCCGGCGATCCGGGCTACGGCGCTCGCGGACTTCTACTCGCTGACGCTGAGTATTACGAGGCGGCTCGTGAGCGCGGCGCTGTATGTGGCGAGCTCGCGGATACGGATGAAGCGCGCTGTAGACCCGACGCGGCACAGTGCGCTTGTGAAGAAGAATGACGTTTGGGCTGCCGCGGCATCTATAGGGTTGAAGGAAGGCAGCCGTGAATTTTGGGCCAAGGCGGCAAGGCGGTTGAGGTTGGATGTTTTTGATGATGACGATGAATATGAGACGAGCGGAGAGGAAGATGATGGGAATGAAGATGATATGGTGGGGGATGAGGATCAAAGTTCATTCGAGGAAAGGGAGGGTCGGGATATGGATGTTGATACTGCATCCAAAGGAAATATAAACGAAGAAGATGCCGTTCCAGGTATAGAAGAACAGCAAGATCAAGAAGACGATTACGAAATAATGTCCTACGACGCCGTCGAAGCCGCTCTCAGCTTTCCAAATTCTAGCACGAACACAATTAGCGACTCCCTGGACGAACCAGGACTTGGCTCAAGATCCGGATTCAACATCCCCATCGACTCCGACTCCGACTCCCTATCAGAAACCTCCGAAACCAACGACCCAGACCCAGACCCAGACCCAGACCCGGACATAGACCAGCCCTCCTCGCCCCCAATCGACAGCGCCCTCCTATCCGCCGATCTAACCGAAGCCCTGACCTACAGCGCGCTAGACCACATCCCGACCTCGCGGTCCAAGCAAGCCCTCACCCACCGCCTCAAGGCCGAGCAACGCCTATGGGCCGACGCCGACGCCCTCGATGCCGCGGCCAGCGCGGCCGAAGAGGCGCGGCTGTGGGCTATGCTGCGAGGCGATCCCGCTAAGCCGGAGACCGAGTCTCCTAAGCCGGACCCGGGGCCGGCGTTACTAGGATTGGGAATGGGTGGCAGCGGCGGTAGTAGTAAGAGGTCGGTCTTGGAGGACCAGGGCGAGAATTGGAGGGATCGGATGGAATATTACAGCGCGTGGGAGTTGACCGCCGAGCGGAATCGGTTGCAAGGTTACAATGACTAGTAGGGCGCAATGTGTATATCACAGACCTGTTCCTACAATAAATATTATGTTCGAAAGACCTACTAAATTCCCTAGAACTTGCCTATACTTATAACACCCACCCAGTTAAGCAGATCCAGAAAGAACTAGTAACCAGTTTCCCTTTTCTTTTTAAAAAAACAACTCTTTTTCCATTTGTCACGGACGTGTCCTATTTATGAGTACCTAATTGATCTTATCTTGCTTTATTGGTAATACACTGCCCCCTTCGTAGAAAGAGCACGATAGAGACACTATAGAGCTTAACCTCGGATTCCTTCACCCATTGACTCTGCAAAAGAAAAATAAATCAAGAAGTGCCCTCTTTGAGAAGAGCATAGCAAGGACCGGTTTGCATCCTGGAATTTCCCTTGACGCCCCAGAACAACGGAAAAAAAGCTAGCAATAAGAAACCGCGTTGACCCGTCCCAGTCCCTTTAAAATGCCTGGTTCGCCGCGAAATAATACCTGACTACCCCCAGGGCTGCTGTCTTATGCGTGGACTCCTCCAAATTAACATGGTATTACTTAGGCCTCGTAGCTCTTGATATTGCCGTCGCTTCCGAGTGGTTGGACTGAGCTTAGAGGGGGAGCCGACGTGAATGTTAAGCCGTTACCATCCGGCTTGATGTCAGCGCCGTTCACACCAGCGCGTAAACCTGCCTGGGTTTCTCGGACCCTCTTCTTAAATGCGAGTCGGTCCAGGAAGAGTTGTTGCCTGCCCCGCTCCAACTCGCGCCGTTCTGCTTGTAGGATACCCTCCATCTCGTCAAAGAACTTCAGCTTCAGCTCCATTTTCTGCAGGGTGACGTTCACGGCGGCGGAGAGTAACCTAGTCATCTCTCGCTCCTCGTGAGAAGCCAAGCCACCTGCACGTGCCCCCATAGCGGCGAGTGGTATGCTGGCTAGGTTAGAGACCGTTGTGTTCGTGTTCTCCTGGTTACCATCAATCTCCATCGAATCGCCTTCCTTCTCCTTGCCCTTGCCGTTGACCTTCGTCGCGTCACCACCCTCAATCTTGTTTCTCAAACCCTGCTGTAGCTCCTCGACAGACTTCTTTGCCGCCGCAGCTGTTGTCTTGGGATCGGCAAGGCTAGCAAGGAATCCGATAACAGACATGACCGGGTTATCAGCTTGGCTAAAAGGGAGATGGCCGCCATGCTTTCCTAGCATAGCAAGACCCGTAGGAGCGTGAATGGGTGCTTCTGTTTCGAGGTACTTGTCCTCGATATCTAATTGAAGGAATTGCAGGACACATTCCTCCCGAGTTCGTGTGCCTACATGCTCTGCTATCTCGGCCCAGTCGTCATCATATCTTTCTAACGCTTCGAGTAGACGAAGAATCTCGGCATCCGTCCATGGTGCCTCTCGGTCATGAATTGTCGAATAGGTCTTGTTCTCCATTTTAACAAATTGGGTGTTTGTCTGGTTGCTGGGTATCCTACCCTCCAGGTAGCAACTAGGACAGACATCGTATTTAGTCTTATTCGCAGAACTGACCTCAGGTAGGTGGTAGTAAACTCTAGTGCAATCGACACCACAGTTTAAGCAGTGAACCTTGACAATGGGCTTGGTCAAGCTTTCATCAGCTGCTGGCGAGGTAGCACCGTTGGTTGCAGCCTCGCCGTTTGTCTTGTTCTCGGTCTTGTTGATTTTCGTTCCCTTCGCATTAGCTTCGTAGATGTTGCGACCGATTTCGAGGTTTCGTTCGCCCGCAGCAGTTGCAGCAGCAGCAGCCTTATGGTCAGTGTCCTGGATCTTTCTGCCTTCAAGCACAATGGGGTCGGCTGAAGGTTGCCAAGGCTGAAGTCCGCGCGGTGTATCGCAGATGACTTGAAAGTGGCCGGTGAAAGGCGGCCCAACTTGGGAGGGTCGTTGATCCGCGTCAACCTGAAGTATGTTAGATCTACAGTTATTGCGAGAAGGATCAGGCGAGTTTACTTGGTAGTTAATTAATCCCCATTGCTCTAGGAAAGCATGGACGCGCATAATGGCGCAAACATCTCCGGCCAAATTTCGTCTGCAGGCGGTGACAGTTAAGTATTCGACGGGGTTGAGTCGGTAGGTGTTGATCATGAAATCACGGTAATCTTTGTAGACGGCAGGGGTTTTACTTCGGTTTCGGCTGTTGAAGAATTCTGGTAGAGCCTTGCGTTCGATGCTGTGGATAGCATTCATGTCGAACCAGGTGCTATAACTCGGTAGAACAATGGCGTGGGTTTGGGAAATGAGGTGTTCGCGCGCGGCGTTCTCGATGCTTTCCTTAGACTTCACCTCCTGAGCACCATCGGCACCGGCAGCTGCTTCGTCGCCATCTTTTTCCTGTCGTCCATCCGCCTGAGCCTCGCCCATCTCCTCATCGTCCTTAGCTAAGGTAGTTTCAGCAGGCGGCGCAGGAGGGGCATCAAGTGGGTTATCTGAAGTACCAGCAGGAGCGGGAGTAGTGCTATCTTGCTTGATGATAGGTTCAGTAGAGGGGATTTCGGACATCTGCACATCTAAGAGGCGCATTAGCATATTTGGATATAAGGTACAGGATAGAAGGACGATGACTATAGTCGCATTCTTCTCAGCTTACCTTCAGCTCCTTGCGCATTGGAGGTGTCGGTTTGTAGAGGTGGTTGCGCTAGGATGAGGTTGCTACCGGGTGTAGCTGCATTGGCCGGTGAGCCATAGTTGGCGTGTTCGCCATCCATTTTTGAGGCGAAGGATTATTTCGACTAGTGATGGATTGCAAAAGGGAGATTTGGCGATTATTCGATTGCTGAAAAATGGGAGCACAATGAATCGCAATTATCAATAAATTAATTAGGACAGATAATTAGCGAGTGACGAGAATAGAGTTGAAAAATGCGACTCTGTAACCCTCGGGGAAGATTGATGAATCGTTCTATTTCATTGGATTGCGTCGACTTGTCGATGTGTCGATGCGTCGATGCGATGAGCTTGGGTCGACCGCGTGTTTGGAGAAATAATTTGGCGCGACCTAAAAGAACTGGGTAACGGCTGAGAAAAGTATGGTCAATGCGTTGCCCGGAGCAGAAATGCTTAGTATCCGATATGTCACGTGCCTCCTGCATATCTTACATAAGAAATCATCAATACATGTATCCATGTACCATTTTCCGCGGGTCCACTTTCAAGGCTAAAGTTGGACCGCGATCGGCCCCGATTTGCCTCGGTGTGAGCCGAGAACAGCCGAATTCCATTCACGACGAAGACTTAGACGAGCTTTAATCTATTTCGAGCTCGCCAAATTTCAAGTCATAGAAAAGCATTAGACACAATGCTTTTCCCCACGGCGACAAGGTCTGTTCTCAGAAGCGTTGGCGCTCTGCCACGCTCTACTTCGGCTTTCTCGAGTCCTTTCAGCAGCCCCTCGGCTCTCCGAAGATTATTGTCGTCGTTGGCCGTCCTAGAACAGCGCGACGGCAAGCTCAACCACGGCTCCTTAAGCGCAGTCACGGCCGCAAAGAAACTCGGCGGCTCGATACATGGATTTGTTGCCGGGAGCAATATCAAAGCTGTCGCAGAAGAGGCGGCAAAAGTAGAGGGCGTTGAGAAGATAATCGCGGTAGACAACGCCGCTTACGACAAGGTGCGGGCGACTCAACCATCTTCTATTCTTCCAATCTCCTATCTACCAAGACACATGGGCAATTAGCTAACCCCCAATCAATTGTAGGGTCTACCCGAAAACTATGCGCCTTTATTAGTTGAGAATATTAAGAAAGGTGGCTACACACATATTATTGCAGGACACACTGCCTTTGGGAAGAGCTTATTGCCGCGGGTCGCCGCACTCCTCGACTCTCAACAAATATCAGATATCACTGCTATCGAGAACGAGAACACTTTCGTCCGTCCGATATACGCTGGTAATGCTATCGCTACCGTCGAGTCCTCCGATCCTGTGAAGGTTATCACTATTCGTGGCACGGCCTTCCCCGCAGCTGAAGCGCAAGGCGGTTCTGCCACCATTGAAGATGGTGCTGATCCCAACGTGGAAATATCCGTAGAGTGGGTTTCTGAAGATCTAGCGAAATCGGACAGGCCAGACCTAGCAACTGCCGGCAGGGTCGTTTCCGGGGGCAGAGGTCTCAAGTCGAAGGATGACTTCGATAAGATCATGCTCCCGCTTGCGGATTCATTAGGCGCTGCTGTCGGTGCCTCTCGTGCAGCTGTGGATAGCGGATACGCCGACAACAGTCTACAAGTTGGCCAAACCGGCAAGGTTGTCGCTCCCCAATTATATATGGCCGTTGGTATTTCCGGCGCAATCCAGCACTTGGCGGGTATGAAGGACAGCAAGGTAATTGCTGCTATTAACAAAGACGCTGAGGCACCGATATTCCAAGTGGCTGACGTAGGGTTGGTCGGTGATTTATTCGAGAAAGTACCCGAGTTAACAGAGAAGCTGAAGAGCTCGTAGTTATATGAATACAATGTTACAATAGCCCGCGAGGGCAACTTTCATTAGCTTGGATTCAGCTCGCCGCCTCTAGCATTTCTGTTGTGCTTATGAATTTCTCCCTTTCTTTTCCAGCCAACCCACCCCGTAATTTTTCGGCTCTATTTATCTTCTGCCAGTCTTCCCAATGGATGACTCTACATTTTCCAAACTCTACGCCTGCTCGAAGGGCTTCCCAGCCAGAGCTGCTTTCTCCTTCTAGGAATGGGATGTCGGCATTCCAGTCGGAGGCCATCGCGTCGCCTGTAGAGAACGCGTCCTCCATAGTTGAGGCGATGACACCTGTCGGACCTCTTTTGACCCAACCTGCACAGTAGAGTCCAGGCACATGTGACCTTTTCTGTTCGTTGCCACTCTCATCGCTTTGAACCTGCAATACACGACCCATTCCATCGTTATTGATAATTCCCCTCCTGTCATCAAATGATATTCCCGCTTCATCAAATCCCGGTAGGGCAACAGACTTGTACCCAATGGAACGGAATACTACAGAGGAAGGGGCTTGTATTTTCTCCCCTGTACCAACGACACTTGAAGATGGATCGAAAGGCGATGCTAAAGATGTTCGTTCGAAGAGTGTGCTCTCTACATGTCCATCAGGCCCACCGAAAAATTCGATAGGCGATAAACAAAAGTCTAGAGACCATTTCTTCGACGCAGAGTCTAATGGAGTTGCGGAGCCTTTCACAAGTATTTCCATCAGCCTTCGCTGAGCCCGGGGTAGTTTCGATATTTGCTCAGGGATGAGAGACCTGTCGATTTCATGAAAACCAACCCCCGGAAGCTTCATCAGCTCTCGGATTTCCTTGATTGTAAATGCGGCCTAGAAAACAGTCAGATACTAGATATCATAAATCAACAAATAGGAAGACTTACCTGCATGGGTCCTCTTCTCCCCACGATTTGGACTCGTTTAATGCGACTCTTTAGTAGGGTTTCAATAGCCATCTCGGTGATGTCTGACTTCCGCAATACGTCCACGTCTTCTAGAAGCATCCTAGCAACATCAAGAGCAACATTGCCCTGACCGATGATGATAGCTTCATCCCCCTTAGTGAGGTCAGGGGCTAGACCGGCATACTCTGGTAGGCCATTATACCAGCCTACAAACTCCCGAGCCGAATAGATCCCTTTCAACTCAGACTCTCCTGGAATACCCAGCTGTTTATCCTTCGACGCACCATAAGCGAAGACAACGGCATCGTAATGGTGCATCATAGAAGCCAGCGGTATTGTACATCCGCCAAAATGGCCGCCTGCGTTGCCGATAGCGACATTTCCAATAAAGGTAAAATCGGGTGAACTGGCAACTTCTTCGAATTTGGATTCACAATTCTATTTCTCGAACAATGAACGATTTAGCTACATAGGACTGAGTCTATTTGTTTATGTTATTCATACCTTCACCTCGGGATGGTCTGGCGCAACTCCGAACCTCACAAGACCGTACGGTACGGGTAATGCTTCAAACATGTCAACCTTAGTTTTGGGCACCTTAGACATGACCCGGTATGCGGTATAGAAGCCAGCCGGGCCTGAGCCAACTACGGCCATCCTGAGAGGTTTATCATGCCGACTTGAGGTTGAATAAGAAGATATTCTAGAAGCGAGTGGCGTAGAAGCTTTGCGCCGGCATGTTGCGCAAAGCCACGATTTTGTAATGGAGGCCATGCTCGAACTCAATGGACACGCCCTTTGAAAAGCAAGAATCAATTGATAGGATAGAAATTGCTATTGCATCTCTAAATGACTAACTTAAATGGACATGGGTATAAGCGAATGAATTAATAAGGAGAAGCAGTTGCGGTTTCCTAAGGGCTAAAAATGACGTATATTGAAATTTTGGAGTGTTCGATGTTGTCTCGGTCCTCCGAAGTCCGACATCGCCGGCCGTAAGCTATTGGCCATGTCATTGGCCTACGACTAGAGACACAACACGCAACTTCTCTTCTACAAAGCATTCTTCTAAAGATTAATCAAAACTCACGATAATCGTAAAGTGTATCCAATCTAAGCGATTCTAGATGTTGGCGCTTAATGGAACATGACACAGTACGGCCGTACTGTGACGGATTGTTACAGAATGCGCAAAGTCGCAAAATAAAAATGGGTTCGCTAATTGTCCTGTCGACTGTTGCCGTGGAAACCCGGATTGTTTCCATTTTCAGCTCGTCCCAAGCGCCAGTGCAAATGTGTCCTACCCATCTGTCCATCCCACCTCGTTTCCCCCACTATGGATGCTCCCGCATTTTCGCAATCTCCAATTCGCAAGCCGCAATTCTTAAGACCATTTTAAGACTACACATTCCAATCCGCCCTCCCTATCGTGAATGTCTCTCAGCCTTGTCTAAACCGAGGCGACGTTCGTGGATATGGGCGCTCAACAACCTTACATGTACGACAGCGACAGACGCGATTCGCGATTACCCGAAAAACCATTCGACCCTAAGGCCATCACCAGAGCAAGTTGGGAACCACCACCCAAGAAAAAGAAGAAGCACAATGGCCCCTTAATAGCCTTCGGTCGGCATCCCGAGTGAGTAAACATACAGAACTATCATGTGCGAGCGTATGAGTTACGAGACTAATTCAACATAGTGCACAAGCTGTTCCAACTGGTCGGACATCGTTCTTTCGCCCCATGAGCAGCACCACCAAGTGGTGGATCAAGTCCATGAGATATGTCCAATTATGTCTTCGTGTACTCGAGATGATCGGGGGAGGCGGTCTGCTCACCCTCATGATTCTAATCGGCAATGTTGATCCTCTAACTGCCTGGGTCATGAGAATCACGGTATGCTTCGAGACTCTATTCTAGCGCATACCCAAGACCTTGACTAATAGTAAAATCTAGCCCGGCGTAGTGGCTATCAGCTGCGTCTACGCTATCTGGCATTTTATCCGACCCGCCAATGCGAGACCGCCCGCTTCTTCAGCGGCTTACCAACTATTCGCCGGTGTTATGGACCTGGCAGTAGTACCCCTCTACGCTTTTGGCGTAATCAATGTCAAGAACTACGGTACCGAGTGGAAGCTCATCGTGACTGCTTCCCCCGAGCTCACTGTTGCCTTGATCCAGAGCGAGTATTATCTCCTCATCTGCGCCGGCGGCCTGCATGTGGTGTCACTTGGCATCTCGATCTACCTCGGCCTCATGTTCCGACGCATCGCCAACATGCCGCCGGACATGAACCCGCTCGAGAGCCACTTGACTTCGCGCGCCAACCAGCACAAGCGCAACAAGTCGTCCGTAGCCACGAGCTATACCGCCGTCTCCGACGACATGAACTCAAAGCGGCTCTCTACGCCGCTAGAGAACTACCGTAATTCAGGCGCCACATACGAGGACCTTTCCAGGCCTCCCAGCATCCCGTTCATGCACACGCGCACCGGCTCGCGGGACTCGTTCGCCTCGTCTAAGCGCGACTCGCGCACCGATCTGCCGAGCAGACAGTACCAGATCACACCGGGCAATTCTCCGCGCAACTCTCCGCGCAACAGCGTCGCAGACATGAAGCGCATGTCGAACGCATCGGGCCTGACCATCTCGACCTCGCGCACGGCGCAGCGCGGCAGCTACACGGAGGTCCCGCTCCACGAGACAGGCGTATCGACGCCAACCTCCTCCTCCTCGCGGCCCTCGAGCGGCGTGACGCTAGCGCCGATGCCGTCGCCGTCGGCGCAGCAGCCCATCAACGCGTCGCCGACGCGCGTGGCCAAGTTCACGGAGGCGTGGTACGCGTCCGAGTCCCTCATCAACCGCACGCAGCAGCGGCAGCGCGAGATGAACGCCGCGGAACGCCAGCGCGAGCGCGAGTCCCGCCGCTACGAGGCCCTGAACCAGCGGTACAACTTCGACGAGGAGGACTCCGAGGACGACGACCGCGAGAATAACTACAGCGTTATCGGCCCCGATTACTCGGATATCGAGGACGACGATGGCGCGCCGAGTAGCCCGATTAACGTCACCGCGCACCTGCACCCGAACCCGCTGCGCTTGAACCCGGTGCCGGGTACGCCGCCGAAGGATAATGCTGCTGCTGCTGCTGCTGCGAGCGCCATCGCCGGTAGGCAGAAGACGCCGTTCCGTCCCGCCGACGGCGAGGTCTTGTCGGAGGTCAATTTGAACGATCGACGGGTTAGTGGTAGTCAGGATATCGCGGACCAGCAGCAGCGGTCGTCGGGCGTCGCGTCATTCTGGCGACGCAGCACGATCGGCAAGAGCGGCGCGAAGCCGCGCAACCGGAACTCGTCGATCCAGCCCGACGGCGACTTCTACTCCAAGCCGTACGGCGAGCTGAAGCCGGCCACGCCGCCCATCATGATGGGTACCGGTGGGAATGTCAGCGGTGGCGGCGGACGCCAGGTCTCGTCCGGTAATGATTACGGTGATTTGGGAGCCGGGACTTCGTATCGGAGGAATGTGAGCGGGAAGATTGCGGAGGAGGGGTTGGCTGGGAGCGGGAATAAGTACTCAAGGTATAGTATCTTGAATGAGGATTGAGCTGGTCGAGATCTGAATAAACAGGGGCACCGATAGTGTCAGAGATGAGGAAGAGGAATAGTATGAGAGAATGAATGAGAGACAGCAGCAGGGAAAGGCGGGATGTGGGGGTGGTATGGAATTAGGGGCATTGGGGGATCGAGTGATTTCTATGATACCGCCTGGAGTTAATCGCTACCTGGTTTTTCGATTTCTTGGAAGGGGGGGAAGGGGGATTGTGAATTGTGGTCAAGTCAAGAAGTGTTGATTGATATGATGATGACTCACGGATGTAATACTAGATAACACATAAGGGTACCGGAAATGGATAGGTTAGGGTTCTGGTCTCAATGGGATAATTAGGTACCGTTGCTTAAGAGTTGAGAGTGTGTATTAATGAATGTGATTGTTGAAGGGTGGTCTTGGATGGGTTGATTGGAGCATATGGGAATATACCAAGGTACTTAGTTTTAGATAAAGCAGTTGAGATATTATTGAATAGGGGTACCTTTACGTCTACTTCTTATAGGAGCACGTCTTCAAGACTGAAAGTGTATCCTAGCCATTATATTAAAGTACTGAGCGCTCCTATTTACATGCCTAGTGTCTTTTATATCAAGTCATCAATCTACCATAAAAGGGGTTTAACCACGAAGGTAATAGCAATCCCCTTACCACGGGTTCTAGCAGGAATACACCCGAGAAAATACCAAGCCCTCATTTATCTCAAGACGTAATCAGGAGAAAAGTACTATCCTGTATTAGAGAAGCATATCACTCCAACCCATTCTTCTCCCTAACGTACGTACCCCAATCCGTCCTTGGGCTTCTCTCCCCCTCAAACCCATCGCCCTCCCTCCATCCCATCTCGCTCCACGCGCCGATGCCGCATAAATGGCGCATAGTCGGGCGTCCGTGCGGGCAATTCCACGGCTTGTCCAACTCGCCCATATGCCGCACCAGCTTCTGCATCTGCGGCGTGGTGAGGTGCTTCCCGATCATGACGCTGCTGCGACAAGCGCGCATGGCGAACATCTTGCGGACTTTGGAGGGGCGAGGGATGGCGCTCGCGGACACGGACTGATGGTCCGTCAGCATGGACACGAGCTCCTCGAGGTCCGCGAGCGAAAACGTGGTTTCTCGGCTCAGTGGCAGGCTGAGCAATTGGCATCTAGAGCCGACGGGCTGGTCACCACTCTCGTCCATGCTGACGATGAATCCGTTTGCTTCTAGCGCGGGGATGTTTTCTCTGATGACTTCTTCCTCAAGAGCTGTGAGCTCGAGGGTCTTGGGCTGGACAAGTCGTTGCGATTGCACGACCGTATTGGCTTGCAGCCTTTCGAAGTTGTATTTCTCGTCTGTCGCGTGCTGGTCAATGATGAAAAGCTCGTCGTCCCTATCACCTTTGACTTCGGCGTCGTTATGATCTGCGTTGGCTGGGCGAACGGCTAGAATGAAACCTAGGTTGAATTGTCCGATGATCCTCATCTTTCCAAAGTCGGACTTTGAGATGGTTAGGGATAGCTTCTCTTCGGCGTCTTCAGCATCAAGTTTATCTGTGACGAGCTTAGAACTCGTTGTTAAGGAGACGTCCTTCATATAATCTTGATGGACTTTCAAGGAATTTAATATTTGATTTTCGTTCGTACGGAGCGTCTGCAGCAACGATATCGTCGAGTCTTTCTTCTTCGTACCGCCCTTTATAAAGGTTTGGGTGCGTCTTTGAGTTTCTTCAGAGGTACTTTTTGTCGGCTCTTGTGTAGCGCCAGCGTCACCGTCCACTTTGACTTCGGGCAACTCTTCTGTCTGATTATTTAGATGTTCATCGTCAGTTGGTTGAACTGGAGATGGTGGTGTGTCGTCTTGCAATTCAATATCCACTGCCTTAGATTCCGGAGGCTGGTAGTCGGAATCGTGATCTACCTCTTCAGGAATATCTTCGTCTTCTTTGCTCTGGACAGAAGCCGCGTCTTCCTCGTCCCGTCCGTCTTCCTGTTCATCGTCCTGCTCGTCTCCTTCATCATCACTACCTTCTACAAATAAATGCTCACTAGAAGCATCAGAGTCCTCTGAACCATCTGTTTTCTTGGTAGTTGTTTCAATACGTGACGACCCAGCTTGCTTTGATTGCGAATAGGCTGCAAACATCTGGGTCAAGCGCCCATTGAATGTAGGGATTGTAACCGACTCTTTAATTACTCGTTGTCTCACAGATGAATCTCGGTTTTTATTATCGTCTATTCGTTGTCTCTTCGAAGGAGAGCCGATAATGCTGGTGACGGTATGGTTACCCACTGTAATCGTAGCAACTTCGGGTGTTGAACGCTTCAAGCCTGCAGATGAGCTTACTCTACTGGACTTGATGTCGGATACGCGAGATGATGTCGATACAGCTGGTATTGGTGGTTCGACTGGAGGGCTACTACTACGTCTGTCTGCTTTACTTCTGCTTAATTCTGCTAAGCGCGCACGAAAATCAGGTTTCTCGCTGGAGGCTTCTGTTGAGGGTATAGTGGATGCTGGTAGGTCCTGAGCGCTGTCTTCTAGTTCGGCGTCCTTGTCTTCTTTTGTGTTGTCCCTCGCAAACCTGGCAAAGGTATGTTGCGTTCCTTTTGATGTTTCCTGATCATGATCTTCCGAGATCTTACTCGTTGTCGAAGGAGTATCAGCGCGTGATGCCGATCTACGTTCGGCCCATCGGCTAACCAAGTTGAGACTTTTACCATCATGAGCTGCCGTCCTCCTCGAGGCCGAGCTACTTGATATGGCCTCATCTGCAGGTTCCTCATCTTCATCCTCGTCATTTCCAATGGTATTGCTTGGAACTGTAGAAGCGGAACTCTGGCGCTGCGAGTTATCGGCTGAGGTGGATGGGACTGACCCACTTTGGGAAAATGGGGTATTGTGCCTACTGAGAGAAGGCTTTTTGAAAGGCGTCGATTTTATACTGGATAACTGCGATGTTGGCAGCGCATAATCTTGTGATTCAAATAAGGCGACTAATGATTCCCGGAGGTTGTCGAGCATTCGAGTTTGATCATGTAAGAGAATCGTACGCTTATCCGGACTGACATTGACATCATAGAGATGGGTATCCAGCTGGATATCTGCGAAAATAAAAGGAGATTGAGAAGCATTATAAGATTTATACACCTCATTGAATACTTTGGCGAATTGTGGTAAGCCACAGGGGCGACCGTTCACAAAGAACATCTGCCTATCAGGAGTCTGACGGCCTTCTCCATGGGCCGGGCGGGATACATGTCCTTTGATAAGGATTTCTTGGATGCTATCATCACTCTGAGTGGTCCATTTCTGGCCTGGCGCGTTTGTGGGTTCTAACTCGAGCTTTAGGTCTAAGGGAATAAGAACGGCCAAAGTTTTCGCTCCAAACACGTTGACGATATTTTCGCGGGTTGTCTGGTTCCCCTTGGTTGAAAATAGAACAATTCGCTTGCCTTTGGTCGGTTGCTGAGATACGGAAAATTTGAGGCCAGTTTTGATACAGGCGTATTGATTTAGGACACCAATGACCTTGTTCCACTCTCGCTTGATATTTCGTTCAAGTTCACGTCGACGGACAGGTAGATTGTGGAAAAGTCCTTCAATCGTCACCGTAGTCCCTTTTTGGGCGGCTACAACTGTTGTGCTAAGAAGTTTCCCGGAGGTTTCGAATTCTAGCTTCGACCCCTTCGGTGCATCAGATGCTAGACATGTGGTTATGGTGAACTTGGATAAGGCGCAGAGGGATGATAGCGCTTCTCCTCGGAAACCAAATGTCTGCAACGAGGAAAGATCCGAATAAGTAGAGAGCTTAGAAGTATAGTGTTTGAGAGCTATCGTTTCATAGTTCTCCCTGGATATACCTGAGCCATTATCTTGGACCTCGATGGAATCTAACCCTTGGTTCTTGAAACGAACCTCTTTACATGGGTGTCATATATTAGTAACTAAATACCAATATAAAATAAGGAATGAAGGAGAGCAATATACCAACCTATGCTCGTGGCTCCAGCATCTAAACCATTTTCCACCAGCTCCTTTACCACGGAGCACAGGTCGACGATGACTTGGCCAGATTGGATTTGGTGGACCTTGAAGATTTAGCATTCATGGTACATTATCAAAACATTAAGGAGTTACTCACAGTTCTAGCCTCGATGGCCTTAATGGTCGCCATGAGTAGGAGCCAAGCCCACTCGACTTACAAATCAGAATAGGGGGTTATCCTATCTAATTGTTCAACGTAGCCGGCTTTTGGAGGCGCCGTGAAAAGATTTATGGTTATGCATGCATATAGGAGAGCCTAGCCGACTAACTATCCACCATCACGGCCGCCGGTAAGATCCGTAGAGCCTCAAAGTATTCGAATATTACTGAGACTAACCATTTCAGCCTCGTCGCGTCATGTATAAATTATGTAAGACGAGAACACGTTGAGTGGGTATTGAGAAAAGTGGCGTAGCATCGAGATCCAAAGCTTGAAGTTAACGAAATATGTGTAGCCACAGTGGGTGGGTCCCTTGTGGGTTTACGAGGACCGAGATTGGAGTTGGTCGAGTGGGGCTGGTGCATACTGTGCAGAAGTTCCAAGTTGACGGAAAGATGGAGTTTAACGTTCCAAGATTCACTCTGCTTGCCCTTGAAAGAATCCTTGAGGATTGAAACTTTGAAGTCATATGTACCTCTACCAACAACTGCACATATAACTATACATATAAAATAAAAGCCTCATAAAAAACGATTTAAGTCTGGTATGACCTCAGGGATAAGCGATGTATGTCGGGCAAAATATCGGTCGAAAAAAATAGTGAAACTTTTACCGAAAGGTGTTCTGACGTCAAAACCCGGAAAAATTTCATACCGGGCTTGCATCCACCCCGGTCCGCGGTCGCCGGTCTCCTTGCGCATTGGTATTCTGTATGTTCTTAGGTAGCAAGGACTCCTATACTAAAACTCTGGTCACTTTTCATGGCGGAAACTGCAGCGAAGAATTCGCCAACAAACTCCGACATAAATTTTCTGAATAACGATTACCAACATATCCAAACGCTCATATAATTTCCAAGTTCATTATGCCGGAATAGGGGAGCTGTTAGTGACCCATCATCTTGGTGATCGTCACATTGGTTACAGATGTACCTAACATACAGCCAATCCGCCCGGAGCCCGGCAGAACCAAGACTCCAAATAACTCTTGGCAAACTTGACACTGCAGCAATGTTTGGCTAGGGATGGCTAGGGATGACAGGACCTTAGTGATGTCGACATTGTCGATAACGGAATCTTCGGAAGACACACAGACTTGGTATCCTTGCTATCCCACTCGGCCTTATTCCCAATCCCCACGGCTCACCTAGTATATTCACTACCAGACTCGAGATCCAGAGTTACGAGAAAGAGAAGCCAACTGGTTCCCCTGCTCGGGTACCTACATATTCATCATGTAGGTACGCAGCCTGGACAGTAATTGGGTTTCTCCGTGAGATGTCATCTGAAAAAAAGCTTGGGGGAACATTGACGTCTGGGAAATTTGAAAGATCGGATTGATCATTCTGTCATTCTGTCATTGTGCCCCGTGACCATCCCGGAAACTTTTGATGTGGAACGACGATGGATGTTTATCCATAGGCGCTCTACGTTGCAAGGGTTACATGTCACCTACTACATATTGGTACAGTAGCTGGAAACAGATGCACGCTAGGCGACTGAGACATTGCTTCTTCTCACGACATCTCTCCCTACATAGTATCCAACCTGCCAACGCAAATAAGCCAGGTGGAACCACATTGGGCACATTTCTTGCTCGAATACGGAATACAGCTTGATGTACATTAGGTATGTATGTCAAGTGAGCTCTCGTTTTATGCAGCCTCTACTATGACAATCGGTCAACACGAGCTCGGCTGTCACATTTTACCGCGCATAACCAGAATTGTGGCGGCTCAGAGAGCCACGCTGCCACGAGATTCAAGACACCATATCAAAGTAACCATAAAATCCCGACAATCGATATGTAGGCGTGTATACTTTTTCGTACGGCACAGCATCGACCGTTGAGGAGATCGCTGGGACTTTGGAGATTTCCTTTCTCCACAGGTACACGTGTGTGTATCGTCTGTAAAACACAAGCTGAGACGGCCGGATGGGATAGCGCGCAGTTTGTGGTTTGCCGATCGCCAAGTTTGCTAGCCCATCGAGGTAATAGGACATCCCTTGTCTCGCTTTTCCCCGCAAACGGTCTTGATTATAAGATGGATATGTATATCCGCGTAGTTCTTACATGTATGCTATGTAAAATCTTTTTATAATAATAGTATAGGGGTAGCAACAATTCCTTTAGTTTAAAACATCATCCTCAATAATGCTACCCTACCGGTTCTGCCCTTTTGCAGACGCATGCAGCAGTAGGTACATATAGCTAGGTTCGAATTGGATCTACCTAGGCATGCATGCTTCTGGCTGTCTGACGGTATGAATATATCCTCCATTCCTAAGCGGGCTTAGATAATTCGGTAGCTAAAGCCAAGCTAACGTCATTAATGGTACTGTCGTGGGATAAGAAGCAGGAAGAGGTTGGTTTGGACGGTTCAAGCCAGGATTTGGCCCGTGTCGACCCACTAGAATTCAAGTCCGATAAGGACGAACAAGGGGTAAATACTCCACTTTATATTGGAAGCTACATGGTACAGAGGTACCTGTGTACGTAGATACATGCCCTCGTGCTACAGGTCCAAACTTTTAAGGTTCCTTGAAAAGTTACGGAATTAAGCACTAGACTAGTCCCATTAATCAACAAGAGCCTCCCCTAATTGCCCCCAAACCTTAGCACCGAGGCGCTAAAATTCAGTTTGCTCTAAGCCTGGGCTGGCCTGGATGAAAAGAAGCATTGCCAACCTATCGCATCCATATCTCGATTATCCTCGAGATTTCCCACGTCTGTACTTTCCCACTCATTCCCCGTCAACCCGTCAACCCGTCAACCTTCAAAGTTGCACGACTCAAAAATAAAACAAAAAACATCACTCGTGGAACTACACATCCATCCTTTCGTAACCTGTCCACCACCGGAATAATTACAAAACTAGTGGCTAGGAGGGAACTAACATTCATTTTCAACCGCTTTGCAAGTTGACTGGGAAACATAACACGGACGGGATTGGACCTAGGGATACAAATTACTTCTCTCCTTAATAAGACCATCCGCTTTTTCGAGCTTCCTACCACATCTTACCTACAAATTCGACATTGCGCAAGTCAAATCTTGCCCATATCTCGATTGGGATTGTTATTGCGCTAACTGTAAGACGGATTCTACCTTAAACCGGCATTTTGTAGCGAATGACCGACGTCAAACCGACTTAAAATACACCGAGAACCAAACGACTATCGTATTGCTCAGCTTGGCTTATCGAGTTTACGACACAAGATAAGAGGTCTCTTACGAGAGCCTCTTTTTCCTCATGCAGAGGCGCTCGTCGGGGTCGTCCGAAGACAGCGCCGATGTTCCTGTCAAGACCTCGCGCCCTCAAGGACAGACAAGGCTGAACGACGCAAACTCCTCTATCCGCCATTTTCATGACACCCGCCAGTCAGACCATCACCCCCATAATTCCGGCACGAGATCTACGTCCGCGAGAAGTAGAAGACCGAGCAGTAACATCAATTGGCGACCTTCCCATAGTCGAGATGGCTCTACGGAGAAACCGCCCATAGCTTCTCATCTTGCGCCAGTCACATTATCGCCCGACTACCCGATAGAGACTGAAAGAATGGCAAGGTTGAGACGGAAGAATAGACAGCCGCAGCCCTGGAATCCTTGGGCTATATCGTTCTTAACGTTCCTTACGAGCGCCTTGGGTATTGGTCTCCTATTTACTGTTTTATACTCCGCCGTCACTTTACATTGTGACCCCAAGGGGTGTCGCATGTCCTGGATGAGCCCGTCGTACGCCAAGTTTAGCGACTTCGATACCGAGCATACGCGATTTGCGACCAAATATTCGTTATATCTATATCGGGAGCAGGGGTTTGACAATGGCCCAAAGGTAGGGATATCTCGCAATAATAGTTGTTTTTTGAGGCCAGTGTTGATTTGATAAATAGATTAAAGGTATACCGGTGCTGTTCATACCAGGAAATGCTGGCAGCTATAAACAGGTTAGATCTATCGCATCTGAATCTGCTAGGTATTTCCACGATGTCCTGCAGCATGACGCAGCTGCTTTGAACGGAGGTGCTAGGAGCTTGGACTTCTTTACCGTCGACTTCAACGAGGACTTTACCGCTTTCCACGGACAAACAATGCTCGACCAAGCCGAGTACATAAACGAGGCTATCAGATATATCCTATCTCTCTATTTGGACCCGAAGATCTCAGAGCGAGATCCGAGTCTTCCGGACCCCTCTTCGGTTATCATACTAGGTCACTCTATGGGAGGGATTGTTGCGCGAACTATGTTTATTATGCCGAATTATCAAGCAGACTCCGTAAATACGATTATCACCATGTCCGCTCCGCATGCTCGGCCACCTGTTACGTTTGATCCGAAGATTGTTAGCATTTATAACGATATCAACAACTATTGGAGGCGGTCCTATTCGAAGAAGTCGTCGGCTGAGAACTCCCTTAACCAGGTCACTCTGGTGTCTATCGCTGGCGGTGGTTTGGACACTGTTGTGCCGTCAGATTATGCAGGGTTGGAGTCCATCGTGCCCGAAACTCACGGTTTCACCGCCTTCACGTCTACGATTCCTCACGTTTGGACGAGCATGGATCACCAGGCAATTACATGGTGCGATCAGTTTCGCAAGGTTATAGTCCGTGCGCTGTATGATGTCGTTGATAATCGAGGAAGGTCGCAGACGAAACCACGAGCCGACAGGATGAGGGCCTTCAAGAGGAGGTTTTTGACCGGATTAGAGAGCTTCGTCGAGAAGACCCTACCAAAGGCAGCTCCGTCGACATTACTCACGCTAGAAGACCATACGACTACTATACTTCCGGCGGATGAACATCTTGTCCTTCGTGATCTAGGTTCTCAGAGGAAGCCTAAGGCATATCTTCTCCCGTTACCCTCAGGCGAGTTTGCTGAGGGAAAGAAGTTCACCTTGCTATCGGATAGCTATCTAGATCGGCCGGGTGAGGATGGCAAGCTCGAAGTTCTATTTTGCAATCTTTTTCCTGCACACGCCGGACAAGCTAACCTACCGTTCTCGACAAATATTGATCTCTCTAGTGATAGTGGGGCGTCGACTAAATTTGCCTGCAAAAATGCCGCGGCTGACGTAGTATCCTTACCTGCCTCTTCCCGCTTCACGAAGGAAACCTTTTTCAAGGAGGGTGAGTGGCAAATCCCGCCATTCTCATATCTTGAGTACAATGTGGAAGATGCTTCAGGTTACGAATTTGTGGCGGTTGTCGACAAGACTGCGGCTCCTACGGCCGGTTGGCTGGTAGCCGAATTCAGTGACAAGGCCGCTGCCCATGTAACACGACACATCAGTATTAGGCGCCTCCTAAACTTCGGCTTGTCCCTTCATCTTCCGGCGAAGCGACCTATGGTAACCGAAGTGAAGCTTCCATCCGTCCAAAGCAGCCTTTTGGCGTACAATCTCAAGATCGATGGCCAAACATGTAACGAACGAGAGCAAATGTTCACTCCGCTTGTCCGCCAATACATATCTGAACCCTACGAGTCAAAGTACTTCGTAAATGCTGAGGATGTGGAAATTAGTCTTCATGGCGTCTCACCTTATGTGCCTCCGCCAATGAAATCCAGACTTACCGACGATGGTCTTAGCCTACAGTTCTGGACAGATCCGACCTGCAACTCAGACATTTCGATTCACATAACGGTCGACTCCCTAGGCAGCCTCGGGAAGCTGTATATGCGCTACCGCACTATATTTGCCTCTTTCCCTTTGCTTATAGTTGCACTCGTCTTACGAAAGCAATTCCAGGTTTACGACAACACCGGTGTTTTTATCCCCTTTTCCGAAAGTCTAGATTTCTGTCTTAGGCGGTCATTGCCGATGCTTCTTTTGTCTATGACTCTTTTGTCACTTTCAATGGGTCAGTCGGGCTCACCCGGTTCGAAAAGCCTTCGGTTTTGGCAGAATAATACAGGGGCTATCGACTTTGCGCAAAACGACTTATTGGTGGGTACTTCGGACCCATTCTTCTGGTTTCTTATCCCGATGATCGGTGTCATCTGCGTCGGAGTCTGCATAGGTCTCCATTATGTGGCGCAAGTCCTCACCTGGTTGCTCAGCATCATCTACAGTTGGGTTTCTGCTCGACCAGTCATCCAACAACAAGAGAAGAAACGAGCCCCATCACCAGCATTTACGCCTTCGTCGCCAAGGCGACGGGCTGTCACTGCTCTAGTTCTCCTCGTTCTCGTTTCGACATTCATCCCGTATCAGTTTGCATATGTGGTCGCATGCCTTGTGCAGCTGAGCACTGCCGTCCGAGCTAATCGATCTGCCCGCGAGACTCCATCATTGGCTAGTTCTAACTTTAACAATTACGTGCATTCCATTTTGCTGTTGATGATATGGATCCTACCAATCAATTTACCGACTCTAGTTGTCTGGGTGCGAAACCTGACTGTCCACTGGTTCACGGCATTTTCGTCTCACCACAACGTGCTGGCGATTTTGCCATTCATCTTCCTTGTCGAAAACCTTACAGCTGGCAAGATGATTCCGCCATTAACGAGTCGACTCCGGCACGTGACAAACATTATATTCTTTGGAGTAGCCATCTACGCGGCTATCTATGGAGTGTCACACGCATACATGATACATTATCTAGTGAATCTTGTTGCAGCCTGGCTTGCAATAATTCATTTGACATTCGATTCCTGGACACTGTCCGGAATAAGCTCGATATTCGAAGGGGAGCCTGCTGAAGATCACAAGCAAGGCAAAAATCCTTGACCATCAGCCCACCTTGGATTACATCTCAATTGCACTCGGGCAGGTCTTCAACATTCTCCCAAAAGATTTGGATATACGCCGACCTCGAGGCCCAGATTCACATATCATATCATTAGATATGAATTCGGACCGGCAATGAGTCTTATTGGAACTTGCTGTTCCTTGTATATATTAACCCCATTCTAACATTGTCGAGAGGGTCAGCGTTGACCATTGAGCTCTCCTTGGCATTCATCTCATAGTTAGAGCTTGCCACCTCGATGTCCTCATCCCATTACCAAGGAGCTTTTCCTCTCATACGAACCTTTCTCATAACCGTTTCTATGACTTCGCATTTGCATTGTTGGTTGGAGTTTGGGTATCGACGGTTCGGCAAGTCTCGTAAACGAATACAGGCTGGTTTTTACCTTCCACAAATTACCTCGTGGCGCATCAAGTCTGTATAACGTTTAGTTAGAGGGTGTCGTTATTGTTGAATCGACAACACTTGGTCGAAATTCTTGTACAAACCTTTTTTTTCTTTCCTAATTTTCAGATACCTAGGGAATCCAAGGCAGGAGGCATAGATTCTTATTCTACTTCGTTTCTCTCGGAGAATTGCACTAACGGATGGTCGGTTGAGGTTGGGGTTCTTCGGAATACAGACTCTAAGGGAAAGGGCAAATTATAGATTTGGTTTCAGGACAAACCAAACCAACAACGCGCGTCCGACAGGCGTATGCACATAATCATAATCTAGAGAGAGAGGGGGAAGGGACACGCCGAGAAAGCTGCCGAAAGGGCCCGATTTGGAAAGACGGCAGCGATGGAAAGCGAGGAAATAATGGATTCGTCCCCTAAAAAAGGGGACTGCGCGCGTTTCCGCTTTGGCTGGCTAGATGCGTAGATGGCGTCTGAGTCATATACTCCCACGATAGCCTACATAAACCACAATAAACCTATGATCAAGAACTTAATAAGAAACTCGCTGTCCGTATTACTAAACTCCTTATGTCAGGCCAAGTGTCGTAATTCCACATCAGGTGTAAACGCACGTAGTGGTTTAAATTATAAAAGCATCGCACAACCTGTTAAACGCGCAATCGACTCTATAGCTCGGATGTAGTACGAATATTGACTTCGAACGTGAAACAAGTAAAAGGAAATCTATTTCCGCCTCAATCTATGTGTAAGTCCCTTTCCCCATTCTATACCGCACCGCACGAACCCCCCCAAAAAACGCCACTCGGATACGGGTTTAAACCATGATATGACATGATAGGATATAGTTTACGTCCGCGCGCCCCCTAAAACCATTGGAAGCTACCTCAGGTATCGAACCGTATAAATGTCTTCCCAAAATCACCATAGGTACTCTAGTCCCGTAACCTACACATACACATACATGTAGGTCCATCTGGCGGCCATCCCGGGCCCCGGGCTCCTTAGTACCATCCCAATACTACATACATATTATGTATTTATACCGCTTTCGCTTCCACCTTTATCTGCTACACTCAGGTAGGTAAGTAGGAACCCCCTACTTCCTACTCTTCCTACCTACTCCCTAGCACGGCTCTTCCCAGCCGACTCCGCGAGCCTCGTCTTCCACTGGTGCCAGATAACCCAGAGGGTGACCACGAGCCCCAAGCCGCACGCGCACAAGGTAACCACGTACGCAGCCCAATAGCACTGCAGGCCGTCCGCGCACGAACTCACGCCATCCCTATCCTTAACAGAGTGCGCATCAAACACGGCGCCGTAAAACAAATTGAACACATTGCTCGAAATGACCGGGCTCAAAGTCATGAAGCCCCAATTCTGGCTCAGGCCGTGAATACCAAAAGACTCGGCGACGATGGACGGGAAGACGCCGAACAAGAAGCCGTAGCCCAGACCGCTGAACCCGGATACGAAGCCGAGCAGGTGCGGGTTCGTCACGTTGAGCGCGCACACCTGCGCGATGGAGAAGATGCCCGAGGCGATGACTAGGCACCACACGCGGCTCGACTTGAGGACCTTTACGAGGAAGTCGGAGCCGACACCGCTAAGGAGACGGCCGGAAAAGCTGCCAATGGAAAGGATGGAAACGTGTAGCTGCTGACGGAGGACGAGAGTCTTGTCGTCGATGGAGTCGTCATAGTGCTTCCAAAGCGCCGTTACGTCGTTTCCGATATTACTGCGATAGAACGTCAGGGCGACGAGGCGCAATCCCGGATGGGGAGGGATAACTCACTTAATGGTCATGAGGCCGATGCCGGAGAGTATGCCCATAATGGAAAACAGTTGCCAAAACTCAATATTCATCAGGAGTTTCATGCCACGGATATCTACACGGTGAGAACGATCCATATCAACACTGCTCTGCACTAAGACTTCACCTGGCAAGGAGGAGGACAAAGTAGACTGAGAGAGAAGCGATGACGTCTCATCGGCACCGTCCTGGTTGCCTGACGCAGCTTCCTCGGCATCGACCGCTTGGGTGGTGGTGGTAGCATTTCCTTTACGGTCTGGGTCTGGGTCTGGGCTTGGGACTGGGGTGTCTCGGATGCTGTGCGCCCCTTCCTCTTGTCCTGAGGCTTTTTGGGTCTTGTTGGTGATGGTGGTTTCAATAGTGTTGGGTGACATACCAGGTTCAGAAGGGTTCCCGCGACCAGCGCGGGCTTTGGATTCCTGCGAAGTAGTACGGTGCAGCTCCCGCGAGTCTGTCATACCTGGCTCCGCATCGGGCACGGCATGATAAGGCGAGTGGGGCGGGAGTACGCGTAAGAAGAAAAATCCAGCGAGGGTCAGGCCGAAAGTGCCATAGGCGAGCAGCATCAGGAACTTGCTCGGGCTTCCGGGAAAGAATATGGAGCCGATTAGAGAGAAAAAGAATGCGCTCAGACCGAAGGCGGCAAGCGGAAAGGCGGTCGCGGTGCCGCGGTGATGTGGCCAATTCAGCGCCGACGTCTTCACGGCCGCGGCGAATGCCATACAACCGCCGAGGCCAGTTAGATACGACACAAAGCACATCCAGGGTACGGACCCGTGACCGGCGTCGTATGCTTGGTGTAGCGGGTAATAGCCGAGCCCAAGTAGGATAGATCCGACGATAACAGCGGGCCGCGGTCCCTTACTATCGACGAACATTCCGACGGGAACACCCATCGAATACATGCCCAGATTACCGGCGAGACCGATCAGGTTGCTCTCAGTCGCGGACAATAGCAGTTTGTCCGCGAATTGAGGTGCCCATGCTGAATAGACATACTGTCGCGCGCTGTCAGGTTGATATCATACCAAGAGGCGCTTTCATCGGAGATAATGGGATCTCTTACGTTTGTTCCGCAGGCCAGCGAGATAACGGTCGCGGCAACGCTCGACACGATGCGAGCATTGTAAACCTGGTCAGAAACAGTCATTTTCGAAAACAGTTAGGGTTATGGCAGAGAAGATGTCATGTCTCTTCCGGCGACGCGATGTTTTACAAAGAAAGAGGCGTATGAGGCTGAGGAGGATGACGAGTACAAAATATCCAAGACACGAGCTGATAACAGAGATCGGAGGCTACGATACAGCACGGCAGGAGCTGCGATGTCGGAAAAAAAGGAAATCCGGGGTATCAATATACTGGATTTCCCATGCCGAACATGAGGATTGGGAACGAATGAAAGAAGAGTAAGTAATCGGGAGTTAGTTGCGGCGAAAGTTAAGGGGGATCGATAGGACGTCGACGAATGTCGCAACAATTACGGGATGCGCTTATCGGCTTATCTCGCCTCAACCCCCTGCTGCTTCGGGCCACGATGCGGCTCGACCATCCTGATTTGGGTTAGCGCCCACCGGTACGTCGGCATACAGTTGAAACTTGGCAGACCAAGCAAGCATGGAGCCCTATCTGATCCGCTCGATTACTAACCTTGGCTCATAGGTAACCTAACACAACCAGCACAACATAAACACTTGGTTCCACTGAATCTTTCCCCGTGTGACAAAGAGGCATGTGACCTCATGTAAAAAAAGGGGTCACCAGCACGAAATATTGATGTTGAAATTGGTAAACGTTGAACTTGAGGGGCTTTGTTTTTACGAGACAACATGCCATACACCGCCCAGTGCATGTCGCACTTTCTGCTAACGTACTGGACCTTCCATCTATACACCATAGGTCTTAGCAGTTGCCTCGATATATGAGAAAGTAAGGTTGCCAAAACAGCTGGAAAGAGCTTGTTGCAAAACCTTGAATTCGATATAACTACCTGTAAGTCAAAGAAAGAGTAACCTATGGATTATATGAAACTTGCTCTCTTGATATCCAGATGCCTACCTGGCTGCCTAGCCTCCAGTTCTTATTTTTCATCTATACCATCATTTTCAGCCATACACATATGCTCGAAACTTTCCACTTTGAACTATCTCAGTTGTAAGCTAAACATTGGCCTCATTCCATCGAAACGGACTTGAAACATTCCCCGTCAATAGATCATATCAACTCCATATCCTTGAGATGACCAGGTTCTCAGATCTACCACCAGAGCTGCGGTTCCAGATTTGGGATTTCGCATTGAAACAGGAAGCACACGATCGCCTCCTCATTGTTTTCGAATATTATTACTTTTCACATCTTCTACTATTCAGACACAATGCAAGTTCTTTCCTATCAGTCAACCGTGAAAGTCGCAACAGAGCCCAGGCCTTCTACTCTGCCAAGTTACCTGTCTATGAGATCCCTAAAGGGCAACTCGAACAATATTTAAAACCACTAAATCGCCCCTATACGATTGATGAAGGTCTCCAGCCAAAAGGGGCCCTCTATATTAGTCTCCAATGGGATATTTTCGTCACAAGTCCGGACAATGACGCAGTCTTGTCCGATATTGAGGCAAAACAGGATGGAAGCTTCTTTGGCACACGACAAGGTTCACTGATGACAACATGCCACTATATTACAAGAAGGTTGCCGGACAAGATAACCTCGAGGATTAGTAATGTCGCCTGTGTGCATAGAACTTCTCCGTGGCGCTATCCAGAAGTCAATAGGGGATACGACTTTATTTATGCACGTCAAATCCCCCACTCGATCAGCCCGTCCAGTGTCTTGCATCTTTGGAGCGTTTTCGATTTCAGGGCGATCAAGAACTATCAGAAGTTGGGCTTAACCGGAGCGGGGATGGAAAGTTTTATCTTCAACGTGGTCGAGCTTGGCGGCCGTGGTTTCTATGAGTTTCGGGATATGGTTGTATATCCGAATGAGAAAATTCCTGGTGCCTGGGTGCTTATCGACCCCGGCGAATTGCAAAAACAAAATCGAAAGGTACCAGAGCCGGAATTAGAACTAAAACCTTACGAAGATTTTTGCGATTGGGTTACCACCAAACAAATCAAAGGTTACGAAATACCAAATTCTCGTGGCCTTGATGAACCAACGGAATCGCCGACATAAACGAGCATGTTGCACTTCTACATGCGCACAATGATTTCATGGCTAACTACTTTAGTTTCTTTAGCTTGAAAAGTCCAATACATCAGTCATCACAAGATGCCAAATTTGAGAGGAGTGGGAGGAATTGGTAAGCAAGTCATAATAAAGCTATCTGGGCTGGTACAATTGTAATAATATAGACGGGATAGATGGACCAGTGGAAGTAGATGCACAATCGTCGTACTACGCAGTAATGGCCCTAAGACTAATATATAGCTTCGGCTTATCCAATTCCGTACGCGGTGATTTGAGCTCCGAATGCCCCTTTCGTGAATCAGATTAACGAATAACAACCATCAAGAATCAATGTGACGAATATTTTCAAGAGAAATAGGCTGAGATTCGACCGCTCGGGATAGGAAACAAAGAATCGATATAGTGGTTACAAATACGCCACCTTGGCCCGGATCGTACTGTTGCATCCTATATAGGTAGATGGCTGGTAGTCCTTGGTATAGAAATCCCGGTTGTAGATAAAGGCATACGTCTCTCGCTAAACCTAACGCTCATTTTTTACTACCTAACTACCCTTTCCCCTAAAAGTTTCTCGTCGTTTTGCCTCGCCAAGTGAAACAGTATAACCACAAGAGTCTATTCGGTTCCCCTTTACTATGCCTATATCAACCTCCTCTCTCCTGACGCTACTTGGTGCCTTCGTCACCACGACTCTGGGACACGGGTACGTGACCGGGTACGTGGCGGACGGCGTGCAGGAACCCGGGTTCCTGTTGCAGTACTACTACGACAAGAAGAATGGGATGAGCGTGCCGCCGCTCGCGGCGTGGTACGCGGAGAACCTCGACAGCGGCTTCGTGGCGCCCGACGCGTACCAGACCGCCGACATCAACTGCCACAAGAACGCGGCGCCCGGCTCGCTCACGACGACCGTCAAGGCCGGGGCCCAGATCACGTTCCAGTGGGGCACGGCGGCGGGGGGCGCGTGGCCACACCCGTACGGCCCCATCATCGACTACATCGCGCCGTGCGACGGCGACTGCAGCGAGGCGGACAAGACGAAGCTCAAGTGGGTCAAGATCCAGGCGACGGGCATCGATCCCGCGACGCAGGAGTGGGCCAGCGCGAAGCTGATCGCGGAGAATAATACGTGGACGACGACGATCCCGGCGAGCATCGCCCCGGGGAATTACGTCCTGCGCCACGAGATCATCGCGCTGCACGGCGGCGGCAGTCTGAATGGCGCGCAGAGCTACCCCCAGTGCTTCAACATCGCGATCACGGGCTCTGGTACGGCGAAGCCGGAGGGTACGCTGGGCACGGCGCTGTATAAGAATACGGACCCCGGCATTCACTTCAGTCCGTATGGCACGATTACGGATTACCCGATGCCGGGCCCTGAGCTGTTCACTGGTTAGATAGATGGGGGTGGTTTAGGGGTTGTTATGTTAGTCTTGATATACGTGTATATAGGTAGTCAAGTGCGCTTCATTATTCCCACGCATTCGAATAAAGTGAAGATGGTGCAAAGTGACAACCGTAGATTTTCTGGAAGACGAGTGAATATTGTACCTCGTTACTTACCTACCGACTACCAACAATTGACATCATATTTTCAAAGATTCATGGTGACAAGCCGCTCCAAGAAAGCACACTTCTAGGGATCGACTGAATGTATATAGAGCTTGCTAATGAATAAAGTATTCAGCTCAGTTGCTAGTATTCGAGATGATTACTTCATCTTACCTATATGCAACGAGATGACACGTAGTTCCACTTATGTAATATGTACGATATAGACATTTTGTATTCATTTAACAAGTATATCGCTATAAGAGAAGATTACTATATTTTTCCCTTAGTAGCATGACCCCTACGTAATAGATGGCCCGTGCTCATTTTCCCGTCGCAACCGTCACGCCAGACATCAGCCCGGCGGCAACGCCTCAACATTATCACCACTTTTCTTCGTTCTTTTTCTGTTTCCTATTTTTCTTTTAACCGACATCTCGACGATTCACTTCGAATAAGGCAAAGATAATAAAGTAATCCGGCATTGCGATTCACCATACAAGATGGGAGCGCTCCTATCTATTCCCATGCTGGCGATACCCAGCGCTGGCACGGTACGTTGCAGCCTCGGTACTTCTGTTAGGTTTATCGCCGACTGACATTCGCATAGCTGATGTCCTTCGCGGCCAGTTGCTGTGGTGCAGCCACCTGCTCCATGGTCTGTAGCGCCTGCGGGAAGTGTGGCAACAGGTAGGAAGATAATCGAGACTCCGTCGCAAAGTCATCAGCTAACGTCGAATCCAAGTGTTGCTACCCGTATCGCCTACGCCCTCCTCCTCCTCGTCAACTCAATCCTTTCGTGGATTATGCTCACCCCCTGGGCCATCGAAAAGCTGCAGCACTTGATGTTGGACTATGTTAAGATCAATTGTCCCAACGGCCAATGCTACGGATGGCTCGCCGTTCACCGAATCAACTTCGCCCTCGGCCTTTTCCACCTTATCTTCGCCGGCCTCCTGTTCGGCGTCGCATCCTCGAAGAACCCGCGAGCCGCCCTACAAAACGGTTTCTGGGGTCCCAAGATCATCGCCTGGCTCGCGTTCGTCGTTATGTCCTTCCTGATCCCCGATGCTTTCTTCCAGGTTTGGGGTAACTACATCGCCTTCATCGGCGCCATGCTCTTCCTCATCCTCGGCCTCATCCTACTCGTCGATCTCGCGCACACTTGGGCCGAATACTGCCTCGAGCAGATCGAAAACACCGACTCCCGAATCTGGCGGGGCGTGCTCATCGGCTCGACGCTAAGCATGTACCTAGGCTCGCTCGCGATGACGATAATCCAGTACGTCTTCTTCGCCCGCAGCGGGTGCTCGATGAACCAGGCGGCCATCACCATCAACCTGATCTTCTGGCTCGCGATTTCCTTTGTTTCGGTAAACCCCACGATCCAGGAGTACAATTCCAAGGCTGGGCTGGCGCAGGCCGCCATGGTCGCCTTCTACTGCACGTACCTAACCATGTCGGCCGTCTCGATGGAGCCCGACGACAAGCAGTGCAACCCCCTGATCCGCGCCCAGGGCACGCGCACCACATCCGTCGTCATCGGCGCCATCGTCACCATGCTTACCGTCGCGTACACGACCACCCGGGCGGCAACCCAGAGCCTGGGATTGGGTAACAACAGGGGCGGCATCAAGCTCCCAGACGAGGACGAGCACGATCTAGTAACGCAGCAGCCAGGCCGCCGGGAGATGCGCGCGGAAGTCCTGCGCCGCGCCGTCGAGGAAGGAAGTCTGCCGGCCGACGCCCTGTTATCGGACGACGAGGACGAGGACGACGGCGGCAAGAAGACGGCGGGCGACGACGAGAGGAGCAGCACGCAGTACAACTACTCCGTCTTCCACGTCATCTTCTTCCTCGCCACGTGCTGGGTCAGCACGCTGCTCACGGGCACGGTCGAGGGGCTCGACCAGAACCCGTCCGACGGCGACTTCGCGACCGTCGGCCGCACGTACTGGGCTAGCTGGGTCAAGATCGTGAGCGCGTGGATCTGCTACGGCATGTACATATGGACGCTGGTCGCGCCGATCGTGTTTCCGGAACGGTTCTTCGATTTTTCGTGAGGTCGGAGGTTGTTGCGTTCCTTTTTGCGATTTTTGCGATTTGATTTTGTGAGGGGAGGGAGAGATGGTTGTGCCCTGTATAGTTAGACTTGTAGAAGTATGAGTTTGTGGTTGAACTCCCTAAGTACGTACATACGTACGTGCTTAGGTAGGCCAGGCTAGGCTAGAATGCAGATGCGTTGGATGCGGTAATGAGACGCTGTTCTATGCCCAGTATTACGCTTTGCGTGAGTTGACTTGATTTGACTTTGTGATATGCATTGTAGATTCATGGTTAGATTGTCTACCTGCATGACAACTTGGATGTCTTGGCGTCGTCTGATATGCGGGCATGGCATAGGAGCTTGGCTAGGTCGTGATTACAATTCTATCTTGAATATCATTTTGGGGGTGGAAATAGGGGTGTTTGGTATCTTGCCTTACGGGTGATTCTACATGGATATGGGATAACTGGTAGTGTAGGGGGCTTCTGAAGATGTCATGGGTAGGGTAGCATTCCACTGATCAAGGTCGCTACGTATATGCAGGTAGGTCATAATAACATGTGCTTTTAGATGATTGCTGTCGGATGGGTAAGTATGTTGCTACTAGTTCCTAAAGTTGGGATGACTCTAAGGTATCGTGACGGCGATCTTTAAGGGCATATCTTATGTTTCTAGAGCTACCTAGATAGGTTCTTGGATTCATATAATCTTTATAGATTTCTATATTTGCCATTTCGTCCAAATCTTATTGGCCCTTTCCTGCTCGCTGAGGTTGGCGGATGTGTCCAGATCAATCCGAGACTAGAGACAACTATAAGGTCCGTTGGGACGACTTATGGGATACATGGATCGTCCTGAGTTATGACAAGTACCATCTCCGCAGATATCAGATAATGCCAAGCGCGAATGAGAGAGAGAAAAATGGAAATATAAACCCAAGAAAAATTCCGTATGGAGGTCGTTTATCGAGTCATTCTAACGACTTGCGGGGAGAGAACTGTTGGCCATCACTCATTGCATAGACTTTTAGTCCTTACCTACAAACGCCAACTCTCACAAAGGGGTCCCCTCTTCCTCCCTTACATTGTTCCGCCCCTCCCGAGCTCTCTTCTGTCCATACTTGGTTTTGTTCATGCTCCAGGTCGTTTTCTGATCCTGTACGATAGAAAGATTCAACGGTTGACAAAAACAAAATGGCTTCGAAAACCGACTATGTCTTCCCTCGAGACTTCATTGACAACACTCGGTGTGTCTTTTCCGCATTTCTCAGCGAATCACTCATAAATAGGTAGATGAGTGGCAATGAATTTGAACTAACGGAAAAATATAATTATAGCATCAACTTGATGCACCATATTTGGACCAAAATCTTCGGGTACAATATCCATCCAAAGATCCCCTCCGAGGCTGCGAACCTCAGGATAGCAGATGTCGGGACTGGAACTGGGTGCGTATCGAGTCCTATTCTCTGCTCTTGATGGAAGTAGCTAAATTGGGACTATGGCTGTAGAATCTGGCTTTTTGACGTTCGAGACAAGCTCAATCAGGCTCAGTTGGATGGCTTCGATATCTCGTTCGATGCGGCGCCACCAAGCGAGACACTTCCACCCCAAGTAGCCTTCCGGCATTGGGACGTTAAAAGTGATGTCCCAGAAGATCTCGTCGGTGTATATGATATAATCAACGTCCGTCACTTCGGCTTTGTCCTCCTTAACGATGATATCCCAAGCGTTGTGGCCAAACTAATCAGTTTACTAAGTACGTTACAAAGATTCACTTTCCAACTACTGAGTCGATGACTGATCCGAGTGTGGCAGAGCCTGGCGGCTATCTTCAATGGGGAGAGGCCGACATGGAAACGTTGCGCTTCGACATAACCAAGCCTGGGAACAAAACTGACAATCTGGTCGAACTCTTCAAACTCCTGGCTGTCCAGGATGACCGGCTCAAACCAACTTGGGTCCGTCATCTCCCCGAGATATTCGCGAAAGCTGGATTCGTGGATGTCGAGAAGGACATGCAGGACGCGCTACCTCATCTGGCTTTCATTTTCCATGAAGCCGGCCTTATGATACATGATCTGATCGCGCGCAAGACCAAGAACGAGCATATGGCTCGTGAGTTGAGGCGTCTTATTCCCGCTGCTGCCGAGGAGACCAAGCAGGGAGCTTATGGGACTTCGCTAAGAGTCACAGTGATTGGAAGGAAGCCGTGAGAGACATATCTGAATGTAGAAGTTATGAAAAGACAGGCTCAGAGAACCATATCGTAAATCTAATCTTATATCCCGCCCAGTGCGGGTCGCACTTTCTTCTCGCAATTACCTATACCAACGCCAGGAGAATCGGGGCATGGTTGTCCAATGAGAGACTTTGGTGTAATTAACTTCCAATGTTAAAAAGCAAGATAAGGGACGGCGGACGATAATACCGAATCCGTTAACCCGTTAATTTATTTTATATATTACGATATATATTATATAAATATATAATAAACTTTAATTATTAATATTATATTTTATTATTTATAAAAATTATAATATTAAAAAATATTATAAATTATAAAAAATTATAACGTTTTTTAATTTATATATTATTTATAACGTATTAAATTTAAATAATAAATAATTTAAATTTAATATTATATATTAAAAATAATTTTTTATTTATTTTATTTAAAAATA